>NW_024340696.1:795574-862808 GCF_902729225.1 Pteropus medius | reverse complement strand
GGATAAGAGACAGGGCACAGAATTATTAAGTAATAACTATATATGGTGTCAAATGTGTACTAGCTTACCAGGGTGATCACTTAGTAAGTTATATAAATGTCTAATCACTATGATATACACCTGAAACTAATATAATATTGAATGTAAACTGTAATTAATTTTTTTTTTAATTTTAAGTATCTTGCCGAGGAATACATACTCATACCCATGAGTAAGAAGCAGAGGTAGAATACGAACACAGACCTATAGATATGTTAATGTGTAGAAGCTCACCTGAGAGCACATTCCAAATGTGTGTGTGTATGTGTGTATGTGTGTGTGTGTGTGTGTGTGTGTGTGTGTGCTGGCTGTTGGATCCTCCTGCCTTTTCCTGCCGCCCCAACCCCTCAGCTCTAGCCCAGATAGGTCTCTCTCTTCCCAGTCCCAGAGAAGCCATCCTCCTTCTCACTCCGCTCATCTCTATCCCTCTTCAACCCTAACTCACCCCTTCTCGGATATTCCATAGTCCTAGGAGGGGACCTATGTACCTCTTGCAGAGCCCTTTTCTCTCCAACCTGAGTCTGGGGTTTTTGGCTGATTTTTCTTTGTGTGGCCTCATCTCCATGTCAGATCAGGGCCTCCCTATAACCACAGCTTAGCACAGGGCTCGGCATGTGGCAGAGATGCAGACTGTACTTTGAAGATGAGGATGAGCTTTGAGTCACCAGGGGCCTGCCCATCCACCCATCCATCCATCCAAAAAAATATTTGTTAAATGCCTACTATGTTCCACATACCACTTATTTACATTAAAGAATAAAAATAGACAAAACTATCTGTTGTTATGAGTCTTATTTCCCAGGAGAGAGAGAAATACAACAAACAATAAACAAATTACAGAGTATGTTAGAAGATGACGACTAAAAGAAAAAATGGCATAGTCCCAGAGCCCATTGAGAAGGCGATCTTTAAGCAAGACTCGAAGGACAGAGTTAGCCATGTGGATACCTGTGGGAAGGAAGAATGCTCCGCGTAGAACAAACAGCAAGTGCAAAGGCCCTGAGGAGGATGTCAGTGTGGCTGAAGTGAAGTGACCTGGGGGAGAGCAACAGGGGTGCGGTCAGATCATGTGGAGACTTACTGTCCCCTGTAAGGACTTGGACTTGCACTCTGAAGAAGAGGAGGGCTTTAGAGGGTCTTCCCGCCTCCTCCTCTTCGCCTCCCACCCCAGATCTTCATTTTGCTGTCTTCTCATCATTTAGGCCTAGAGCAAAATTGTCTTCCCAGGAAGGCCTTTCCTAGAACCATGCACTCTTTATCACAACTATCATATTTAATCTTCTTCGTAACACCTGATGTTCTGGGAATTAGCTAATATGAATTTTTTTTGGCTCCTGTGTTTATTTTGTGTCTCTCCCCATCAAGGTGGAAGGTCCTTGAGAGTGGGGTCTGTGTTTTTTCTCACTTAGAGTGAAATCTCCCCTACCTAGAACAGTGCCTGACAGTATTAGGGCATTGTACAGCAAAGTGGCAAACAGCCTGTTATCCCCCCATGACCAGCCTGTTAATACCTGCTGTGACCCAGGGGGCTGGTTACCTGCTCATAAACCTTGCTTCTATTGGGAAGGCAGGTGCACGCTTTCTGCAGAAATTCTATCCTGCCCCTCCTCTAGCTGCCACCATCCTCCTAAAAATGCCCCCCTAACGCCCATTAAAATTGAATATGAGGGGTTTAAACTCAAGTTACAGAAAGCTAAGAGAAGCCATTTTGCAAAGCTAAGCCCTCTTCTCTGCCCTCAAATAGATCATCAAAAATAAATAACTCTTTTCCTAGAAATGCATAGCATTTCCCTGCTGGTCCAGTCATAAAGCTGTTGCCCAGAAAATTCCAGGGAAGAAAGAGAAACAAAAAGTGACAGAGAACCTGTGAGGTGCTCTAATGGATTTTATAATTTAGGCTCCTGAACAAGCCTGAAATATAATGTTACTACAGCTACTTTACAGATGAGGTGGCCGAGGCTCACAACTTTGTCACTGTCCCTGTCTCCATATTACATGATCTGTTATGGCAGAGCCAGGATTCAGTCTTAGAGTCTACCTGACACCAAAGTGTCATGCTCTTTTCTCATCCCCATGCAAATACAGCTTCAAATTCAGCACAAAAATTCTATTCTTCAGAGGACGAAAAAGAACCAAGAATAGGAAAACAAGAAAAATAAGGAACCTGTCTCAATGGAGCTGGAGCTGGCTGAGAGCCAGCTCAACACTTGTGCCAGAAGGGTCACCCTGAGCCCAGTGTTGCCCAAGCAGGGGCATTCTGCACCTTGGATCCAGGTGTGCTGAGACAGCCCTGTCTTCCCCACTGGCCAGGGCACTTGGAGCAGCCCTGGCGTCCAGCTCACCCGCCTGGGTGCTCCACAGGGAGTCTCCAGCTGCCTGCCTGCCTGCCTGCCTTCCAGACTAAACATTCCCTTCTCCCACGTCTCACTGCTCCACTGGGCCAAAGTGTCCTAGGAGAATCTCAACAACAGAAATGAAGGATAGTTTACACGTGTCTATGGACACCCTGGGGAGAAAGGCGGGCATGTGCCCAGGCTTACAAACACACTTGCGGAGGGAAGAAGGAGCCTTTGCACACGGCTTGGGGAAGGCAGACCAGCCCATAGATCCACAAAGGCCGCTCACGCACACGCACTCGTAGGGGCAGAAATGGTTATCTTCGAATTCTGATAAAGAGAGGTGGGCCCCCACTAAAACACACACACGTAAATACCCAGACACCACGTGCCCTGGACTTCTGACAGAGACTTGTAGGCCTATATGTAGACACAGACAGTGTGCAGGGTTGGCTGTATTTAGGAAAATCCAGGAAAAAAAAAAAACCAACCTGCCAGTCTGCCAGTGTTTCTACTGTGTGCTGCTTGTAAAAAATTTGCAGACTGGAGAGATGCCCCTGAGCTGCATAGCTGTGTGTGGGCTGTCAGATAAAGTGCGGATTATGAAAACAAACAGCTCGGAAAACATGGTGGGAGAGAGGCATGTTACTGACGGGGCTGGGGAAGGGGCTGCAGAGAGGGTGGGGTCCCCCAACAGCTGATACAGAAGCAGCTGGAGCCTCCTGCTGATGAACTTATGGCTTCAGTTTCTTGAAAGGAAAAACCAAAACCAAAACAAAAAACAAGCCTACCCGAAAGACGGCTTTGCTAAAATGCAATGAAATAATATTTGAAGCACAGTGCCTAGCACGTCATAGGCATTCAGTACATGAAAGCTGTTATGATGAAGCTCACAATACCACAGGGAATAAAGACTTGAGTCATCCCATTGCCACCTTCAATGCTGCCATTTTAGAGCTGATTCATTACAGCACCATTTGTCTCCGAAATATTTTATGTAATATATATGAAATGCATTTGTAACAATAAGTGCAAAAACAACAACTAACTTTTATTGAATATTCACTCACTGCCAGATATTGTCCTAAGCACTTTACATATATTATCTTATTTGATTTCCTAACCATAGGAGGCACTATTGTTATGCCCATTTTATAGATGAAGATATAGAGGCACAGAGAGATGTTAAACAAGTTTCCCCAAGTTTTAAATTTTAAATATAAATGTAAATACATTTAAGTGATGAAAAAGTATAGTTATTATATATCTATATCTCTCTATATAACATATAAATATATATATATATATATATAATATACCTATATAATATCACATATATATGTATATTCGTTGCTGTTATTGTTGAGGGAAGTCAGCCAAAATAGTCAAGTGGGCACCAGCGCCCTAGCATAAATCACCCATTCTAAGCTCTCCTCAGTTTGGAACAGGCAGCAGTCTGAGTCTATTACCATTTCTCTTTTGGACATTATTTTAAGCATGAAGGAATGGTACAGGAGGTGGCATAAAAGTCACAAAGAAGAGGACTGTGTTAACTGTTAAAAATGAAAGTGTTACAGTGGCCAGAGAAGCCTTTAAGAAAAAGGTCCAGAAAACAGAGGAAAGCCACAGCTACAGAGCAGGAACTTCTACAGCATCACCTCTGCCACCTGGCCTGTGAAGCTGGGTACCTGTGTCCCCGGCATACAGACGTGCATGCACCAGGCCAATGGGATGTATGTCTAAAAGAGGGTAAGGTGTCAAGAGTGACCCCTGATGTAAACTATGGACTCTGGGTCATGATGATGTGTCAATATAGGTTCACCAATTGTGACAAATGTACCACTCTGGTGCTGGATATTGAGAGCGGGGAAGTTATGAGTGTAGTGACCTCACCTTTAGAAACAATAGGTTAAGGATAAGACATGGTACGTGCTAACCCCGCCATGTCTCACTTCTAGTTAGTTATCTGCTAAAAATTTATTAACTAAAGGGATTTACTGGCCGGATCACTGCCTATAGGTACAAAATATTTTAACAATGATGCATTCTGCTTCTGTACCCCGGCTTGCTTACCCACCTCTTAGTTATCAGTTAATGAATGGAGGAGATATAGTCTTTTGTGTAAAGATTAAGGATGTGGGGGATGGAATCGAGGGTTTAAAACCTTTGTGCCCCTGCGTCTCGGGGCTGCTCCTTTGCAAGGACAGCCGCCGGCTAATAAACTGTCTCTTGGATTAGAGCACTCGAGTTGGGCCTGGTTATTTCGGTCACAACAATGAGCATGTGGAGAGATGGGGTATATAGGAACACTCTATACTTTCCTTTCGTTTTGCAGTGAACATAAAACTGCTCTAAAAAAATAAAGTTTATTGATTCAAAAGAGAGAAAGAGAGTGGGACAGAGCCAAAAGAAAACATAAGCCAAGGTCAGGAGGGTCTCATTTGCATTCTGAGCAGTCACAGGGGTTCTAGGAAGTGCCTTCTTGGCTACTAGGGGCTGGGGCAGGAGCGGAGAAAAACAGAGCCAGCAGGACACAGCAGGATCCAGACCCCTGCTACATTCCCCTACCCACTCAGCCAGAGCTGCCCTGATTTTATTTGCTTTGTCAACTGGGGTTCTGTGTAAACTTCATTTGAAGAAGTTTGTACTGCTAGTCATGTTTTAAGGACTTCTGCTTCAGAGGCTCATATGTAGGAGAGACTACTGCTCTCCTGAACAGACCTCCAGTTTGCAAAGCCCTTTCACTAAAGGGCCCCCTGACACCTAATGCTTATAATGGGCCAGGTACTGTGTTAATCACTTCACATAAATTAACTCACTTCGTGAAACTGGAACTCGGGGCACAGGGAATGAAACTGGAGCACAGGGAAGTTTGACTAACTTGCTGAAGGTCATACAGCTAGTAAACAGCAGTTTCCAACTCTGGGGCTTGAAAATTTGTTTCATACCCAATGAAACCCGGGATGTGAGAGTTGTAGGAACCCCTTCAAGACCTGGGGATGTTTAGCCATAGAGACCAAGCTCAGATCCCAAGAACAGCTCAAATCTCCCATCTCATTCAGACGTCATTACTACAGCCTGGGCAGGGCATGGGATGGCTGGCTCCCCACCACCTAATAAACAACAGAACACTCCCAGCCTGGAGGCCAAGGGCAAAGCTTCCCGGGAGATCTGGGAGATCTATCCACACCCAAAGCCTGTCCGATGCAGAGGTGGGGGCAGGGAAAGGAAACAGGAAGGCATATTCAGAACAATAATAAAAAAGCAAGGTAAAAACACAATCTCTTTTCCTAAAGCCTCCCATCTGGTCCATATGCTCAGCTCAGACACTGAGTGGACCGCAGCCGGTTGTGGAATTTTTCCAGCTGGGTTCTTCTGATCTGGAAAGGGTATGGCCTAAATGCAGAGAAAAATGAGGAAGCGCCTGATGTCCAGGAATGCAAACAGGTAGGCCTAAGTTCTTACCATTACATCCATTGTTCCTTCCATCCATCCATCCATCCATCTATCTGCTGGAACTACAAAGAATAAGTGTCCCACATTCTGCTGTTCTTAAGCTGATTGACCTCTGGTCTTTCCCACTAAGACTGAAGGCTGTGTGAGAACTGAACATGGGCAGGCTATGACAAAGCTCTCCAAGCTGGGAGACACTTTACCTGTGAGCTGTTTATTTTATATATGCATTATAAAGCAATAAGAGGTTTCTGAAACTAAAAAAGGAGTTCATTTTATGGAAGGTTCAGAGCCACAGTTGTAGCCCACATTCATATAGGGCATATATGAGCCCATGGCACTCATTGCCTTGAATAGAATCTGATTTCCTCCTCCCTTTATTTTCCTCTTTACTCTGACTTCCGTGTCTACGTATAGGATATTTTCTTGTATTAGTTTAAATATATTTAGCCTCCTCAAATCCTTTTTGGAATAAAGTTGACTTATGAAGAAAAAAATGAATGAATTGAACTAATGCAGATGGAATAAAGAGGGGATTCATTTCAGGAACTGAGATAAGCCCCCTGGCAAAACTCCCAAACTAAGAGTTCAACATTCCCTGTTAGCCTCACTCAGCTGCTGTCAACTCAAAGGACTGCCTCTTGCTGGCCAAGGGATGGCAGCCCTTCAAGAAGCAACTCTCAAACCTGTTTAGGGGTATCTGAAGGGGAGACCCCAGCTTCAGTGTCCTCACTTTGAAATGGGGACTATATTGGTTCCTGGCCTGCAAGAATGTTGGGAGGATGTGTGGTAGGAGCTCATTGAGGGTTAACTGTTTATGCTGGTGGGTTTAAGTTACCCATAGTCTTAAACCAAGTTTAAATCTCTGTGCTAGAACCCATGGGGACAGCCTGAGCAGCACCTTCTCCCTCCCTCTCGGGCTTTAAGGACAGAGTGGGAGTAGAACCTTTGAGAACACAGAGGCCCACGTGGCCAAGAATCCATTGTTCAGCTGATCCTAGATACTGACTGGCAATAACCCCCCTAGTTAAGGCTGAGTGAGGCTTGCAGAGGTCAGGTTCTCTGCTAAGCCCTCAGGGGTACACAAAAATGAAGACATAGTCCCCGCTCTCAAAGAGCTCAGCGTCTACCGAGGGAGGCCAACCTGTAAGCCACCAACTACAGCACCAGAAGGAATGCTGTGTTTGTGGCACCACTGCCTTTCGGCCCTTGCCCATGCTGTTCCCTCCACTTGTAACACATTTCCTTTCCCCCATCTTCCCTTCATATTTCTCTCCTCCCCCACCTCCTCTGCAAGTCTTCCTTCACGTGTACTTCACACACTTGTTCTTGATATATTTCGCATTCTCTTTTCCCTCCTCTCCTTGCTCCTTTTCCAACTTTCAACATCAACTCTAGTCCCAATTTTTATATTTAGAATTGCTTACCGTCCTCTCGGCAGTAGTGTAAATGACTTAAAATGTGCCTGTATCTTATTAATTAATTAATAAATCTCATGGTGTTATCTGCTTTTTAAAAGGCAGAACAATGGCCCTCTAGAGATGTCCAGGACCTGATTCCCTAAGCCTGTGAATATGTTACTTTACATGACAAAAGTAATTTTGCAGATGCGATTAAGTTAAGGATCTTAATATAGGGAGACTATCTTGGATTATCCAGGTGGACCCAGTGTAATCACAAGGGCCCTTAAAGATGGAAGAGAGAGGCAGAAGAGTGAGAGAAGGAAATATGACAATGAAAACAAAGGTCACAATGATGGGATTGATGGTTGGGGGGCCTCAAGATGGAAAATGTGAGGAGCCTTTAGAAAATGGAAAAGGCAACCCTACAGCCTCCAGATGCCCTGCTACACCCTGATTTTTGACTCTGACCTCCAGAAAATAATAAATTTGTGTTGTTTAAAGCCTCAAAGTTAGTGGTAATTTGTTACAGTAGTAATAAGGAACTAATACAGCTGGCTTCTGAAGAGAAAGAAGGAAACAGTTTCTCACAGGAAAGCTGATATTTCCTAGCGCGTACAACTAGATGTTGTAGGAGTGTGTGTGTGTGTGTGTGTGTGTGTGTGTGTGTGTGATGAGATTTGCCTACATGGCATACAGATAGCTCTCCTCTCCCAGATCATGGTTGACACAGGACAGGTTTCCTCAAAATAAATGGACGCTCACATTTCAATTGAACCTTTGTGTGGAGACAAGCTCACATGCCCAAGTGGACTTGGCCTGCACACCCCTTCCTCTGAAAAACATCAAGGGTACCATTGTGTTCACGCACTAATAAGCACTAGAAGGCAGTTGGCTTTGCTTTTCTTGTGCTTTCTTTTCATAGTGACATCTGCTGGTCTTCAGCTGGCATCCTGGATACTGTGCAAGAGAGGGCACGAGGGCCAACGAGATGAGGGGAGTGTAGGCCCAAGGAAAGAGGCAGCGGTCTCTATGGCATTTTACCATTTATATACACACCTACATTTCTATAGTTAAGACATGAGTTCAGTAGAAGGACCTCATATCTTTTATTTGATAAATGGAGCTCTGCAAAGTCCTAAAGTTAGTGGTAATTTGTTACAGTGGTAAGAAAAAAGAGCCCATTTGCTCCTGCTGGAAGGTAGTAGAACATAATAGTGCAGAAAGGTGCAGAAAGCTAGATTTGATTAATGGCTCCTTCTGGCTGTGGTCTGGAAAATGGGAGGATAGGGTGGTCTGGGTACACGATGGGGTAATGCATTTATGTGCATAACACAGTCCCTGGAGAGAAGTCAGCCCCCAATACATGGTAGCTCTCACAGTTAGATCTATTCTGATCTAGAATAAAAATAAAGGGTAATAAAGAAATAAGACTAGGTTCTGTCGTCACTTATCTTATTAGAGGAATCTCTGCTGAAAGATTTCCAAAAGGCAAGAAATATTTGTCTCCTCGGTTCCCTTGATGCATGAAGCTTCTCTTACATGCTGTGATTAAGAAGCCTGTAATCTGAGCTCCCATCTTGTGTCCTGCTCAATGGACCTGTTTTCTTTTTCTTCCCACAATAGTGTTCTCAGCCCAGCCACATACTCATTCATTAGAGACTCTGAGGCTGATAAGGAAAAGAGCTGAGCATGAGTGGAGGGATCAGCCTGCAAGGAGAAGTACCTGTTTACTCCTTCCTTTGGGGCAAGGAGTATAATCCCATGATGGGGCAGGAAGCCCACAGTATCAGTATCAGGTCAAGTAGCGGCCAAATACATTTAAATGTAGAATCAGTCCTCTTCCGCCTGCGACCTCAGATGACAGCTGCCCTAGCTCTTCTCAGAAAGGCAGCGCCTCTTCTGTTCACCAGATGGGGCTGCCTCGCCCAAAGCTCACGATGGCAAAGTAAGCAGAGCTGGTCCCCATGACTAGCTGAGTAGAGCTAGGAAACCTAAAAACGAACTATCCTGTCTGCCCTGGGCCAAGAGGGCCCCCAGTTTCAAGGGCAGACAACGGGGAACTGGGAGAGAAGTCAGGATTGGGGGTCACATTCACCCCCAGGGCCTATCTGAGCAGAAGCTGAAGGGCCAAGTGCGAAGCTGAGTTACCTATCCTATGGTGGGGGGCATTCTCCACTGGGCCGTCACCAGACTCAGAGGAACGCAAACCAAGAGAGGACCTCTAACCAGTGAGGAGGCAGAACGGAGCACGGCTGTGGGCAAACCCCTTACTCCCTTCCCTAGCCTGGGACCTGGGGTGGTGTGAAGGCCGTATACTAGCTAGAGCAGCACACTTCAAACTTCAGCGCACACACTCTGAATCAACCTGGGGGATCTTGTTAAAATGCAGATTCTGAGTCAAAAAATCTGGAGTGGGCCTGAGATTCTGCGTTGCTATCCAGTTCTCAGGTAAGGCCATGCTGCTGGGCCACCTTTGGGACAGCAGTTAGCCTGAGAAAGCAGAAAATAAAGGACAATACAGGAACAAGGGAAAGGACTGGCAGGAGACCTTTCTCTGGACTTCATGATGTTCTGGGTGCTGTATCTCTGGGCAGAGGTAATTCAGAGTATCCTTGCTTCCCTGTGGCCTTTGGGGTTCCCCGCTCTGTACTGTCGTGGAGAATGAACAGGGGCCAGGGCGGGGCTGGGAGGTGTGGATTTAACTGACACTAAATGTCTGCTTAGAGCAGCTCTAGGAGTAAAGAGGTGGAGTTGGGACTGAATGAAGCTGTCTTGAAGCAGCTGGGAGAGCTGGTAGGGGCAGGGGGATTAGGGGAGCGAAAGGTAGAAAACAGAGAAGGGCTATGGTGGGTCAGAGAGGAGAACTGGACACAGAGTTGGGGCTTTGACCTCATCAGCTGTGACACCTGGGGCTGGCTGACTTCTCTGAGCCTCAGTTTCCTCATCTATAAGCAAGTATCATAACATTTAGACATCGGGATTTGGGCGAGGATTATATAATGCAGCAAATGTGAAAGCATCCCACAAATGACCTGCCCCATAATAGTATCCAATATGCAGTGCATTTGGAAATAAATAGCAAATAAGCAGGCTCAGCCTATGCAGGATCTTGACAGCCAAACAAAGGAGCTTGGCTTGTGCTGCCACGAAGCCAGTCACAAATTATCCCCAACTCTGCAATAAAGCAAGGCCCCCTGAGAGATCTCAGCATAACTGCCTGTACATAATTCTGAGTACTTAAATGGAACTCAAACAGTTAAAATGATAGCATTCAAAGCCGGCCCTGAATGCAGACCTCTCACTAATTCCCATTAATCTTTTGCCTGGTCTGAATGAGTGTGATTGCCCAGGGCCCCAGACTTCCTGGAATAATCAGCTGACTTTCCTCACAGTCTAGGAGGAGCGGCAGGTTGCATGGGACTGCACATTAACAGGGTCACCTCGGGAGACAGCACAGCCTGGACCCAGGGCCTTGACTCTTAAAGCCCCACCCCAAGCCTAAAATCTGACAAGGTTAAGAAAAGAAATGTCCCATTTTGCAGAGTCCTTGCTAGAATCCCTTAGAAAAAGGCAGCCTCCAAAATGCATCCTTTCCAGGGAGGCTCTGGGAGGCTGGCACCTACCTGCCTTCCTCCTCCTTGCTCTCCCATCCTCATAGGCAGGCACTGTTGGATGAGCCTTCCCAACTAAGCAGAACCGAGGCCACTTTTCAATATTTTTTCTTTTTTAAAAATAATATTTAGAAATGATTCGGGGCCCAGAAACTTAAACATTTCCACCAAGTCGTTTTTTTTCTGTGGTGTATTATTTTAAGGAGATAGAAACAAAACCAGCATTTCACAAACAGAACAAGAGAAAATGGTAAATACACTTAAAATCGGTATAGAGGAGTGCCCCTGTGCTCCCTTGGGAGAGGATCTTAGATGCGGCTGGGCCCGAGGACTCTGTTCTCCCTAAAAGCCAAAAGATCTAGATGAGCGTCGGACAGAGAGGAGACTGAGGAAGGCGTGTCTCTCCTCTGGCAGTTTTCTTTCTAAATAAATATCCCTTTCCCTGCCCCCTCCCCTAGACCTCTCCAAAGGCCAGTGGCTGTCCTGTGTGCTGGTTGGGGACGTGTCCGGGCTCACTCTCAGCTCTGCAACTTACGAGCTGGGAGAACTTGGATAAGTTAATTCACTTCTCAGTACCTTAGTTTCTTCACCTGGAAACGGGGTGATTACACTGCCTATCTCATGAGGCTGCTGCGAGTTTCAAGGGAGTTAATACCTGTGAAATGTTGAGAACACAGCCCGGCACAAAGCGAGCATCAATAATTCAGTATGTCCCCAACCACTGAAAACTAGCATGTCCTCCAACTCTCGGCCCCACCCGCCCCTGACCACCCACGGATCCTCATCTCGGTCAAAGAACAACCTTCCCAATCGCTCAGGCCCCAAACCTGGGAGTCTCTTTTGACACCTCTTTCTCATACTCCACAGGCAATCCGTGCGCAAATGCTATCATCAGCGGTACGTTCAAATATATTCAGAGTTTCATCTAAGCCGGTGTCATCTTCCTTCCTCACTATTGCAGCAGCCTCCTCCTCTTCTCCCCGCCGGGCTCCCAATCTCTCCTCCACACAGCCTCCAGAATAATCCCTTTAAAACATTTAGGTCCGATTATGTTGCTCTGCTCCAAACCTTCCAAAGACCTCTTTCTCATTTCACTCGGAGTAAAAGCCAGGTTTTTACCAGGGCCTACAAGGCCCCGTGTGAGCCGGCTCTACAGCTCTCGGATCCTCTCCCCCTGCTCACTGTCCGCCAGCCACACTGTCCTCTTTGCTATTCCCTGAACATGGCGAGAATGCTCCTGCCTCAAGGCCTTTGTACTTGCCATTCCCTCTGCCTGGAACACTGTTCCCTTAAAAAAAATCTATGACTCCTTTTTTCGCTTTTTCAGGCTCTGCTCAAATATCACCTTATCAGAGAGGCCTTTCTTGAAATCCCTATATAAAAACTTTCCATCACTCACCGTACCCCTTTCTCTGTTTTATTTTTCTTTTTAGCCCATACTGCCAATTAATATTATAAATCTTTATTTCTTTGCCCCCTCCCTTCCTTTTAGATGTAAGCCCCAATATAACAGCAGCTTAGTCCCTTTTCTGCATTGCCGTACTCCTAGTCTCTAGAAACATGCCTGGCATGTAGTGTGTGTCTTATAACTATTTATTGAATGGCTGTCTCCCTCCCTCCATTCGTGTCCCTCTCTAATACAGCTCCATGCTGCAACCAGGATGCTCTGTCTACAATACAAATTCTATGATGCTCCTTCACTTCTCAAGAACCACCAACGACCCCCTTGTTGCCCATAGGGCAAAGCTACTATTCCATACAAAAGGCCTGCCGTGGTCTGGTCCCACCTCACCTCAGCCCCCTCTGTGCCCCTGCAGCAGTAAAGTGTCATTGGTCCCCAAGCAACAATTCTTTACTAGTGCTATTCCTTCCACTAGATATGCTCCCCCATCCTTTCTCCATCTATCAGACTCTCCCTGTGGTGGGTTGAATGGCACCACCCCCCAAATGATATATCCAGCCAGAATCTGTGAATGTGACCTTTATTTGGAAGAAGGATCTTTGCAGATGTAATCGAATTAAAGATCTCAGGATAAGATCATCCTGGATTAGGGTAAACCCTGAATCCAATGACAAGCGTCCTTATACGAAAAGGGGAAAAGACACAGAGAAGGCCATGTGAAGACCCAGGCAGAGACAAGCGTGAGGCAGCCACAGCCAAAGAATGCCTGTAGCCACCAGAAGTGGAAGAGGTAAGGAACAGACGTCTCCCCAGAGCCTTTGGAAGGGGCACGACCTTGCCAACTTTTTGACTTTGGACTTCTGGCGTCCAGAACTGTGACAGAATAAATTTTTGCTGTTTTAAGCCACCGAGTCTGTGGTAATTTTTTACGGCAGCCAGAGGAACTAAGATACCCCCCTTCAAAACTGTTACAGAAAAGAAGTCCTTGACTACCAGCCCTGCTGGGAGCTGATGTGGCCTCTTTGTATGAGATACCCCTCTTCCCTGGCCATGAGAACTGGACCAAGAATGGACAGCTGACCCAGGCTGGGCAGGTCATTTTCACAGGTGCTGGTAGGAGAGGTCGTCTAGGCTCAGAGCTGGGCTGTGTGGGGTCACGTGCAGAAAGGAAGCCGAGTAAAGAAGAACAAAGCAGATGCTGACAACGGGGAGATCGGGGGACCCGACGACTCTCCCGTTCCCACGGGGAAGGCCCTGCTCTTTGCTTCCACAAGATTCCCTTGTATTCTACCAACACCCAGCCTCCCTCCCACTTTTTCTTGATCTGGCTTTTCCTCAAGAAGATTGCTTTTCCTTGTAAGCACACCAATCCTAAGCTAGCAGCTGAGCTCTAGCGTCACTTCTCTAAAGGCTTCCCTGACCCCACCAAGTGGAGAGAAAAGGCTCCAGTCTCTAGGTGCCCTGAGCTCTTTGTCCCCACCAAGATTCATGGTCATCATTAGCGCTGTTTGCACGCCAGTTTTCCCCCAAACTGAGCTCTTCCAGCCATGGATCCATCTTGTTCTGTGTGTCCCCATTTCCCAATTAATTACCCAATGGGGTACAGTGTCTGGTACCACAATGGATAAACAGATGCACAAAAGAATTAATACTACTCTGCTCTGCCCACGAGGAACTTCCAGTCTGAGTGGGGAGCCCAGACTCTCCCAAACGCTGCAGGAGGAGCCACACCTGAGGAGCGTGTGATGAGACACACACACTGGGGCGGGGAGTGGGGCAAACAGAAGGCTGGTGAGGAAGGCCAGGGGCAGGACAAACTGTAGAGGCGGTGGTGTGGATGACTATCTTTGGAGCAGGCAGAAAGCAGGACAGAGAGGGAGGACTTCTGAGTGGGGTGAATGGGAGGCCAGGAGAAGGGAGGGGCAGCATTTGGGGCATGTGGCAGAGACAGGGCCTGACTGGAACAGGAATCCCTAGGTGGGAGCTCTGATGGGAGGTGTCAGTGGGGCCATTCTGGGGCCTCTGGTAACTCATCCACTTAGCTGACAACCAACCAGGCACTGTGCCCAGTGCCAACTATACAGCGATGACAGATAGCAGAATTCAAAGACCAGACTGGAGCTCTTAAGAGAACAAGAATGTTTCTGCTGTTACAAGGACCAGGAAATAGCACATAACCAAAGCATTTGTGGAGCACTTTACAGTTTATAAAGTGTTTTCTCATATAGTAATGATTACAAAGTCATGTGGTATCGTCGAAAATTGGTGATTGTTGCTGCAGAAAGCCTGAGTGAAGGTCTCGCACCTGCCATTTGGTGGCTGCCAAAATTTCAGCTCATGATAATTGCCCTAAGCTTCAATTTCCTCGTATGCAGAATGATAACCACGGCTAGTGTTTATTGAACACCTTACCTATGCCAGCTACTGTTGTGCTTTTACAAGCATTCATCATTTTGATCTTCAAAATAGCCCAATAAAATAGGTCTGATTGTTACCCCCATTTTGCAGGTATGGAAACTGAGGCTTGACAGAGGCTAAATAACTTGCCCGAGTCACAGAACTGCTCAGGAGGAGAGGTGAGATTTGAACCCAGTTTTTCTAGCTCCAGGATCTATGTTCTCAGTAGCAACTCTGTATTGTAGGTAACGACAGCAGTAGCAGTAGTAGGTAGGGAGCAGCCCTACCTCAAAGGCTGTGAGAGCCCGATCACATTAACATACTTGTAAGTGGTCAGAGATTAGAGGTAAACATTGACCCTTGTTACTATTTCGTCCCATGCTCCCGCACGTGGTGTTAGAGCGTTTAGTTGCTTTAATAGATGCTGTTGGTGCCCTGGCATTACTGTTGGCCTTGGCTAGGGATCACCCACAAATAGTGACAGTGCCTCTTTGCCTGGGGGGAAGGGAAGTGCATTCTCTCTCTGGGAGAAATGCTTGATCATCAAACAGGGCTGGCCAGAAGTGTTGGGGTGTTCCAACCCCGGGACCGTCCCTCAACCAATGTGGCATGTGAATTGGTAGATAAACATTCCACCAATGGGACAATTCTCAGGTACGTCCCATAGAGTTCCTCAGAGGGTCCCCAAAAGGATCAAGCCCTAGCTTCACACAACAGTTACCCACCCACCAGTGCACCTTCTATCGGCTCACTCCCCACTCCCTCATAATGCTTTCTGGAATCATTTCCCAAATAAACTACTAGCATCAAAATCCTTCCTTCTAGGTCTGTTTTGTAGGAACCAAACTAAGAAGGCATGCAAACCAGTTTGGAGAGAGAGGAAAAGAAGAGATATTAGCCATTGAGCCTTGAGATTTTTCTGGACAGATACTACGAGGAGAAGAGCTGGAAAGAGGAGGGGCATATGCCCTCACGCAGTAGAGGAAAGTCCCAGTAGCTGGGGAAATGGACCAGGTCTCCCTCACGCTGGTTCTCAAGTAGTATAGCATCTCACATTTCCACTGACACTTCACAGAGATTGGCCATCAAGAGGTTTTGGCAATAGCCCCATGGCTCTAGAGTTGATTGCACGGGCATTCCTTGAAACTCTGGGACATGCACATAGAATAAACACAAATAAACTCCCTTTGTCTAAATAAACCAAGGTACAGTTTTATGAAGCAGTTTTTTTTCCCCCTCTCTACCCTCCCACACTTCTCTCCTCAAAGGCCATGCTTGTTTGCTTACTTACTTAATCTCAAACCCTTTGCACCTTCAAAGGGCCCCTTTGTGTCTGGGATGAAGTGGAGCATTTTTGCCTTGTGGACACAATTTTCCAGATGAACTTCTAAACATAGAAGGGCCTAGATTGCTAACAATAAGACAGCATCGTGGTTTGGGCAGACATTAAATGAACAGGGCGTAAGACGAAAACCATGAGAAAGGATGAATTTTCAGAAGTCCCTCAAGCCAAATGCTTTGCAAGACCATTGGAAAGAATTCTCAGGGCAAAAGAGACCAAAGACCATGGTGAGAAAAAGCAAGTTACTGACTCAGCAGTGTGGCTTCTTTCCTTGATAAGTCAGTCAAGAAGGAAGAGAGACAGGACACATTAAAGAGGGCTGGCCAGCGTGATGGGGAAGAGGGCTTTGTCACCTCAGAATGAAAGTAGCCTGAGTCACAGCTCCTGGGCTGTCTCTCTCATTAATCACGGAAGCTGCAGAAACACTGAGAACAGAGGACGTCTGGCTGGAGCTGCCCCGGACGGTCCATATGAGGAGAAGGTTTTAGAGAACACCGTGGAATAAAAAATCAACACAAAAATGAAAAGAAAAAAAAAACAGATCATGAAAGAATATATTTTTCAAGAGCCGACCTGGTTCCCTAAGTGGCAGGATTACCTAGTGTTCAAAAGCTTGGCTGCGAAGCCAAAGTGCCTAGGAACGAATCCCCGGCTCTGCCACTTATGGCTGGGTGACCTAGGACAAATTACTTAACCTTTCTGTATGCTTCAGTTTCCTCATCTGCAAATCAGGGCTGATGATAGTCATCATACTTACTTCAGAGAGTTGTCTATGCGGATTATATGAGTAAATATATTTGAAGCACTTAGAAAAGTGTCTGCCATATAAACACATAATACGTGTTAGCTGTAATTACTACGTGGCTTCAATAGAAAATAGCTCCTTGGCACTACAGTATTCTCACCGGTACAATAAAATAAAAGTTAAGAAGGCAAAGCCGCATGAAAGCAGGTCAGACCAGAGAAGAATTCCCCGAAGTTGGGAGATGGCTGTGCCGGGAACAAAGCTGTGGATGGCCCTACCTGTGCATAGGTCTGTCAGAGCAAAGAGGGCCACTCGCTGTGATTGCCACAAGTGCAGCGAGAGCTCTGAGGTCCCCCTGGCATCCCCCAACTCTCTTCAGTGTGGTTGAAGGCCCTGTTAGACTGCAGATCAGAAGTGTGGCTGAGACTGAGCTCTAACCTCCCAGAGAAAACGGCACATCCTCTCCTTGCCTCCGAATGCAGCTCTCCCATCTGTGCCTGTTGCTGCCACTGTCAGTGACTAGGGCTTGGAACCCTAGGGCAAGGAAGGGGCTGTCACTGGCGTGGTTCACAGCTGGAGGCCAGCAGCAGCTCTATGGTCTGTGTGGTGGGTGGCATGTCCGAGCCCCACGTGCCCTGGATAGCAGAAGCCCGTCTTCATCCTTCGCTCAAGATAAAGGCCCCAGGCTTGTCCCTGCAGAGGTGAGAAATGGCTATTGCCACACCTCCAGTCATCTCAGATAGACACATGCACCCCAGCTAAACCCACAGTTCTGTGTGAACTTTCCTTGTATACCCCAGAACCCCCAATTTTTCAGCTAAAATGTCCACTCATTTAGACTCCTGCAGCTTGGGAATGAAGCAGGAATTAAAACAAAAGAAAAAAGGGTTCTATCAGTAATTATTTCTGAAATAACAAGCAATTAATTGGGACTGACTGTTATTAAAAACCTATACAGTAGGCAGTAATTAAAAGGCAGCTAACAAGAATTTTGGCACCAGGCTCTGCAGCCACCACTCGACTACTGTATTCCCCTCGTCTGGGGTCTTTTGTTGGAGAAAGGAAAAAAAAGGCTGCTTCATAGTCCTCTAAGAGATACTAATCATATTGAGGATTCCCTGGGGAAGTCAGTGTGGCTGGGCAATGGGGTGACACAACCACAAGTGTGAGGAGCCTAGGAGCACGTGGAGGTTTCTAGATTGGCTGGCAGCCCCCTCAGGATGGTGACATCATGCCTGTGGGAAATGGTTGTGGGGTACTGTCAAATCAGTAGGAAAAGAGCTGAATTGGCTCTTTTGACACAGATTTATCAACCTCTAATGTGTCAGGAGCTCTGGGCGATGCATTTATACAAATTATTTCCTTTACTCCTCCTAACAGCCTTAGGAAGGAGGTGCCATTAGGAACTGCTTTCTGTATGAGAGCAAGTTGGCTCAGAGAGATGAGGTCACCTGTGGAGACTCACCTGGCCACAGTACAGAGTGAAGCCAGGGTTGGAACCCGGAGGAAGGGAGATTTTGGGTCATTTTCTTGCAGGCAACAGGGCGATGTAAGGCAGGGATTCAAATCAGCTGGATGTTGTTGCCTGACGAGATTGTTATCAAAATATCCCATGCCTCAGTTTTCGTATCTGTAGAGTGGGAACAATCATGCCTATCTAGCAGGTTTACTGTAAAGACTATGCAACATATTGCGTATAAAGCATTTAACGCAGTGATTAGTACACAGTAAATGCTCATTAAATGCCAGTTATTGTTACAGATGCTGCTTAAATGCTTTCACAAGCAGCGCTGAGTGTTGATAAAACTCATTGTCTGAGCATGGCAGAGTTTTTGCAATAGTGGAAGTTGTGGAAGTCTCAGCAGAGTATCTGTCTGCCTGTGTCCCTTGGGAAAGAGGGCAAAGAAACCCAATGGGCCGGCTCTACTCTGAGGCCACTGCCCTGGTGTCCCGGGCAGTGGGAGGCTGGCCAAGCTCCCAGACAGCCTGTCTCGGGCCTGGAGCACAGAGCCGTTGCCTCACCAGCTTGTAATGAGCTGCGTCTCCATCCTGATTAGAGGAACAATCCTCACTCAGAAAGACTCGGGGGGAAGGAAGTGACAGTGTTGTGGGGACAGGGCATAACCGGGCCTCCTGAGGAGGGGCTGGCTTCTGGGGAGCTGGTGACTTGGGCTGTTGACTTGAGGTCACAGCCCAAGATGGTGCCCCTCCCTAGGGAGGAGGCTGAGCAGACCCCACCAGGGCAAGTCTGGGTCAGAGCAGGAGACACGCTGGGGCCCGCCCAGGCCTCTGTCTGCAAGCCTGGGAGGCAGCTGCTCTCGAGCTCTGGTTTGCCAAGAAGGGTAAGCAAGGAAACCAGCATTCTCTGGGCACCTCCTAGGCATCAGGCCTGATGCCAGCCCTATGACATCAACACCGTCATCAACATCGTCCTATTAAATAAAATGTTAAGGCACCGACTCTTCCAAAACTGTGGATTGCAGTCCATTACTGGGTTATGAAAACAGTTTGGTGGGTGACAAATAACATTTTTAAAATAATATGATAAAAAAAAAAAACACAGAAAGTTTCAGAGTGCATTGCACAGAGCAAGGATCAGTATAGTTTTGTAGAAGTTTCATTTCTTTAAAATGCATGTGTGTGTTTGGGAGTTAGTTATAATGGGGATAGAAATCATGCCCAGTTTATAGAGTTGCCCTAGGGATTGAATGAGTTAATATTTTAAGTGCTTAAAGCAATGGAGCAGAGGCTGCCAGCACCCAGCCATGTCCCGTTGGAGACAGCTCAGTTTCTTTGTACCCGCCAACGGTTTCCTGAGTCTCCTTCTCCCTCCCTCTCTGGCCGTGGAATCTGCTCAGCCCAAGTGCAGGGCAGGTGAAGGGTGGTAGAATTAATGCCCCAGGCATGACCCTCAGCCTATGAGGACTGGGAGGTGGTGGATAAACACCTTAGCCTCCTGACCCCCCAGCACAACATTTCTGAGGCATGTCCCCCACAGCCTCTCAGGGGGACAACTGAGCCCCAGTTGTCCACAGACACAACTTGCCTTCCCTGTCTCCTTTCCTTTCTCTCACTGCTGTCTGGGATCCTCTCCCAGACAAACTTCTTGCATCTGTATCTTTGTCGTGGTGCCTAATCTTATTTTGGATGAACTCAGTGTAAGACAAGCAGATTCTGACACAAAATAAGTACTCAATAAACGTTAGTTTGTATGAATTGTGTTCATCTCGGGATAGAATCTATGTAAATGCTTTATATGCATCATCTCATTTAATTTTCACCCCAACCCTATAAGGTAGGAACTGTGATTGTCCCCATTTTCCAGATAAGAAAACTGAGGCTTAGAAAAGTTAAGCACTTTACTCAAGGTCTTATAGATAGAAAGGGGAGAGATCCATTCTGAACCCATATGTGTTTTAAAGCCCTGTTCTCAACCTCTGCACCCCATTTAATCCACACCACCACCCTGCTGGTTAGTTTCTCCTGTCACTCCCGTTTTATAGATGTGGAGAAGGGAAGTCCAGGGAAGATGAGCACTCAATTCCCACACGCTTCACTGCCAGATTGGGACCAGAACCTGGCATTCCGACTCCTGGCTCTGTGCTTCCCATGACAATGGGCTGCCTCCCAGCACCTTGGAAAGGGTGGGCATGGGAGAAATCCCTTCATTAAAAAAATCCCTGTGGTAGAAATGGGCCAGCTATTTGTCAAACCTGTGACACATGAGAGAGAGGTAGGATGTGCATGAAAAGAAGGAGCAGGTTCACCAGGACTTCCAGACAGATAGAGGTCTGTCCTAATGCTTGTGTCTCGACTTCAACTTCTCAGCCTGTTAATGGGAGCTGATGAACTGGTATTAAGTCCCTCTACTCACCGTCGGCTTCAACTTTCATCTTCCCATTCTTATTTCCAGCAGCCCACCATTCACACCAAAGTGCCCTGGGTTCTATGTGCCTTTGGTGTGAACCACCCCTGCATAAAGTTCCCTGTGACTATTCACTGAGCACAGACTATATGCCAGGCAAAATTCTACCTCTCAGTATCTCAATTTCCTCATCTAGTAAATCGGGATAATCTTAGTATCCTCTTCATGGGTTACTATGAGGATTAGATGAGCTAATTGTGCAAACCATATATCTGACAAAGGACTCAATTATAGCATATATAAAGGACTCTTGCAACTCTACATTAAAAAAACAATACCAGTACAGCCACTATGGAAAACAGCATGAAGTTTCCTCAAAAAATTAAAAACAGAACTACCATATGATCCTGCAATTCCACTTCTGGGTATTTACTCAAAGAAAATGAAAACATTAATTTGAATATATATGCACCCCCATGTTCACTGCAGCATTATTTATAATAAACAAGATATGAACACAACCTAAGTGTCCATCTCCAGATGAACGGATAAAAAAAATAAATGTGGTGTATATATACAATGGAATACTACTCACACATAAAAAGGACATCCTGCCATTTGCAACAACATGGATGGAACTTGATGGTATTATGATAAGAAAGATGATTTAGAGAAAAACAAATGCTGTATAATCTCCTTTATATGTGGAATCTTAAAAACAAAAACAAAAACAAAAAATGAGCTGACAGATGCAGAAAACAGATTGGTGGTTACCAGGGGTGGGGATGAGGGGGTGGATGAAATGAGTGAAGGGAGTCAAAAGGTCCAAACTTACAGTTATACAATAAATAAATCATGAGAGTACAACATTTGGCATAGTGACTAGTTAAAAATATTGTTTTGCACGTTTAAAAGTTGCCAGGAGAATAGATCTTAAAAGTCTTCATTACAAGAAAAGATTCTCTAACTCTACTGTGATGGATGTTAACTAGACTTACTGTGGTGATCATTTCACAATATGTACATATATTGAATCATCATGATATAGACCTGAAACTAATGTTTCATGTCAATTATACCTCAGTTAGAAAACTGAACAAAATAAAACAATCCAATTAGAAAATGGGTGAATGACATGAATGGATATTTTAACAAAGAGGATATACAGATGGTGAATGAGCACATGAAAAGATATTCAACATCACTAGCTATTAGGAACATGTAAAATAAGACCGTGATGAGATATCACTATGCACCCATTAGGACAACTAAAATAAAAAAATAGTGATAACACCAAATGGCAGAGATGTGGAGAAAGTGAATTGCTCATATGTTGCTGGTGGGAATGTAGAATGGTACAGCCACTCTGGGAAACAGTGACTCTTTCTTAAAAAATTAAACATGCACTTATATAAACCAACAATTGCACTCTTGGGCATTTATCCCAGAGAAATGGAGACATGTTCACATAAAAACCTATACACAAATGTTTCCAGAAGCTTTATTTGCAATAGCCCCAAACTGGAAATAACCTAAATGTCTTTCAATGGTTAAACTATGGTACATCCATACCATGGAATATTAGTCAGCACCAACAAAGGAATGAACTCTTGACCCACACAACAACTTAGATGGATTATGCCCAGTGAAAAAATTCCGATCTTACAAGGTCGCATACTGTGTCATCCCATTTAGATAATGTTGAAATAACAAAATTGTGCAGATAGAAAATACATTAACAGTTGCCAGAGTGAAGGGTAGGTGTTAAGAGAAGGGTGGGTGTTACTGCAAAGGGGTAGCATAAAGGAGGTCTTTGTGGAGAGGAACTAGATCTGTACCTTGACTGTGGTGGTGGTTACATGAGTATAAACAGTGATAAAATGACACAGAACTAATACCAATGTCAGTTTCCTGGCTTTGATACTGTACTATAACTATGTAACCACTGGAGAAAACTGGGTGAAGGGTACAGGGATTTCTCTGTACTATTTTGTAACTTCCTGCAAACCTATGTTTTAAATGAGCAACTCGTAAAGCGTTTAGATCAGTGCTTAAGTGAACAGCACTTAAGCAATGTTAGCTCATTATTATGATTCCATCGTCGTTATTACTTCACGCAGTCATCTTATTTGATGCTCACAATAAGGTTGTGAGAAAAAGTTTTTTATTTATCTCCATTTTATAGGCTGGGATACTAAGACTCAGACACGTTGGATAACTTATCTAAGTTTACATATCTAGAAAGACCTAAGATAGGAATTAAAGCCAAAATCCATGGACTTCTCACATATGTGCTGGCACAAAGACCAGTCAGATAAAAAAATCTTTGCCCTAGTCAAGCTTATAACATAGTGAGGGAAATAAGAGATTTAACTCAAACCCAAGCAGAATGTCATATATTCTGTATAAGTTATTTCGGAGCACAGGGGAGAGAGGAGTAAAAACATTCCAATTGGGTGATCTGGGAAGGCTTCCTGGAGGAGGTAGCATTTAGAATTGTTTTGATGAATGAGTAGGAGCTTGGTAGGTATAAAAGTGGGTAGTGGTGCAGGAAAAGGCATTCCAAGCAGAGAGAACCTGATCATTGAGGGGTAGGCACGCTTGTAGAACAGTGACAAGCACAAGGTAGCTGAAGCAGCTGGCATGTGACCAAAGGCAGATGAAAATTAAGAAAAAGCAGAGGGCAGTCAATGAAGAGGGGCTCTGAATGACAAGCTAGGGATTGGACTTGTCCTCCCAGGTTTTGCTCACTGTGGCCTCCAAAGTCTGCTGTGGAAACCAAAAGGCCAATGTCTAAAGAGTATATTCAATAAAAACAGTGCATACAACAACAACAACAAATACATCTATTTAATATGCTGAAAAAATTGGGCAGAGCTTCACAGTGGTGAAGGTCCCAGGAAGCAAGGAGCCCTTCCATCTCAGGACCCCAAGATATTGTCTTCCAGGGTCCTCCCAAAGCCCAGTTGTAGCAGATCCTGAAGGCAAACCTTGGCCTCTTGTGGGTCCTAGGCCCCACAACAGTTATTCTGGGCTTTGGAGCTTTATCTTTCAACAATAAGTCATGAACCCTATTACACTTGTAACTTTTTATCATCCTTCCCCAAAAATAACCTCTATGTGGTCAGGATCCAGATATGTTTGGGTCACTGTTGAACCCAGCTTACAGCTAGAGGTTTTTATATTCAATTCCATTCTATCAATACAATGTCAATTTATCAGGCACCTGTCCTGGGGATAGGAGGTGAAAGAGCAAGATGCAGTCCCTTAGTGGAGAAGAGAGGCAACCATGGCATGCCACTCACGGGGCAATGGCAGTGCCAACCATCTAGAGACAAATGGATGAGAAACTACCCTGGACTACGACAGGTGGAGACAGTCACATCTGTATAACTTATCTTTAAAAATGTGGAGGTGAAGCCTCATTCTTGATGAGCATGGGAGTTGTTGATCATGGTGTTCAGGAAGTTTAATGGGGCCAAATTGAGACACGGTTTATTTTTCCATCCCAGTAAATTTATTGCGATGGTGACAATAAGACCTGTAACTTTTTGCTAGGGTTGTAAGTGAAATTTAGATGTAATACAACTGTAATATTAGAAATATATTAAGAAATAATACATTTTAAATCATTGGCCAAGATAGCAATGTACTTTCTGCAATTCAGCTTCTAGAGCCCTGAAGTCAATTATTTGAAGAAACTAGATTCCAAAGATTCTAGTGGGATACTTTTCGAAGTATGTCATCAGTATGTCTGTATTCGAGTGGAGATAAAAGAAGCCCAACTAAGAAAACTGTGACAAGGCTGATGGACAAAACAACTGTGGATTAAATACGAGATCTTTGAAAAAAGACTATCTTGAAGATAAGTCTTGATTCAAGCTTTAGGGAGCTAAGGTGACTTCGATGAGCAGTGGAATGAATCACAACATGTAAAATTTCTTAAATAAACATCTGTTGACTTAACATGTGGAGATGGTATTTCTTGCCTGTGGATCTTTGCAGTCAGGTTGTTGCTTGAATAACTTCCTCACCTCTCACCACTACTTCAGTTTGCCTTTACCAGACTGCCCCTAGGGCCTGGCTTAGCCAATGCTATTAGAAAATGGATTTTGAGCTGTAAAGGACAGCTTTTGCAGATGCGTACTTAGGCTTTGGAAGGATGAATTGGATTAAAAGAAGCAGCTGAAAAGGACGTCAGAGACCCTCTGGGACAATTGCTTTCAACCTGGGTTTTCTGGAGCCTAAGGGTTCTGCAGAGGTGCCCAGGTGGGCTGGGAGACAGCCCTGGGGAAGGGAATGCTGAGGGCCTGGGCTCAGAGTCTCTACCTGTTTCAGCTAGAAGAGCTCAATGTGACTTTTCTTACACTTTGAATTTCCAAATATGTTAGAAGAAAAGTTCAATGGTTTAAGGCTTAAAACCCATTAAGCTAGTCCAATACAATCATCACCATCATCATCACGATCATCGTTGTCATCATTTTTTATACAATAGCTGATTTTGAGTGTTTTGCATGTGTCACTGTTAAAAGTGCATTACCTACATTATTTCATTTAATCCTCACAGCAACTCTAAAAGGTAGGTACTATTATTACCCCATCTTACAAAGGAGAAGACTCAGCCCCAGAGGTTAAGTAATTTGACCAAAGCACATAGATCATAAGTGATAGAGCCTGTCTTTAAACCCTCATTGCTGGCTCCTGAACCTGCACAATTTCCCCCTACAAGGTACTGAGGAAGGTGAGGCCCAGAGAGAGGCAGGGACCTGCCCCAAGCCCAACAGTGAGCTCGGGGGCAGAGCCATTCTCCCTCAGAGCTTCTTCCCCCTGACATGCTCCTTCCCTCTCTCCCTCTTCATCCTTTGGTGTGCCTCCTGGAACAGACTCAGAAGCGGCTTTAAATAGACCATCCCTTGGTTACCAGCATCTGCGTTTCCATGCTGGGAGCAGTGAAGGAGACAGAACTGCAGTGGCTGATCTGCTTTGGCGACCCCTATTCTGAACGGGGCTGGGGCTCTTTTTTGGCTTGTAGCCTCCACTCTAGTTGAAGTTGAGGCTTTGGCATGGCATTCCAGGCATTTCACAGTCTGTACTCTGTCTGTCCAGCCTCACCTCCATCTGCTCCGCTACATACTCTCTTGCTATTGTATATGTGTATATCCTATTCCTTTGCCCATGATGCTCCCTCTGCTAGAATACCCTTCTTGCCTTACTGGCCTGGCATACTCCTGCTCTGATGTCCCCTTTCTAGGGTCCTGATCTCCCTCCCAAGGGAGAATCAATCACATCCTTTCTGTCGTGGCACACACCACCCAGTACTCTAACCATTGACTCCACTTATTGATTCAAAGACATGCAGGTTGTCCCACCGTTATGCTACTAAAATCAGGATAGTTCTTATAATCCATGCTTCTCAGTAATTTAGAAGTATTTCTTGCCTCCTGAAACACTGTTAGGATCCAGGAAATATAGGACTTCTTTGTCTCCCTCCAAGACTGAGCTCACCCGGGTTGGGGGCCATGACTATGCGTCTCTGGACCCCCACTAATCAGTATAGGAAGACACAGAGGAGGGACCAGGTGGTGGCAAGTTGTGGTTGGATGGTGCCTTTTGTGCCCAGGTCACCATGGGAGCCCTGAGGGGCTCTAAGCTCTGGGGCATCCTAGAGGCTCAGGAGAGCCTCCAACCATTTGCCTACTGCCCATTGAGTGCATGCACTGCCTTGTGGCACATGCCCTGGAGAGAAACATGGGCAAAAACAGCAGACTTCATTTTCCCTTGCGTTAGTTAGCTAGGGCTGCCATAGCAAAGTACCCGAGTGGCTTAAATCAGCGGTCCCCAACCTTTTTGGCACCAGGAACCGGTGTTCCTATGAGAATCTAATGCCTAATGATCTGAGGTGGAGCTGAGGTGGTGATGCTAGCTCTGGGGAGAGGCTGCAAAAACAGATGAAGCTTTGCTTGCTTGCTGCTTACCTCCTGCTGTGTGGCCTGATTCCTAACAGGCCACAGATCAGTACTGGTCCATGGCCCTGGGGTTCGAGACCCCTGGCTTAAACAACAGAAATTTATTTTCTCACAATTCTGGAGGCCGGAAATCTAAGATCAAGGTGTCAGCAAGGTTAGCTCCTTCTGAGGCCTCTGCCCTTGGTTTGTAGATGGCCACCTTCTTCCTGTATCTTCACACAGTCTTGTCTCCATGCAAGTATTTGTGTCTTCTTATAAGGACACCAGAGTCATATTAAAGTAGGACCCACTCCAATGATCTCATTTTAATTTAATGACCTCTTCAAAGACCCTATCTCCAAATATAGTTACATTCTGAGGTTCTGGGATTTAGCACTTCAACATATGGATTTTAGGGAGACACAATTTGGCTCATCATGCCCCTCAAAGGTTGGGAAGCATGTCAGTCTAAAACATACCAAACCCCATGCTCTGCCTCTACTTTCCTCTTTCTGAAGTAGTCACAATACCTGACCAGTTCTTAGCCCTTAGCTTTCTTGAATTTCCAAGAGAATTTTCTACCATATCCTCTTCTGACTGGTCTACCGATTTCTGTTCTCATCTTTTTCTTTCCAGGCTTCAATCACCTCCTTATCCAGGCTGTCTGAACTAAATTGCCATTAGCAGTTGTCCACCACTTCTCTTAGAGCTTCGCCCTTATGTGTAAAATATAGGAATCTTAGCCTTGATGAGATCTCTCAAGAACATGGGACTTGGCTTACTGTCGCCCTTCCCCTTGCCTATGGCATGCCTTCCTGTAGAATCCAATGCCAGGCAGTCACTGTCATGTGGGTTGGCTTGTGAGCTGGGTCACATTTGTGTTTGTGGGCCTACACGTCTCCTAAGGGAACTTCTAGCCAGAAATCCTGTGGATTCTTAGGGACACTATCCATATACTAGATGGCTCTGAATGGTCTCAAGTTTATATAATTATTATCTCTTCAATAAAAGCAATCCATAAATTAAATAAGTAACTAAAAGTGTCTAGATTCTTTGGGGGGAACATCTGACCAAACCTTGGACTCTGGGCCCAACAAGTACTTTCTCCATGTGATCTGAAGCAGTTGACCAGGAATCTGGTCTTTCTATTTGGTAGCCCAAGCCAAGGAACAAAGGAACAGAACTGGTAGGATATTCATTCATTCATTCCTTTCATTCAAACATGGACTGAGCACTCACTATATGCTCGATATTGCTCTCAGGGCTGAGGATTCACAGACAAAGATAGTGATAGCCCTCACAGTGCTAGACCCTATGGCACCCTATTTATTTAATTCTTTATGGCCTCAATTTTGGTACATTTTCCTCTCTGTAGCAAATATTACTCATCGTTCACTAAAATCCATATTCTCCTCCCACAGTATATGATTGTCCATGCGAAGGGGTTTCCGAGCAAGCGACTTCAGTTCCCAGTCCTCTTTGCATCTAAGTGTGGCCATGTGACCTCAACGAGGGAATGTAAAAAGTCATACGAGTCATTTCTAGGCCAAGGCTTTTATGAAATGTGTGCTCCTTCTCCACGTTCTTTTTTACCTTCCATTGTCTAAATGCAGGTTATCTATTTCAAGGCTCTAGAGAGGATGATGAAGGTACAAGATGGAAAGAGCCTGGGTTCCTGAGTCATTGCATGGAGGAGAGCCACTTACTGACCAGAAATGTCAGCCTTGGACTATTTTGTGAATGAGAACTAAATTTCTATTGTATTTGAATCTTTGCACATTTTGGAATCTCTTTGTTGTAGAAGCTTATATTACCCTGACACAACCTTTAAGTGAAGTCAGCCTCATTGCTATACCGGTTCAAATATGTCTCTGTATCTCCACTGCCTACCTTCAGAAGATTTCTGGGATGTGGGTACCCAAAGGAAATCATCAGCAGCTGGTAACCAGCCCTTCTTCTAAGCCAGATGACTTTAACGCAAACTAAGAGTTTTCTATAAGATGACTTAAAAATCCTGGTAAAATAAGCTTTCAGAATTTAAGAAAAAATTGCAAGGCTTCTCTGAGAATCAACTCTCAAATACCATATTCTTTTGCCTGGGAAATCAGTCTGGGTTCAGGACAATTTTCGAAACAGCCAGGAACCCTTTTCTGGGATTCAGTACCCCCTGGTTGTTGCTTATTGAGGGAGCTGGCAGAGTAAGGACCACTGGCAAAGACAAATTAGCAAGTAATGGAATCCCAGCCCCCCATTTGGGTCAACAGCATGAGTCAGTGTGCTACAGAAATAAAGAAATCCCATTCATAAATTTTCCCTTGCCCCAGCTTAAGAGCTTTCAAAGTCATAAAGTCTACATAAAGCCAGAGACCTACAATTGTCCAATTAGAGGTTTTATCCAGGGAAACACACACTTTCGAAGTCATGGTTTGGTCCCTATGCCAGAAGCATAGCTGAGCTGCTTTGGTGTGCTGTACTTCTGGGTTTTATAGAAATTTCCACTTCAGTGAGACAGGACAGAAAACTTCTTGGAGACTCTCACCACCCCCCTCTCCCCTGCAGTGCGGTCCATGAGGGGCCTAGAGATACCAAAAGCTAACCGTTGCCAATGTGAGAATTCAGGAAAAGCTGGAGTCAACTTAAACCAGCTGATCTGGAAAGAAAGTAACGACTCAGTGCTTACTATTTACTATCGTTAAGTGTCAGGTCCTGCTCTAAATACATAGTACACATTATTGCACTGACTCTTTTATATTACCCTACTTCCTCCCATCTTCCTGACGAGGGAAGTGAGACGTGGAGAAGTCAACTGACACGCTCAAGATTGTATGCCTCAGTGAGTGTGACGGGGTCCAGATTTGAACTCAGGTCTAATAATTCTAAACTACTTCAACCTCTACGTGCTGTTGCCACTCACGATCCCAGGGCTTCACTCTCTCCATGTAGCCATGTAAGCTGCTTTGGAAAGGACAGATGGCCGTCAAGGTAGGGCACATCATGAACAGAGGGGGCGCAGCTTAAAAGTGTGACTACTGAAGGGAGCCAGGCCTGGAGAGAGTTCCCAGTATTTGCCAGGCACTGTGCTAGCATCTTACTTAGATCATCATGCTAAATCCTTAGAGCAGTCCTCCAAAATAAAGTATTATTATGCCCATTTTACAACTGAGGCAACTGAGGCTCAGAGAGATGAAGAGCTTTCCCCAGACCACATGACTAGGAAGTGGTGGAAAGTCTGCCTGAACAGAGTTCTTGCTCACAAACATTGTGCTACACACTAATCTCACCTACCTATGCATCGTATGCCTTTTAGTCACGGGAGGGATTTTTTTGTCAAATTCCAACTCCACCCGCACACATTTAATTGATTATGTCCTTGACAGTCCTGGATGTTGAGGCCTCCACACTGATATTGACTTTTAGGCCACTTACTAGCTGAGCAATCTTGAGAGTGTCCAAAACCTCTCAGAGGGGACATGGTTTCTGCTCTCCTGGGATTCACCATCTAGACCAGGGGTTGGCAAACTTTTCCTGTAAAAAGCCAGGGAGTAAATAAATATTTTAGGCTTTGAGGTCCATCTAATTTCTGCAAGGCAACTGCTCAGCTCTGCCAGTGTATTGTGAAAGCAGCCATAGACCATACCTAAATGAATGCATGTGGCCAGATTTGACCCACGGGCCCAAGTATGCAGCTCCACAATCTAGGTGGTCAAAATATTCTCCAAGTAAGTGTTAAGTTCCCATTGTGTAAGTGCTGCAAGGGAAAGGTATCATGGCTCTGAGAGTTTATTCCCCAGGAACTGGTCTCAGAGGGCACAGTGCCTTGGATAAGGTCACTTCATGAGTCAGGGCAGGGCAAGGACTAAAGTCCAGGCCTCCTGCTCTTCTCTGGGGACACCCCTGCACATGCTGCCTCCCTGGCCAACGGGTAGTCTCCTGCGGAAACTGAGGCCAGTCTTGCGGCCCTGCTACAAGGGAAGTGACAAAGGGCTGCACTCAGAGAGCAGCCCAGGGTTTCTGCAAAGGCCTGGCTTAACCTCTCACTGGGGCCAAGAGGCTTCCACCAGCAAATCACGGGCTTGTTTTTCTCCAGCAGGGCCTGGCTCTCGCAGCACCTTTTGTGAAGCTGGCACAACAGCTGCAGCAGCACGCGCCACGTTAATTTATTAAAATCCCAACTTGTGAAAGCTGAGCTCGCGGGCAGAGCTGGAGGAGGCAGAGGCTGCACTGGAGATGCTGTGTTGCAGCCACAAAAGGAAATGCTGGCGAGGCCTTCGGAGGAGGGGTGGTTGGCGGGGCGGGGACGCTGCTGGATTTAATAGCAGGAATACGAGTCATTTGTCTTATTGTAAAATAGATGTGTGTTTGGACGCAGAAAACGCTCTGGATCCTTTCTTTCCTCCCCTTGCAGGCATGAAAAGCCTGAAGCAAAACAAAATGCTGCTGATTCCGAGGCTATTTTGGGCGCCTGTAGCTGATTGTCTGCTTCCAAGGCCCTCGGCACATGCTGCCTTCCCAAAGAAAGGTTTTAACAAATTGAAATGAGAAATGAATGAGCATCTTGCTGCTGCTGCTGCTGCCGCCGCTGCCATCAGAGCAAAAGGCAGTCCCTAAAGGCCGGGCTTGGCCCATGTCGCTCAATTCTTCCTTCTCTTCCAGATGCCCACCCACCCCACACCTCCTGCCCGCACGGTGCTGGCTGGCGCCTGGGCTAGGCTGCCCACCCCATGCCAGGAAGCTATTTACCAAAGGAAATAACTCTGATAAAGGGATAAAAATAGCCAGCAATGATGGAAAACATTTTGTTGAGAGATCTGTTGACAAGAGAGGAAATAGAGCTGTGAAAAAGATAGCTGGTGAAGGACACAGAGGGAGAAGGGGCTGTTGGCTGTGACGGTCTAGGGAACCTAGAAGTGGCTGGGGCAGAGCCCAGAGGCCAAGACAGCCACATGGATGGTTTTGTCCAAATGGCCCATCTTCCCTCTTGGTCAGTGCTCCCAACCCTGTGCTATGTCACCCAGCCTCAAGGCAGTAAAGGAGTGTGAGCTGGCAAGTTCCTTTATGTAGGATGAACATCTCTGAAATGCAGCTCCGTCAAGGAAGCAAGTAGAGTGCAGGGTAGAGGCTAACCCAGAATTTGGCTTTTGGAGTTCTGCCACTTATGAACACAGTGACCTTGGGCAAGCCACTGACCCTCTCTGAGCCTCAGTTTCTTCACGAGATAAAGACAGTGTTAGATCCACATCATAGGGCTGTGGTAACAGTGCCTGTATACTATAATGTCAGGATTATTGAGGTCATTTGGCCTTTCACTAACATGGATTGATGGCATTCTGCATGCTAGGCACTGTTTAGGAACCCGGGATGCCTTGATACTTTAAGATATTAAATTCCTTTGGGGATGCAGCAGAGAATGGAGAGCCCTTTTTAGAAATATAGAGCCTGCACTGCTTGCCCTGAAACAGCTGAAATGAAGGGCCCCAGAACACATTTCCTGGGCTATGGAGACATCTCATCCAACTCAATGTGCCTACTAGGCACTACGTACTAGAGAGGGAATGACAGAAAGGCTCCGTCTGCCGTTTTGAAACACACAGCCTGGTGGAAAAGACGGGCAGGTAACATTATGTCATTCATCACAAACAGGACAATAACAGAGTTAGATTTCAGAAGGAACCATGGGCCAAGTCTTGATGTATGCGCAGGAGCTAGACAGGCAGAGAAGAGAGGAAGGCAGTCCCACGAGAAGGAATAAACAGCATAGTATTTGTGAGAAAAATGTCCACAGTTGGTAACGGCTGATGTGCAAGACACAAGGGCTGGTGATAGTCAACACATTTAATAATTAGTATGGCAAAGGACCAAGGAGTCAACAGATTCTGGCCACAGTGCTGGAGAACAGGGTTCTAGAGCTCCTTCCTGTGCCAGGACGGTTAAGCTCTGTTTGTTGCTGGACTGCTGGGAGGTCTGGGGGGCAGGGGCTGGATGGGTAGGGGCTGTTGGGCAGGGGGCACATAGACGGCTCAGGGCAGTGGATATTCACCGACTGGTTTAGAGGTGGGTTATACCAATGTGTGCCAGCTACCTGTCTGCCCCCAAATGGAGAGAGGAATAGAAAGAGAACCCTGAGGAGGGGGCAGAGTCCACTGGGAGATAACGGGCCACCCCAGTGGGCAGAGATGCCAGACCCCTACCATGACTTTCATCAAAACACCTCTATTCATAATCGGTTCATATGTGGATCTCCCATTCAAAATTCCACCTGGAGGAAGTATTTTGATGTTAAAAAGATGATTCTTGCAACATAGGTTTCTATCCTTTGATGAGCATATTAGACATCTGAATTTGTCCCCCTTGGCCTTTGCAGTTACTACCACACTATAGAAGAATCCATCTTAAAAGGTTCTGAAAGCTATCCTTTCTTCTTCATTCCATGGAAACCACCCCAGCTCTGCCCACATCATCTCCTCTCTGGACTAGCACAATCATCTCTTCACAATGAGCCTTCCTCCTTTCTGTCCTGCCTCTCTCGATCTATTTTCTAAATGATGGGCAGAGCGATCTTTCAAAAATACACATCTGATCATGTCCCTGTCCCACCAAAAGCTTCTCCTGGTTTTCAGGAGAAGATACAACTTACTTAGTATGACAACCAAGGTCCTTTATGACCAGCTATCTCTTTAAAGTTTATCCTGTTAGTCATTCCTCTCCTGTAGAGGCAGGATGGACCCATCAAGGCAAGACTTGTGTCCAGGTCAGTTATACTAAGCAAATTTGTCCACCCAAAGAGGAGCTGGGCATCATTATGGGTTAAATCATATTCCCCTCAAAATTCATATACTGAAGCTCAAACTCTCAGGATGTGATTGTACTGGAGATAGAGTCTTTAAAGAGGTAATCAAGTCAAAATGAAGCCTTCAGGGTGGACCATATACCAATTTGACTGATGTCCTTATAAGAAGAGGAAATTAGAACACACAGAAAGACACCAGGGGCTCCATGTCAAGAGGGAGTAAGAGGGTGGCCATCTGCAAGCCAAAAAGAGAGGCCGGCGAGGAAACCAACTCTGCTGTTGTCTTCGTCTTGGATTTCCAGCCTCCAGAACTGTGAGAAAATAAACTCCTGTTGTTTAAGCCATTTGGTTTCTGGTATTTTGTTATGAAAGCCATAGCAAGCTAATACAGGTGGCAATAAAAGCCCTAAGTAAGAGCAATCGGCTTGTCACTTTGTCAGACCACCGTAGCCTGGTGCCATTAAGAATTTGGATTGTATAATCCCTGTGCTCTGATCCCACGCTAAGCCAGTTGCCTTCTAATCATATTTGGCTTCCCACATTGCTGTTCTCTGGGGTGTGAGTTCACTGAAGAAACCAACATGAGCTTTCCAGACCCTTTAACACTTAGATTTTCCCTTGTGATAAACACAGAGATGTGTAGCTCAAATCTTCCTTCAAAAAGAGGCCCCCGCTGCTCAACTGCAAGGAGTGTAAGGTGACTTCAGGCATGATTTTCTCAGGGTAGCCCCCACCAGTGACGGTACAAGGCACAGAACAAGGGCCCCGCCATCTTTGTCTAGTGCGGGACCCCTCTGATGGTAATCTCTGCTCGGGTACTTGCTCTCTCCCAAGCTGGCAGAGGCTTTGTCCCAAATACATCACAATCAGATGGCTCCTCCTGCACAAACTCACTTTCCACCCTTTTCTTTTCAAGGTGCTACTTTCTGGGAAGCTGTTTATACCTCTTCTATCCCAACCTGGAGAATCCGGCTTGTAACATTCTGCCAGTCAATGCCTTCCTGTCCGGAGTATAGACTGGTTTCTGGAAGTCGATCGGTATGAGTCAACTTCTGTGGCCTCTGATAAAGCCATGGAAACCACTTGATGAAAAGAACATGCATTTTGAAAGCAAGACAGACCAGGTGTTTAATCCCGGGCCTGCTGCATGCTGTCTCTGTGCTCTTGCTTACTGCTCTTGCCTTGTGTGTGTGTGTGTGTGTGTGTGTGTGTATTTTTTTACCTGTAAAATGAAAATAAGAAGAATAACCAACTGATGGATAAACGAGATAATGATTGTTTTATTATATAAGTTTGGTTCTTACATTATTAATAAGAAGAGTGTTAATCATAGCCAGGTACATAGTAGGTTCTCAATAAAAGCTAGTCCTTTCCCATTCCTCTCTTTCTTTGAGATTTCCAGGCACTAGAGTGTGCAAGTCTTCACAACAAGTTAAATATATACAAGTTAATCATATTCATGTATTTGTATAAATTAATAAGCAGTAATTATACATTATAGCAATTTATAAATAATATCTCAAAATAACTATCTCAACATATCAAAATGTTAACAACAGTTATTTCTGTGTGATAGAATTATGGGTAATTTGTGTTTCCTCCCCGAATTTTCTATAATCATATGCATTATTTTTGGAATGGCAGGTAGTGGTGAGGAGTGAGAAAGCAACCATGAGTAAAAAGAAAGCTGCCCTACTATATCCTGTGATGGGAAGTCTTCTCACTGGCCTCGGATGCTGCTGACAGTCTCTGTGCTCCCAAGGACCTGTTGAGTCATCAAAAGTTTGAAGCAGCTTGAAAACAGAAGACTTTGCAGCAAATGTGGCCAGGTTGCCCAAGCTCTGGCCAAGTGGTTCTGACCCTTTTCCTCCCTACTCTGTGAGGCAGGATCAGTACGCAGTGTGCTAACGTGGGAGTGTGTAGATGGAGGGAAATCCTTTCCACAAATGAGGATTGGATATGAGAGCTCACTCTGCCATATACTAAATGTGAGATCTTGAGCCCGCTACGTTACTCTCCTGAGCCTCAATGTCCTCATTCTATGTGTCTTAGTTGTGACTTCCTCTGAGAAACCTTCCTGGATCACCCCAGGCTCAACTGGGTACCCCTCATGTGAGACTATACCCCTATCTACTCAGCCCTCTGTGTTACAATGGCCTCATCGTGGCCTGTCCCTATAATAGGCTAGGAGCAACTTAAGAACAGGGAACATGCCTTGTCCGCAGCTTTTTCCTCTTTGCCTCTCGGGAAGTCTGGTACAGAGTGAGGCCTCCATAAGCATTTCTTGAATTAATGACTATAATGACTGACTAAATGAATGGAGCTGCAGAGATGCATGAGCCAGACCCCAACTCTCAAGGAGCTCACACTGTAGTTGGAACTCGGTCTTGCCAACATAACATACTCTAAGACCAATGTTTTAAATGGCTTAAGAATAATTAGGAGAATAAGAAAGGAGAGGAGAGTTCCCCCAAGGGGTGTCTGAGAAGTTCTTGTGAGGGAGAATTTGAGCAAAGCCTGGCAGAATGAGTGGAAGTCCCCTGTGGGGACAGAAGTTAAGGTAGGCAGAGGCGGGGAGTTAGGCAGGAGAGTATGCACAGAGGGGAAGAGGCACAAGCATGGCAGGGCCACAGAAGGAGCACCTTGAATGGGAGACCAGGGGGTCTGGTTGGCATTCTGGCTGAGCAGGGGGCCAGACAGGTTTAGGAGAAGGGTTGGCAGGGTCTGACCTGCTTCTCACTGGATTGGCAGGACCAGGTATCTCTCACTCGTGCTAGATGCCAGCCTAGCTCATCATTCTTTCACCTGCCCATCAAGAGGGCTCAGAACTAGGACCTGTTTGGAATTAATCACTGCCAAATCTAGTCCTCGGCAAGTAATCCTCCTAATTTAAACCAGCATCTGTGGAAAGGGCCAGCTTTGACAGGGACCCTGAGGAACATGGACATGACTAACGCGCCAGTTACAGCAAATTAACTGCAGCAAGGACATCCTGGGAGCACCCAGGAGCTTAAGTTGTTGCCAATCCTTGAAAATGAAGCCTGATAACCTTGTCTGAGCTTGAAGAGCAGGGCTGTGGCTTCACTTTGGGGCCCACTGTTCCCACTAAAAAATGCAGGGGCACGAGTTCAGCTCATCTCACCTCAGGGCCTTTGTATGTGCTGTTCTTGCAGTCTGAAACCCCTTCTCCCAATGTTGAGCATGGTTGGCATACTCTAATCTTTCAAGACTTGGTTCAAATACTTCTTCCTAAATGGGAGCTTTTCCTGGCTCCCATTTAAAGTAACTGTACTTCCCTAACCCGTCACCCCCTATTATACGATTCTATTTTCTGCTTCATAGTGTTTCTTTTCTTGTATACTTGTTTAATTTCTTTCTCCCCACCTGACTCCATGACAGCAGAGATCTCGTCTTAGTCACGGCCATATTCACAGTGCCTAGCACAGTGCCTACACTTAGTACTCAATATGAATACATTGAATAGAAGGAAGAAAGAAAAGAAGAAGGGAGGGAGGGAAAAAAGAAGGCAGGAAGAAAAGGAGACAAGGAGGCAGGCAGAGGGTGTTTAACACAATAGCTCCAAAATGAACAGCTCGGGGAAGATGGCTCAGTAACCACGTGTCCTTAGAAATCCTCCAGGACAGGGCCAGCAGTGTTGCATCCTTGCGGACAACACAGGCCTGGAACTTGGTGCTAAAGAAAGGGAAGTGGGGGAGGAAGGGGACTAACCTTTATTCAGCCCCTACCATGTGCCAGGCCTGTGTCTGCTCTCGTTTTACAGTAGACGAGACTGTAGTTCACAATGAGTAAACATAAAAGAGCTAACATGCATCCCGTGCCTGGGATAAGCATGTTGCACATGCTGTCTCATCCACCATAGCCAGCAAGTTTGGGAGACAGGCATTGATTACTGCCGAGATTTTATAAGCAGAGGGATTCGGGGATGTTCAGTAAACTTAACTCTACTTCACGCAAATAGTTACTGGCAGGGCCACGATCAGGACCCAGTTCTTTCTAACTTGCATCTAATATCGTCCTTTGACAGAAAACACCCTTTACATGATCACAATGACCGTCTTTGCCCTCCCTGCACCCCACTGTCCCAGGGAAGGAGGTGCAGGGAGCCCTGTTCCAGGCCATGGCTCTGGGCAGATTTTTCAGACAATCCCCAGCGTATCCACAGACCATTCCTGGAGCCGGTAATTAGCCTGCCACCTCCGAGTGCTGAAAGCTGCTTGGGCCTCCTGACTCAGCACACAGGCCAAAAGCCGCCTACACACACAGCAGGTGAGGAGGGATGGGTCTTTTGGTTCTGTAAAACAGCCAGTTCAGAAACCACCCAGGGAGTCCTCCGCACAGCCTGGGGTACAGGGGAGGGTGAAGGCATCATTTTCTGTCCAGCAGGGGAGGACACAGTCCTTAGGCTCTGTCACCCACAAACTGTGACAGATAAGTTTCGTAATCTCTTTGAGTCCCAACTTTCTCATCCATATGGCTATCGTGAAGACGATGTGAAATAACATATGTCAAGTATTGTCCAAGGCTGGCCCAGAGGGGCAGCTCAGTAAAAATAGTTTTTCTCTACTGGGTACACCTGTACCAGGTAAGTTCTAAACTCAGAACCTGCCAGCAAATCTTCCTTCCTGCCTGTATACTCAAACATGTCACAAACGTTCATGGAACCCGTGCTTCGTGTCAGGCACTAGAGAAAGGCAATGAACAAAATGGCCAAAATCCCTGACTTTAAAGCCTTCACCTTCTACTGGGGTGGATTGGGGAGGAGGGAGAACAATCAACAAAACCAAGAAATAAATAACATGGTCTGTCAACAAATAATGTGCTAAGAAAAAAAAGGTAAAGCTAAGTAGGTAGACGAGAAGCGGAGGTGGCAGGGGTAGCTGGAATTTTGGACGGGATGCCCAGGGATGGGCTCACCAAGAAGGGGACTTCTGAGAAGAGAGGTGGAGGAGGTGATGAAGGCAGCCCCATAGACGTCTCAGGGAGGAGGGGGATAAGGGAGAGCTTTCTAGGCCCAGGAAACAGCTATTTCTCCCTAGAAGACTGGGAAGCTCAAACGCCAAGGCAGAGTCCGTACTAGATTTCAAAGACCAAGCATTTCCCAAATAAGAAGTCAGTAAGAAAATTAGATTTTGTAAAACTGTAATTTGTGGCCAGTTTTTCAAAACGAACAGTGTTGTCCCTGTTGGTTTGACAGTTTGCTGTTTCTGGGAAGTCATCCTTAGCAAGCAAATTTCAGAGGTTGACACGGGCTTCTTCAGGTGAATGTACTAATTAATCTCATCGATAAGAATTATAATATAATCCTTGTCATTTATTAAGTCCCGACCATGTGCCAGGCACAGTTCTGAAAGCTTTGATGTAATGTATACCGTTACTATTCTCCTTTTACAGATGAGGAAACTGAGGCACAGAGAGACAAAGCCTTTTAACCAGACTCATGCAGCTTTTAAGGAGGAAGGGCCAGGGTCCAAATGCAGGCAGCCCGGCTCTGTCATCCACGAGCTGACCACGGTACTAACTGCCTCAAAACACGCTTGTTATCAGCCAAAAGAGATGGCTTCGGGCTCTCTGAGCTTTCCTACTCTTTCCCAGGAGCCATGCTGCTTTCCCCAAAGGAATACTTCAGAGCCTCCTGTTTAATCTTTGGACCTGGGACAGGATCTTTTGTCAAAGATATAAAATCTTAAAGAAAAAATATGTTGCAGATGGATACTACAGTAAAGTGATGACCCAAAATTCTGATCTCCATTGACGAGGCTGGGCAAGGAAGATAGCGAGCTGGTGCCATATCCCCAAGCCTTAGTGTTTAATCCGCAGACCGCCCACCCGCCTTCCCAGCCATCAGTAGGGTGTGGCTGGAAGTTCCAACCTTCTAACCACTTGTGACCAGCCCCATCTGAGACTCTCTAGGTACCCCAATCTAAGTCACCACATCTGCATAAATCCAGGTGTGCTCCAAGGGTCTCCTTATGCATAACAAATGACACTCCTATCATTCAAGAAATTCCATGGCTTTTCGGAGCTTTGTGCCAGGCACCAAGGACCGAGACCAAACATATTTCTTATTATTACCACAAAAGGCGAGAGCATGCCAGGCTACGTAAAATGCCTGAGCAAGGGCAAGGAGGCGTGATAGCTCCACAGCATCCTGCAGGTGTATTGCTTCTTTGTTTATGACTAAAAGTTTTTTTTATTTTAATACTTTTTTATTATAATACATTAATAAATTTTAAAAGCATGGAGAGACAGACAGACAGACAGGAAGGAGAAATCACCCAGGGATAACCATTAATTTCATGACCATATGGAAGCTAAAACCATTCTCTGAGCCACAGAGCCCAGGGATACCTTTGCTCAGCATCCGAAAAGCACGCATTAAGTGAACCAGAACCTTGCTTTCCACCCCCCAGTGCTGCTTGTCAAAAAGAAGATAATCAAGGTACCCAAGGCAGTGTATCTGACATGAAAGTTAGTGCTTTGTCTCAACTCTATCTCTCCTAATCAGAACCACTTCGACTGGAATGAAAGAGGGCCCTCTCCTTTGCATCCCGGGGTGTGGCTGGGTGTGGGAAGGCCATGTTGGGAGGAGGCTGCAAGTCACGGCACAGACGGGTTCTGAGACCTGGCTCTGCCTCATGCTCTCTGGTTCACAATGTGATCCACTCACCGTTTATTGAGCACCTACAATGAGTCAGGTACTGCATCAGTTACTGGGGGTCGCAGCTGTGAACAATCTCTGCCCTCAGAGAGCTCGCAGTTGGGGAGATAGAATTTGAAATAAGAAGTAACACTAGGGTGTGATGGATGTTAGGATGGGGGGGCATGGAGCCCCCAACTGAGCATGAGGTGGGGGCAGGGTGTGTGTGCAAGGGTGTGCGCAGGGATCAGTGGTGGGAAACCCTGCAGAAAAGGGGAGCTTTACGCTGAGCATGACTGTGAGTAGGTTCCCTTTTTTTTTTTTTTTTTTTGAGAAAAAGGATAAGGTGAAAAAGAGTTATAGGCAGCAGGAATAGGCCGTGCAAAGGCCTAAAGACAAGGAAGAGTGTAGTATGTTAGAGGGACTGAGATAAATGGCATGGCCAGAGTGCAAAGGGCCTTAGCGAGGAGGCTGAGATGAGCCTGGGGACAGGGGTGGGCCCCACTCACAAAGGGCCTTACAATTACAGAGAAGTGGGCAGGCCCATGACTGGGAGGCAGAAAGCCAGCACTTACTCGTTGCAGGACCTTGGGCAAGTTATTCAACCTCTCTGAGAGGTACTGGTGAGAAAAGATAGAAGAGATCAGATGTGAGAACATTAAAGAGATAAGTCTGCAAGACATCTTCAGGGAACCACAGTCCTTCATCCAAAATCGCCTGTGGAAAGGCCAGCTCTGCTTCTCTGGTGGGTGTGTCCTCCCCTGGGATCACCTCTTGGGACCCGACTTGACACTTCTATTCAGCCTCAGCCTCCCTTCCTCACCCTGGGTGGGTCGCTCCCTGGCCTTTCTTCCTTTGGCTTCGAGAAGTCCACAGTCAAAAGTGAAAAGAACCAGTCGTGCCTGGCCATTGTGTCCCTGGCAATGGCTAAATGTTCAAGAGAAGAGAAAGAGAAGTGTCTGTGAAGCTGTCAACAGAGACATTCTGGACGATGATGGAGACAGAAATATTTACTCCGCAGGGATAAACATTACAGAAACAACCTTCCGTTGTCCAGTCTCCAGTCTGATGCAGATTTCCCTCACCAGGATGGTGTTTTCACTGCCTGCGGAAATGGCATCAACGAAAAGAGTAGACCTCTTTTCATTAAACAGAGAAAGGCACTTCTGTGACACCTGGGAAATTCAATCTCACAGGTGAGAGGCAACATGCATGGATTGGAGTTAGACCTGCCTGGATTTGCTCCAGAACCTTTCTGTTACTTGGGTGACCATGGACCAGTTACCGCTCCTCTCCAGACCTCGGGGGCCCTGGATTCTAGGTATAGATGGAGCTTATTATACAAATATCTTCATGAGGTGGCTGTAAGGATTGAGTGATCCCAAGATAACTCAATACACGTAGATTCTCTTTCTCCTGTACTTTTTCTCTCCACCACATGAACTTCCTACATGACTGGCAGCTCTGAAATACCTGAGTCCTCCAGCAGGACCACGACTGAGCCATTTGTTACAAGCTGCCTGGGCTCCCATAGATGGGGATGCAGCCAGGAGTCCTGCAGTATATTTTGAAGTAGTAAGCATGGACCAGCTCATCAGAGTTCACCAGTGTGGATGAAGCAAGCCCAGCCCTCCACAAGGAGAAACGTAAAGCCACAAGTTCTTTTCCTCTAGCTGCCTTTAGACACCAGGCTGACATTTCTCCAGTAGATGGAGAGACATCCAGGAAGAAAACCCAAATGTCTTCACGGTGTTGTGGATATTGTGAAAAGCATATTGCATTGGGTGTGCGAAAGGGCATGTGTGTGTACACAGACATGGTTTATTTTAATGGTGTGTTCACAGCAGTAAGTGGACTGAGGTAGTCATTTTACTGGCATTCACTTCTGTGGGGGGAAAAAAAAAGGAGGGCTGTCCATTTATCGCTGTCGTTAAAACATCTCCAATTTCAGCCAACAAAGCAAACATCAGGAAACGACAGAAGGGGTGAGCAAGGGGTGGGCTTCTCCGGTGATTAGAGCAGCCCCTCTTTACGACGTTCTGACTCGTGGGCTTCTAGGCGTAGAACTTAGCAAGGAATTGGTGTTTTCAAGACTAGGCATCCCAAGCAAATCCAAAATTGGGAATACGAGGAAGCCACTCATGCAGCTCTCACCAAGTGCCCTTGGATTATGAGAGAAGAGGAATTTCATTTGTAGGACATGTGGAAATCTAATGATTCGAAAGACTGAAGAAATAGGAGAGTAGTCCATCAAAGGGTCTGGAGGCAGTGTGGAGTAGGCGGAAAGCATAGACTTTAGGGTCAGACACTGGGGTTTACAGATTTGGTTATTGTAGGATTGAGCATAGGTGATATAATTGCCATCAAGCCTGGCAAAGAGCTAGGCTCTCAATTCGTGGCACCTGGCATTATTACCATTGCACAAGCTGTGTGGTTCTGGGCAAGTCACCTGACCTCTCTGAGCCTCATTTATCACCTCTCTAGAATGCCCATGAGGTACAGAAGAGTATACAGTAGGTGCTCAAGCAATGGTGGTTGGTTTCCTCATCCCTTTTTTCATAGGGAATGACTGCAAGGAAAGTGACTCTTAGCTCAGGATCAGAGGGCAGGTCTGTACACCCTCCTGCCCCTACCTCACCCCTCATCCCGACTCTGAGATGAAGAAAATTTGCTAAGCATGGTGAGCCACCCACCCCACAACAAAAGCTCTGCTCCTTCAGATGGAAAGAGAACACGAGGCTAGATCACAGGTCTGCCAAGAGTCTCCTTAGAAAGGCTGCAACCAGCCCTCTGCAGCAGAGGGCCTGCCAGGGCCACACTGGGTGGTGAAAATAAAATCCACCCCTAATGAGGAACTTTCTGTGGCCTCAGGGAAGAGATCGAGCATCAAGCCAGCTCAGGTTCTCGCTTTTCCAGCAACGAGAGGAAAAGCAGGGTACTGCCTTGGGAACGTCCCTAGATAGTCGGCTCCACAGCGGGAGGAAGATTCGAGAACAAATGCTGATCTCAGCCTCAATCCATTCCCTGCATAGCCCCCTTCCTCAAGGATCACTGTAGGCTGTAATCCCAATGTGTGTATGCCTCCCCCTGCAGGTGGCCATTGTCATTGCACCCAGCCATGTCCTGGCCACAGTGGGTGGGCCAGACTTCTCGCACTAGCATGCCCCAGCCTGTCTCCACACTTCCAGGGAGCAGTGGGACAGGGACTGGCTCCTGGGTCACCCAGGGCCCCATGTGGACAGCTGAAAACAGGGCTCATTTCTAAAGAATGATATCATAGTAGCAGCTAATATTCATTAAGTACGTGCAAGGTACCAAGCTCCTTACCTGCTTTACCTTCCTTATATCTCTCGATAAACTTGTGAGGTATTGTTATTATTCTCCGTGTTACAGATGGGAAATCCACATGTTCTGGTGTGCTCAAGGTCACCACCACTGAAATGGAACACAAGCCTGGAATCAGGCTGCTCTGGGTTTGAACCCCAGCTCAGCCAGTTACCCTCACCCTCACTCTGAGATGAAGAAAGTTTGCTAAGCACGGTAAGCCACCCACTCCACAAAAAAAAAGCTCTGCTCCTTCAGATGGAAAAAGAACACAAAGATAGGTCACAGGTCTGCCAAGAGTCTCCTTAGACTCTTGAGTAACTGGCTGAGCTGGGGTTCGAACCTAGGGCAGCCTGATTCCAGGCCTGTGTTCCATTTCAACGGTGGTTCTCCAACTTCAAGGTGCACGCAGATCACCTGGGGTGCACGTCAAAATGCAGGTTACAGACCTTGTCTCCACAGATTTGGATTCAGTGTTTCTTGGGTAAAGCTTAGGAATCGGCATTGTAACAAGCACATTGGTGAATTTTGAGTAGTTGATCCACAGATCTTACTTCAAGAAATCCTGCAGGACACAGGGCTGCATCCCTATCCAAGGGCTCATATGCCAACCAAGGTGGTCATTTTAATTTATGGTTGTTATAGGCAGGAAAATGGACTCAGTGTGTAAAGGTCCCTCTGTGTCAAAAGGGGGCAATGATTGAATTCCACCTTCAGCCTCAAGTTTATCTGTCATATCTACCCAGACTGTGATGGGCCCTGGCCACAAGTCCCAGCCTATAGCTCAGCGCCCCATTGGGAGAGGGGAGAGGTAAAAAAAAGAGACTGGGTAAGTGACAGAGAGTTGGGTGGGGCCCTGGCGTGACAATCAGAAAATTCGCTTCTTCTGGTCTTGGTTTATCCACCTAAGCAATGAGAAGATATAAGATCTTCTCTATGTTTTGAAAATTCTATGTTCCCATGTTAAAAACCTTTGTATTTCTTTTAGCTTCCTCCAAGTTCTCACAGTAATCAAACTTCACCATTCAGTGTCTCAGTTTCTACTGTTAAGATGTAAAGATATTACACGTTATGGTCCAGATGTTTAGTTAGGGCTTCGCTATTAATGCTGTTAATACCTTCCCCATGTAGGTGAGGCGTTTTAGCAGGGCCTATACCACGTTTTAAGGATGATTATTTCAGGACCCAGGGAAAACTCATAGGATTAGATTGATGGCCAGGGCACAGATGGATGGTCAGAAATTTCTTGACATCCCACCAACCATACCAACAATGTGTATGGTTGACTCTGAGTGGAAATTTTATTATGAAGTAGTCCTGTCTCACTGGCTTTGAGTGAAGCTGATATCAATAGACCAGGAACCATATAGCCTGGGCTTCAGCCCCAGAACTGTTGCTGGCGTGCTGGCTGAATCCCTACCCGCTCAGGAACTGCCTTCCCCCTCCTTGTAAATGAAGCATCGGACTTTGTTTTACAGGGTCCTTCCTTCCTGGATTCTGAGATTGCTTCGATCAGCCAGCTCTGGGCAGACCTAATCCTGTTGCTGATTTGGTGCCCAACCTTGACCTGAGTTCCATTGTCACCAAAACTTGACATTGAAAAAGAAAAAAAAAAAATACTCAGCAAAGATCAAAGAGGTTGAGTGAAGACCTAGCCCATGTCTGAAAGAAGGTGATTTTGTCTGTCCCTAAAGGACCCTGGGACCCCAGAGATGTCCTGTGGAGAGACCCCATGGGCCACTCTGATTATCGACAGGTCTCATCACCATCCAAGAAGGGATCTTGGGCTGAGGGTTGGGCATAACTTGGTTGCTGTCATGATAAGTCTCCCACAAGGGGGCACTGTATTTCCTATAAGGAGATGTGAGGATGCATGAAACAATACAGATAACTTTTGGCACACAGAGTCCATACATGTCAGTTGTTGTAGTGGTTTTGTTATTTTTATTATTTAATCTCTATAAGGATATCTGTAAAATAGGTACAATATTACCACTGTCAGGCAAATGGTTGGAAGATTAAATGAAATGAAGTATGAAGGCACATGCTATCTTCTTTGGAGGCTTGATACTTGCATCTCTGGATGCGATGTCGCCCAGACTCAGAGTAAGGGCAGGAAGGAAGAGAAGACTGGAGTAGAGACGTGTCAGAGATCTCAGCTCTCATCTCCAGGAGCGTCCCTGACCCTCCTCCAGAGATGGCGGCCTGGGACAGTGGAGAAGCTTCTCTGGTTGGGCAGGGCTCTGTGCCAACCTGACCGAGCCAAACTTACAGGCTGTGGGATCTTGGCCAAGCCACTTAAACTCTCTGAGATTCAAGGAGCTCAAAGAAGGTGCAGGGCGGTGGCCCACAAAAGAGATAAGAAGCAGAAACCTTAGGAAGGGCTTTAGCTATTCACAGGCTATGGCAGTTGGGGTTCCTAGCAAGTTAACTGAGATCTCAGGGACTAACCAACATATACCTAAATTAAACAGGTTGATGAAGATGATTGAGTAACTTATTAATATCTGGTCATAGCAGGTGCTCATGATTTTACCTTCTTCCTCCACTGAAGGAGAGAAATTCTAAAATATTAGAGCCGATGAAAGCAAAAGCCAGCCTCAATGGCCTTTGCTGCAGACCTTGGATTTCTGAACCTCATACATATTATGCCATGGTGGGGTCCAGCAAATTCTAGGTCCAGACAATTTCTTGGTTTTCCCCAAATAGCAGATGAGCCCTGGCACCGTTCCCCTTCCCTGGCCTCCCACACAACTCACCCATTATCATTTAGTGAAAGTTCACCTTGGGTGGGAGCATTTACACCCAGACACGTGTTTCACGGGCAGCTGACCATACTGAGCTACACTGTCATATGAATAGAAATAGTTGTCATTTTTCGTGAAAATCAACAAATAAAGGGAAGGAAACCCACTTTCTGTCTTTTATGATTTATCAGAAATTCCTCTTTCTATCTGTAGAGACCCGAGCTGAATCGAAGGCTAAATATCAGAATTAAAAAGAATGGCTGAGATCATCAGGCCAAGAATTTGCCAAGTGCTCTCGGTAGAATACTAGTCTTAGTGGAGGAAAGGAATCTGTGGTCCAAGAAATTTGGAATACACTGCCCACGTATGTCCTCCCTTCCTTAGAAATTCACTGTGCAGGCAGGCATTTTAAAGGCTCTGAGGAGTCCTGTGTAAAGAGACCTGCTCAATTTCATTTAACGTAGAATTTCCCCAAGTCATGTAACTTTGGACTCTTTCCCCCAATGCATTTTTTAAACCATAATGCCCATTATTAACATAACATTTCTTCTATTGAGTCTACTCTACTCATTTCCAGTACATCCCTGGCTCCTGAAATCATCTGAGTTTGCAACCCATTATCTAATCCAGGTATCTGGAAAGATAAAGTGATTTATCCAAGGCTGTACAGCTAATTATTCTTAAAAGTAATAAAAATCAACATGTGTCGAGCATCTCAGAGACTTCTCTCCACTTACACAGTATCTCATTTTATCCTCAGAATATAATGACAGCTTTTTGTTGAGGGCATTCTCTATCACAGGGCTTGCACAGGTCTGACCTCACTGAAGCTTCATAGCAAATCTCTGAAGCCCATACTTATCTTTCTCATTGTAAAGATGAAGACAGTGAGGCTCAGAGAACCCAATTAATGTGCCCAAGATCACACAGCTGACAAAGAGCAGAGCCAAGGTTTGAACCCAAAAAGTTTGCCTCCAAAGCCCACACTCTCGGCCATGCTGGCCCAAGGAGAGGTGATTTTTCTGCAGGCAGAAAGCAGATATGTGCAGAGCTGATAACCTCAGGGTTTTCTTAAAGTTTGCGATTAGCTATCAGATGTCTCAGGAAGCACATCCTTGCTTGTGCTTGCTCACGGGCTCTTCCCTCCCCATCTTTGAAGTGAGGAAATAACCAGAGGAGGCCAAACCATCAAGAAAAGGGAGCTATTTTACCAATAATGTTGAGCAAAGCAATGAAAAACAGCTTCAACAAAGAGCTAATTAGGAAGTCATAACTTGGAAAACCATCAAATGCAATTCTGATGAGGATCAAATTTAATAAAAGCACAGCTCCTGGTCCTTGCAGCCAGAATGGAGTAGGCACTTGAAGGGAATGGCTAACGGAGAGGCTATTCAGGAAGTGGAGACTCCAGGAAGAAAGGGCAGGGTTGGAGGGCTGTCCGTCCGTCTGCCCTCCAAAGGGCAGAAGGACTCACAGCACAGCATGGTTTACTGAGAAGAGAGCTCTGGAGACTCACCAGAGGAGACAGCACAAAGCCCAGATTGACACTGGGAACGGGAGAGGGCCAGAGGCTTCGGAAGGAAGCAGCTTCCTGTCTCCAGATTCATCTTTTACATAAAGAGGTTCTTCGGAGTTTCCTTACTGAACAGATAAGCGTGCCTTGTAATTAACACTCACATCGATGGCAGCTTCCCAAAGACTTGGAAATGGCTATTACTTGTGGGTGAAGCACTGTGACCCCTCCTGTCATTCACCCTTAGCCACCTTAGTGTCACTGCTAGTGCCAAAGAAGATAAAACTGAATCCAGATTCCACCAGCAAGAAACAGATTCTAAACTAATGTTGTTCAAATTAACATCTCACAATAACTCATGTTCCCATAATGCTTCATAGGTTATAAGACGTTTTCTTGGGCATTTCCTTATTTAGTCTGCACAACAACTCTATGAGGTAGTTGTCTTTACTATACTCATCTGACATCACATGAGGAAAATAAGGCTCAGAGAGGTTAAATGACTTGGCCAAGGGCACACAGCTTGTAATGATAATGTAATAAGTAAATGTGATTCAGAAAGACCTGGGTTTAAATTCCAGCTCTGCCCTTGCTGGCTGTGTGATCTTGGGGAAAACATGGTGTCTTTCAGCCTCGGTCTGTTCAGCTGCAGTAGTCGCTACCATTTATAGTCGGTTTCCTCTGTGCTGGGCACTGTTCTAAGTACTGTGGTGGATTGGTTTGCAAAGAGGGCTACCAATGATTCCTCTCATTGCTGTAGTGCAAGTCATCACTCCCATCAAGAAGTGGAGCTTTTTTCTCTTCCCCTTGAATTCGCGCTGGCCTTGAAACTTGCCTTGACTCATAGGCTGTGGTGGAAGGGACGCTGTGTCAGTTCCTACTCTAGGTCTTAAGAGGCTGGTAGCTTTTCCACTCATGCTCTTGCAGTCCTAGGCCACCATGTAAAAACGTTCTGACTGCCCTGCTGGAGAGAGAGGCCCAGCCAGCCCACAGCTGAGGTGCCATGCAATTAAGGAAGCCCTCTTTGGCCATCCGTCCCCATGTGAACTGCCCCAAACAACCCTGCATGGACAAGAGAGGTCCTCAGGGAGCCCGGCTCTCATTGCAGAATTGTGAGCAGATAAATAGTTGTTTGGGGTAGTTGGTTTTGCAGCACTAGATAACTGAAAAAAAAAACCCACCTAATTTGTATTCATTCATTTAGTCCTCATATCAACCCCATGGAGAAACCGAGGCACAGAAAGCTTCAATAACTGCTGGATTTAAACACATAAAGGCCGACTCCAGAGGCCACATTTGTAAGCACCACTTATACCGCCCCTTTGTAAAAGACATACCCCTCAGAGTTATGAAAGAGGCTGTACCTTCCCACTGTGGTCCCACAGGGTCATTCTGTCCTCCAAGAGGAACTCCACATGGGCTCAACCTGATGTTAACCAGACCAAGAGCCCCTCTGTGATCCTGACTCAATGCTGCCCTCCAGTGGCTGCTGACTGTCCAAGCCTCGTACTGGCCCATGACACACCTCCAGGGTGCAGGAAAGCAGTTTGGGAATCCAGCATCCCTTCAGGAATTCTCCCCTGAACTGACCCCACTCCGTGCTTCCCAACTGGAACTGCAGTTTATTTCTGCTCTGTTTGGGTCCCACTTTAGCCAGGGATAAAGAAGAAGGAAGAAAGAAAAAAAGGAAGGAAGAAAGACTGATGCAGAGGTTTTAAAATCAGGGTCCATAAACTCCCTAGGGAACCCATTCAGATGCAAATGAACTTGGATGGGGAAACTGACACACTTATCTCACTGGGTTCTAACTAAAATGCAGCAGTTGCGTCCATTGTGAGCAGGCATCAAATCATGGTAGTCTTAGATATACAAGCATCTTAGAAATAGACATTTTTATACTACGGGTTTTTTTGCAGATATTTTGGAATACTATTTGCATTCATCACTCCCTCATAGGTATAGTGGTTATTCAACCTCCCGCTAGACCTTGTTCTTTAAGGTGTCCAAAAAAAGCATATACTATATTGCAAATTTGTTTTACTCTTGTGATACTCGTATTTCAATATCATTGGTTTCCTTTGAAATTCCGTTTTATATTTAATGCATTTAAAAGCATGCTAAGAAGGGGCCCACACACACCAAGTAGCCAAAAAGAGTTTTTGTTACATAAAAAGGGTTAAGATCCCCTGCTGTGTTGCCTCCAGCCAAGCCCATGAAGAGCTCCCGGTCTCCTCCCTGTATTTAACTGTTGACTTATTTCATATTGTTTCAATCCAGTTGTATAATATAATTTTGCCACCTGCATTATTAACTAATCATAAATATGTTTTCATATTTCTTGCACACATGATTTTTAATGGTGGCATAATAGTCTATTTTGTTGATGCATCATAATTCACCATTCCTCTATGGTTTGCCATTTAGAATGGTTTGAATCTATCTCTTTTACAAATGACATCGGGATGAGCATCATCCTGCATAAAGGATCTCTCACATTTTAGATTTCTTTTTAGGTGAGATTCTCAGCAGTGGCAGAGTGAATATTTTCAAAGTTATGACACCCTCCCTGGCTCCTGGGGAAGGTGAATGTGCTAGCAATCAGGAGGGAGGGAGAGAAGAGAAGGCTTTGAAAAAGGGAAAAGGGAGGATGAGAAGGAGAAAGACAAGTGAGAGGAAGAGGCCTCCATGGACAGGTGTGCAGACTGTGCCCTGCTGGATGGGTGCCTGGCCCAGGTGATGAGCATGGGCGAACTCTTGGCAGTCTCTGCTCCCAAGCCATGCTCTCTGGCTGGAGCTGGGGGCCCAGACGAAGGCTCGTGCTCACAAAGGTGCTATGGGAACAGAAGCAGGCTTGCTGGAGGAATCCACCATTGCTCCCTGGTGGTGGCATCTCCTGGGGGTTTCCAGGACATAAAAACCACACCCTCGGGGAATGCTAGAAAGGAGGGACTGCATTTTCAACCTGGAGTCCTGGACCTCTAGGATCTTGGAAGGCAAAAATGTGGGCCCACAAGCAAGTTTTACTTCTAAAACATCTAATAAAAATTAACATGTACTCTCAGTAAGGCCTTACACATGCATTTTCAACAGATTGAAGGTCATAGCTGTCTATTGCTCCTTAGGGGCACACAGTTATTGTAGTGGAGTCTGTGGTATGCTGCCCAGAACCCCCTTCAGGACAGAGGCTCCCCCAGCTCTGGCAGCGTTGGCTGTTGTTCATGGTCCAGTCCCTCCCCAGAAACTGAACTGGCTGAAGGGAGCTGCCTCACCTGATTGATGGGGTAACACAGGCCCGTCCCCGTCACTCAGCGGAGGCAGTTCTGCAGCTCATCTGCTCCGCGCTGCCCAGGGCCTGGCGGAGGCCTTTGCCGTGAACGTGCCGCGGTAGGTCTGCTTCTGCTCCCTGCCCCGCGCCCTCACAGACAGCCTGCCGGGCTGTGCCCCAACGTCCAGCACACTCGGCCAACCTCAGAGGCCAGTCTCAGAATCCGTTTCTCAGGGAACCTAGCCTAAGATGGTTGTATATGCAAGAAAGAATAAATGATTTGTAATCATTGTCATCACAATGTAAATTGGTAGATGAGTCTTTTTTTTTCCCCAAAAAACATGGCACCCATAAGGTAGAAAACCATTTGGAAAAAAAAAAAAAAAAGATCCTTGCTGGTTAAAACAACAATGTCTAATCCTAATCCTCACCTACCCCCTCACTTTACAGATGAGAAAACAGAATCCAAAGGGACAAGTAACTTGAAAGTAGCACAACCTATAAACATGAGAGCTAAAATTTAAAGCAAGACTGATAATCTGATAATCCACGATGAGTAGTTTGTCCATTCCACAAGGCTGCCCCTTACTGGCTTTGGGTTCAAGGCAATCCATTATCTAGGCAAACGTTTATTCCATTAGTGGGAGAAGCAGGGCGCTGAAGCCTAGTGTCTCCCCCAAAAGCTTAGGCATTTCCACTGGCCTCACTCTAACACCTGGAAAGAAACCCTAAACTGTAGGGTGACCCTAGTGTGGCCATTGGCATCTGACGGCCTGAGTCGATTCTGACGCTGCTGCTTGCCAGCTGTGTGGCTTTAGGACCATTTATTTACTTCTCTGAGCCACATTATATTCACCTGTAAAATTAAAATCTAACATCTAACTTCTCAGCTGTTAGTCAGCTGTTTTCTGATTAAAATAAAACACCACATGTAGGTTTTATAGCCCTCCCAAGCCCTTAGAAGACATTCACCTAGCCGTAGGAACCTCTGACCACCCTGATCCCACATTATCTCCTGGGCATAGAGTGCAGTATTTCCACACAAAGAGAACTCTCATAGCTTTTCAGCATGAAATTAGATCAAACGCTATATTCTCTTCTCTCATTGCCAAGGGACAGGAGCCAGCCTTCGTTTCTACTTACTAGGTACAAGGCGCTTTAAGCCTGTCAATGCATGCCCGAGAATCGGCACTATCCAGGCTTGCCAGCAGAGGGCAGCACCACTCCGCTGAAAGCACAGAGGGTTTGCCGCCCATTCAGGATCTCCACCCTCTGATGACTTCCCAGGCTCCCATAGAGAGCCTGGTTCAGCCTCCTAACCTCTCTGTCCCTGGAGCCCAGCAGCTTATGGCATGTCTGCCCAGAAATGGAATGGCCAGACCTTCGGCTCTGCAGCCGCCGGGGCTGGACTTAATTTGCAATGCCAAAGCATATTTGAATGTGCTCTTCTGTTAAATACATCCGTTTGTTACAAACAATACAACTCGGAGGTGGAGATTCAAACCAGACTGAGGCCACCAGCAGCCCCAGCTCACTGTTTCCTGGGCGTCTGACAATCTGGTGGCCAGAGTCCTCCCTTATTCACCCTGGGGTTAGGGGAAGAGGGATGGGGAGACAGACAGAGAGTGTGTGTGTGTGTGTGTGTGTGTCTACTTTGTCTGCATTGATGCTCTGAAGGCCCTGAGCCCTGGATGGAGGGCAACAGGAGTGAGGATGGAGTGAAGCAAGGATGAGTCCCCAAATCTCTCTTCTTCTTCCACAGGGAACTTAGACAAATCATGGGGCAGAGGCCTCACATTCCGCCTGACAATTGAGTTCCTATTCAAGACAGTGAAATTAACCAATAAGGAGCCCAAAGCTGGGGAAGAGAGTATGAATTCCTACATGCCACATTCTAGAGACACAGCAAAGGTTTTCAGGAACCTCTGGCTTTTTAGAAAGAGGCTGAGGCTCAGAGGCCTCCTGGGTCGGAGCCGAGGCCATGCATGGAAATAGTGGGCCCCTCTCGAGTCCTTCCAATAGGGCTTTCTTGAGGGGCAGGGACAGCTCCCCTCACCAAGTGACATTTTCCTGTACAAATGTGTCTGTGGAGAGCATATTACATAGCTATGCTGAGGCCAGAGGCATATGGCTGCAGAAATCTGCATTCTTTTCACTCCAGAGATTCAGTGGACAAGAAGAATTTCTGCTTACATATTAGTATCACTGTCTTGAGTAGAGTTCTCTCTCTCTCTCTCTGTCTCTCTCTCTCTCACACACACACAAACACACACACACACGCACATGCACACGCACACGCACTCGCAATGCAATGTTAATGCTAAAGGAGTAAGCGAATTCTTCCATGGATAGAATTGCTGCCCAGGAAACAGCCCCTCCGAGAAAGCTACTTTAAAGCAGAAAATCCTCGCAGCATGCTAGCCAATGAATGCTCTTTCAGACTACGGTGTTGAAATAATCTTTTTTTTTTTTTTTACTTTCTCTCAAAAATACCTATAATATCTGTGAGACTGAATAATTCACAGTTCTGCCTGTCCTTCATGCCACAAAGTGGTTCCAACTTAATGTTGTTCCATTGCCTGGTGACAAACAGAGCTTCTCCTTGTGTTCTTTGACCCAAATGGGATTCTGCTGGGAGAATCTGTCCTGCTCTGGGGTGGGGTGGGGTGCTCCTGAGTGCTGCAGCCCAGGGCCCAACAAGGCAGACACTGGCTATGTGCCCCCCAGTTGTGACGGTGCTGTCCCTGGGCTTCTGGGAGTTGATTCAGAGAAGCTGAAGAGGGGCAGAGTCAGCGGCTGAACACTGCGACTGTAAACTGTGAATTCCTGCAGATGCCTCTCACACACATGCCTCCTCTCTCCCGGCTCCATCTGTCTGTGGATTCCCAGTTACCCCAGCTCTTGCTCTGCTCAGCCCCAGGTGAGGCAGAGGTGAGAGACAGGCCAGAAGTGCTGCTTTGCCTTTCTGTACCCCACCAGGGCTCCCAAACTGACTTTTTAAGGGTCCTGGGCCACCCCAGGATCAGCTGTGGGCCTGCACTGTGGGCAGCACCTTGTCAATAATTCACCAGCCTCCCCTCTGCTCCTTAGACAAAGGGAGGGGGAAGAGGAAGATGCAGGGCTCAGGAGCCTGGGGACCCAGAGCTGCAGCATCCGGCAAGGGGGTGCGGGTGTGACCTTCGGAGGGGACACGAGAGGTGGGGAGAGAGAGGAGAGGGAGAGAGGACAGGAAAGCAGAACCAGGGGCCAGATTTGGGGTTGGAGGGTACAGAGAAAAGGAAAGGAAAGGGTGACAAAGGAAGAATGAATCTGACCTAGAATGACAAGTCTCGAAGTTACACATGCTTCACGAATGAAATGCACTGTTCTGACAGAATTAAAAAGCATTTCCCCCCCACTACTCTTTTACCCCCAAAATGAGAGGAAGCAGGACGTGGCTGGGTTTCACAGATTATTTCTTCACAGTTGCTTATTCTGTTTTGACAAGACATCTGCGTAAGCTGCTATTCTGAAGCCCACGGTGCAGAGCCCCCGTCAGCTTTGCCAGTTCCAGCGTTCTGCATCATAACCAGCATAACCCAGAGGAAGCCGAGAGCCCGCACACCTGGCGGGCCGTGCTGCGGGGCTGCAGGGGAGGAAGCAGGCGAGTGAGAGGAACACTTGGTGGGGACCAGCGCCTGGGCTCACAGCTCCACAGGGACGACATGTGGGGTGTCTTGGGGTATGCCTCTCGGCCTCTCTGAGGCTCAGCCTCGCCTCTGACCTCCTCCTTCTCACGGGGTAATGTTAGGAAGGTCCCCGTGGAAGAGAACACGTGGTCCTCTTTGTGGAATTTACAGTCTGAAAATTGACCGCAATTACTCATCAGCCTGCTAACCTACAAGCATTCTTGTATAAACTGCAGAGAGAAAGTGAGGGGAGTGGGCCGGTATCAGTCCCAAAGAGGGGCCAGGGACCACGGGGCCAGTAGCTTGGCAGTCACTCATCAAGCAAATATTTACCGGGAGCCTGTTCCGTCAGGCCCTGAAGACAGTTCCTGCTGTCGTGCAGCTCATGGCCTAGTGAGTCGCAATCTCTGCTCCAGATTCCATGTGTACTTGCCTTTGGGTTAGTTGCTTGACCTCAGTAGGCCTCAGTTTCCTCGTCTGTGAGACAGAAATTGTTATTCCCAAACTCATGGGATCCCTGGGAGGATTAAGTGACATTTTAGGTCCAAGGGTTCTAGACCAGTGCCGGTATACAGCACGTGCTTAATAAGTGTGCACCCTCTTTCCCTTCTCGTTCCTTATTAGAGGAGAGGGGCGTTGAGGGGCTCGGGAAGGAAATTCAGACTTTCTCAGCTGTTGATTTTCTTCACGTGGACGGTTTATCGAATGAGCATCAGGAATAGCTTTCTTCTTTTCCCCCTTCAGATATTGTCCTGTCAAATCCCCCTTGCTCATCCCTAGACAATATCTCAAGGAGGTCCAGAGCTTTTCTGGTTGCCTTGAGTATTAGAACGATCTAATTTTCAGGTAATAAAAAGTCCAGTGCCATCTCAAACAAAACTTGACTCTCTTTTCCAACTCCATGTGTGCCCTCTCTCCTGGCCAGGATGTGAGCTGTGGGGCACAGACGGCACAGAGGGGAGGAGGAGGGGCCCACTACTTTGCTTTCCTTGCTGCATCTCCCCTCCTCTTGTTCTGTTTCTGGCCCCTCCAGAGCTGAGAGAAGGGAATGGGAGGCTATAGGGAAAGGGCAGACTCCGACACGACTAGCGTTATTGTCATCTGGCTTATGGTGACCTTGGTGGGCAGATGACAAATGCTCAGAGGGCAGTTTGGATTCTTGGGCGATGCCCACTGGGGCCTCTACATTATATCGTTTATGACACAGGAGGCCCTGTGGGGAGACCTCTCACTCCTCCAGCTCCTCGAGCCTACCCTTTGTACAGCGCTCCCATGTAACTCTGCTGCCGGAGCCCCCTCTCCCCACAGGCAGACTTCTGGGGTGGTGCCTTTCAAGGCGGCTCAGCCTGGCAACCATTCGCCGGCCACAGGCCAAACTATTGGTGGACAGGTCGCTCCCTCATGGTGCCGGCCTCCTTGCTCTGTAGTCAGGGGCATCTCCTTCCAGCCAGCCCATCTCTTCATCAGGTGAACCACCAAGCTCTTGGGGACACTTGTTTTTCAATCCCAAGAGACAGCACAGGTGAAAGAGGAGGCATTATGAGTTTACATGAGAAGCAGCAAATATCCGGCTGGGAATAAGATGTCAGGCTTTCTTTGTGAAGGCAGTCTTGATCTCTGGGTAGTTCCAGAAGGATCTCCCTTCTTATCTACCCCCACTCTGACTTTATTCACCCTGGAAGTAGGAGCCCTATGTCTGGTCGTGGTCAGCTCCTCGTCAGTGTGATGAGGGTGGCCCAGCTCCCATCTTTAGAAAGTGTAGACACTTGGCCTCAGCTTGGGAGTCTCAGCCAAAACTCCCACGACAACTAGAAATGGTCCACTTAATATCCTGTCACATTCAGAAAAGGAGAATGACTTCTGGTCCCAAAGGCTGAGACATTCATCTGCTCAGGGGCCCTTCTCGGTCTGGGAAGCAGTAAGTGGAAGAGACACAATCTTATCTTCCTTGTTCGTAACCCTGGCTCAGACCAAAAAAAGGGTATGCAGGAAATCGGTTGCCTTTACTTAACACGAATTACCTTGTATTCGGGGGCCTTCCATGAGGACCTTACACTCACCTTCAGAATGTTTTAAAGTTTTCTGTTCCTCATGGTTGACAGGATATTGGTGAAGGGCGCAATCTTTGGTTACGAAGGAAAATTATAGGCTTAGGCAGTGTGCTTTCACAAATTCTCAACTCTTTCTCTATCAGTGTGGCCTTGGGGAAATGACCTGACACCTTTCTGCCTCAGTTGCTACATCTGCAAGATGGAGACAAGAACAGGTCCTACCTCCTGGGTCCTAGGTCATGTCACTTAGAATGAGACCTGGTACACAGCGCGTGCTGCAGAAATGTTTGCTATTGGGCGTGAACGGTAGTAACCGAATTCTCCCTTCAGGCAACTTTTCTTTGATTACTCACATCTTTGCTGTTTCAGGATTTCGCTTTATTGTTATACACTTTCCTTTCTTTCATTTTGTTCACCTGTGAATTACTCTTGGAGACAGCCATTACTGATTGCCATGACATTGTCAATAACGCACAACAATGAAACTGTCAGTAACAGACGTCATGACTAACCTCACCCTATGAATACAGATACTCAGGGAAGAACATGGTGGCCACAGAGTCAGCCTCCTTGAGTCTGGATTTGACCCCATTCCTCAGTAGCTAGGTGATTTGTAACAGGTTATTTAAACTTTTGGAAACTGAGCTTTCCCATCTGTAACTCGGAGATGATACTCATATTTACTTCACCTTTATCTAGCCTTCAAACATTTCTTGTAAGCCCACCAAAATTTACTATCTAGGCCAGGGGTCCCCAACTCCCAGGTCGCAGACCAGTACTGGTCCATGACCTGTTAGGAACTGGGCCGCAAAGCTGGAGGTGAGCGATGGGTGAGTGAGCGAAGCTTCATCTGTATTTGCAGCCGCTCCCCAGCACTAGCATCACCGCCTCAGCTCCACCCCAGATCATCAGGCATTAGATTCTCATAGGAGCACCTGTCCCCAGTGCCAAAAAGGCTAGAGACAGCAGATCTAGACCACAGTTGCTTTGTTTTAACCTAGCAAGGAACTGGAGTCCAGAGGCATCTCAAAAAGCCAGCCCATTCCTTGTAGTGAAAGTGTTATAATTCCTTTACTATAATTGTTACTATTATCATTACTATTTCATTATCATTATGAAAGCAAGGATGGGCATGCCTTGGAGCTAAGGAGAATGTGCAGATTGGGGTCCTCCTTCTCGCCCAGCCTCTCGGCCCCCACTTTTTCTTTAGCAAAGGAAAGATGAAAGAAAAGCTTGGGAAGCCAAAAAAGAGGCAGAGAAGATAGAAACTATAGCCAGAAGCCGGCAGCCTCCTTTCAATCCCTGATTTCCCAGTGTGCAGCACGGAAGCAGTCTTCAGGCACCTGGGCCAAGGGAGGACTGAAAAAATAGGGGTGGGAAAAGGAAAATACGGGAAAAACAGTTTCAATGACTTATCCAGAGTTTGCAATTAGAAAAACCAGAAAGAAGCTATTTTAGTGTCGGCAGTTTTGTGTCTCGTGGTGAAGTGCTGCTTTTATTTGGCATTATATTTGAGGGTGGGTGAGAGAAACTCAAATGTTTCCAGCATCTTTCAAGCTCTCCATCTGCTGGGCCTGCTTCTGGCCTCCGCTGGGCCCTGCAGATGGCTTCACAGCCCCGCTACCTTAATTAACAACTGCTGTCCAACCTGGAGAGTTGGCCTCCAAAGTGACAGTAGGATCATTAGCCTCCAAGCAGCAGCAGTGCCCTGCTGGAAGTGGGTATGCGGGGATTCCACCCCCCGCATGGCAATGTCAGGACCCCCCCATGGCAGCATGTACAACACAGTCCTTGTTTCTTCGCCTGCCATTCAAAAGGGAGGTACAAATTACAAAGGCTACAGCCGAGCTTCCAGAATCCAGGTGTTAACTATGGCCTGAACTTGAACTGATGTTCTCCCAGACTTTGACCTAAACATGGGTCAGATGTTATATGGCTTCAGGGATCCCAGAGGCCCCTCACTCTGTAGATGGGGAGATGCTTGCACCTGGGGGCTAGAAGGTGCTATGTGTTAGGTATGTAGCTTCCCATCTGAAGCAGAGAAGTGGAGAAAAACAGTCTACAATGGTTACATTTACTTTAGAGAAACTTTTAAAAGACAGAGAGCAAGCTCGAAACATGGGAAATAAAATCTTTTCTACATTGCCCTAGGCAATTTAAATAATAGAAAACACCTCCAAAAAGCTTGGGGTGATTAGTACTGGAGTTCGGACAACGGGAGGGTGGTTACCATGGTAACCAGCCCCTCCTCTGTACACAAACCTCCATTCTCCCTGAAGTCACCCCACCCTGCAGGTGGCTTTGGCGAGCTGGGGATTCTGAGAAGCAGCAGTCCAGCAGGCTCCACTACCCAGCTGCCAGGCTGTTTTCCCACCTACCCCCAGTGGCTCAGCCTTTGCCATCCAGGCCCCACGCCCAGAGCCCCCAGCATGGCCCACCACAGGGCTTCCATTAGTCAAAGCAGCCAGAACCCCACCGGTCAGTCAGTGGTGCCCTCAGCATGGCCTCAGTTACAAAACAGCCAGGCTTGAAAGAGGAGGACGTCTCCGAGCTGGGGGTTCAGCAACCTCCTATCATCTGCTCTTCCAAATCTGTCAGGCCTTGTTAGAGACGCCCAATCAAGACCAAATGGGGATGAGATTTCTTGTCAGGAAAACATCTATTTGTTTTCTCTGCCTGCTTGGACACAGTTTGGTGCGGTTTCCTAAAGAATTACTTGCCTTAGTTTTAAAATGGAGCTCCGTGGAATTCTAGGGTTCCCCAGAGGCACCATACGGAAACTCCCAGGGTCGGGGGAGGAACCTCAACCCGCTTGGAGCAGCTCTGCTTTCGGTTATAGCACAGACTTAGACACGAGAGCCGCATGCAATTGTGTTTGAAGAGAAACGGCGAAAGATTCTTTTGCTTAAAAAAGGTTGAAACTATTAGATTATGTCCTCCAAATGTTTAGTACCCTCGAGAAAAATAAAATAAAATAAAATAAAATAAAATAAAATAAAATAAAATAAAATAAAATAAAGGTACCACTGCTGTCCTTCTGTGGCCTATTCGTCCCCGGAGAAACCGTGTGAAGAGAAACTGACTCCCAGCCCCTCATGCCAGCCCCTCAAGTGCGAAAGGCCTCCAGGCAGAACCTCCACTTCAAAGGCCAGGACCTTAAGTCGGTCTTTAAACCGAAGAGGCTCTGAGAAAAGAGATGGAGATAGAGCACATGTGTAGTGCATAATTCAGTTGGCTGCCATGCCCAAGCCAGGCTCCCTGGACGCAGCATCGAGACCCACATCTGCCCACCTTATGAAATCTTAGAGCAGTTGCCAATAGGTCTGGCTAGTGGGTCGGCCCTCCTATAAGCTCCCAGTGATAAACACCCACTTGGCGTGAAGGACTCTGGCATGCAGTAGATACACAAGAAAAGAATGAGTAGATGAATGAGAAGCACAAAGCTCAGAGCAGCTTCATGGGAGGGAGAGGCTCTTTGAACACGACAACTACTCAGCTCCATTTTGGCTTCACTACCTCCTGTGCTGAAAGCAGGGTGCCGAGGCAGAGGACCTGACTTTCACTGCAGTCTAAGCCTGTGCTGGGTGCTCTACCCATGTGGACCCAAGTCATCCTTGCAACATTTTGATGAGGTGGGTGTTTTGATTCACATTCCCATCCCTTTGCTTTAAATCACTTGCAAACATTTAAGCTGAGGGAGAATTTGGAAGATTTGCCTGTGGTCTTAGAGCTAGCAAATGGCAGCTTCAAGCTCACTCCAGCTCTGCCTGGCTCCAAAGCCAGGGCTCAATTAATTCCCCCTACTAATGTCCCATGCTTTCTGCTCACTGTCTCAAGGAGGATAAGGTGGCCAGGTAAGCAGCCACAGGGTAAGGAACTGGGAAGACATTGCACAGTCAATCTCGTGTCTTTTAAGGAGTAGGTTCCTTCCCAACTCCAAGCCTTCAGCATAGACAAGTGCCCCAGAATGAAACACGGCTCACCCAGCCCCTGCCTGGCTTTAATTTCCCATGTGTGGAATGTGGAATCCAAAAAGGAAGAGCCCAGCTCAGATCTTGATAGCTGCTCAGAACATTGGGCTTCGGACTCTGCCTGACCAGGGCCGTGGAACCACTGAGCCTTGGGGACAAGGTATCGCAACCTGGCCTTTACGGTGACCTCCATCTATGTTGTCACCCTGAAACTTGTGGCTGGCTTATAGCATGGATCACATTCTGCTCATATTGGAGACTCTTGGTAGAAAGAACTAAAGCGTTAGAGTTATGTAGTCTGGGACCAAAGTCCATCCTCTTCCCATGTCCCTTAAATCACTTGGCGTAAGTGGCAGCCAGCTCTGCTCATGTCACTGCTACCTTGAAGAAGTACTAATCCATTCATCCATTCATTCGATCATTTATTCAGCAATCAAACATTTATTCTGCTGGGCAAAATATTAAGGACTACGCAGGTATAAGTTGCCCAATAAATATTATTTAAATGAATGAATACAGTGCAAATCATATTGTGGTACTAAGTACATTCACACGCTTTGGCTTGGAAGAGCAAGAGTGGTTTACATTGGAACAATACTTTTTATAAGGCTGAAAAGTACACTTGTGTCCATTATGACACTTGATAGATCATCTAACTGAGAGCATGAGCCTGGAATACAAGAGGAAGAGGAGGAGACAAATAGTATTTGGTGCTATTGAGAGGTCAGTCTCAGAGTCGGTCAAATTGAGAGCTGGGAGGGCAAGGAATAGAGAAATGTTTGAACATCTACAATGAGTATATCATTTAATACTGAATGACCCTATTGCAGGGAGATAGGTATTTTCATTCCCTTTTTGTAGACAAGAGAAGCCAGGCTCAGTCAGGTTAGTTAACTTGCATAAGATCATACAGCCCAAAATGGCTGCCTCTAAACCCCGTGGATTTTAACTCCTACACCAGGCTGAACATTTCTCAAAGAAGGAAGACAAGTTGGAGAGACTGTATTAATGGAATTAGGTCAAGTTTGCTGTAAAGATAAAGGAAAAGTAATAGACAGGGGACTGTACAGGTAAACATGACAAGCCTAAGGCCATTTCATCGACAACAGCGATTACTATTATGCTGATTGGCAACACACGTCATCAACAGCTCAAGCCACGGGTCCTGGAACTTCGGAGATGCATTGAAAAAGTACTCTCAGGAGGAAGCCCGCTCTTCCAAAGGAGGCAGATTGACTACCATACAACGCAGTCCTTTTTATCTTCATCCTAGAGACAAGGACACTGAGCCTCCGGGATATAATCAGTTTGCTTTAAGTCACACAGAAAGAGAATGGCAGAGCAGGGATTTGAACCCAGATCTTTCTGACTTTCAAATTTACATTGCTTTCCATGACCCTCTCCTGAAGGTGATCAAGGATGAATGAAGGATCTCTTAGAACTTCAGAATTTGAAATAGACCATTAGCTTTTTCTACTTGAGTGGTTCTCAAACTTGGGTGATTAGAACCGTGCTTGACCAGCTATAGGAAAAGCTTATGAAAAGTATTGGAGAGGACAGGGAGGTGGGCTCACCCCTCATCAGTCTCCAGGGCTCAGGTGGCAGGAGAGGCGCTGGGAACAGGTAGAATTAGAGGTGAGCAGGAGACTGAGGAAGACTCAGTATCTGAGGCAGGCCAACCTCCCAGCCTTGTCACTTCTAGCTCAAGACAAATTCAGGACAAACTCCTGAATTTCTTACATCTCAATTTCTTCACCTTTAGAATGTCAGCACTATAACTTTGATGGAGTGTGTGCTTTGGGCCAAAAAGACCTTGATTAGAGTCACAGCTCTGCTGGTGACATTCCCTGAATCACATAGCCTCTGGGCACTTCGGTCTTTATCTCTAAAATGGGCTTACTAAGAACCACAGTAAGTTCTCACTTAATGTCATTGATAGATTCTGCGACTTTAAACAAAACAAGGGATAACAAAACCAATTTTACCATAGGCCAGTTGATACAAACGAAAGTTAAGTTCCTAAGGGATCTCATCAAGGACATTGAATGTAACAACGTCATTCGGGAACCTATATCACCTATATTGTAGTACCTCACAGCTTGTTACAATGAAATGAGATGGTACATACAGAATACTTTAGCACAGAACTTGGCTCCTAGTAAACACTCAATGAAATCAGCTATTCTTACCCAAGGTGAGAGAGCAACATGTTCAGGAGCCTAGGCTCTGAGTAATCCTTTTTGATATCAGCTCCATCACTTTCTGCCTTTAGGACCCGAATAAGTTCCTTAACACTCTGTGACTTGGTCTACTCATTCTGCAAAATGGGGATAATAAAGGTACCTATGCTAAAGGATTATCGTGAAGACTGAATAAAATATGCATATAAAATGCCTTGCATAAGGTCTGGCAGGTGATGAGTGTTCCTTTGAAGGTACCTATTATTAGCTCTATACGGGGTCAAACTTCTTAGAGTTGCCCAACAGCAGGCAGGTCTGCACAGTGAGGAAGTGAGCTCCCTGTCTGCGGTGGTACTCAGCCAGAGGCCAGAAGACCATCTGTCAAACGTGGGTGAAAGGGATTCCCATCTGAGGTCGATGGTGGGTCTTGCTGACCTCTAAGACCTTGCCTGTCACTCCCATGCTGTGACTCTCAGTTTGAATTAATAGAGCAGACACTGACCCATCAGTCCAACAAATCAGAAGTGAAGAAATTATGTCCTGGCTTAGTTTTAAAAATCAAAGCCCCTTTCCAGCCAAAGGCAATTACAGACTCATCCACAGTAAAGCAGAAACATATTTCAATTGAAAAATGGCATCTTCCTAGCCGTTGCCATATGGAGCCAGGACACCAGGTGGCCCAGAGCTGAGACCAATCACAGGGTCCAATTGGAACTAAATAAAATGACCCCCTGGAGGAAATGGCTCCAGTGAGGCCCACAAATCCCCATGACATGTCATTTTGGCATGTCCCACGTCAGCCTGGGCCGCATGCTCTGCCTGATGCCTGAGGCTCTGTCTCTTCCTTCCAGTGGGACAAAGAGATGAGGGGCCTCAGCTGCGAGTACATCCCAGTGTGGGGGAGGAGCCCAATGGCACAGTGAAGAAGTCCTGGCCTCAGCCTGCTGCCGTAGAGAGCCCCAGGTATGGTCAGATTCACATGTGAACCCTGCCATGCTCCGACAGTCCCCAAAGAGGCACCACAGGACCCAAAGCTTCCATCTCTGTTAAAACTCCTGCACACCAAACTTTGGCTCCAAGCCAGGGCAACGGTTTCAACACAGCCATTCTACCTGTCTTTCCCTGTATTCTGGAACAATTTGTCTTTTTCCTATGCCATGGGAAAGCAGGTGATATAAGAGGTGGGATAGTAGACTGGAAAATGGGGTTTTGTGCAGCTGCCAGGGTCCTATAAGACAGCTTGGCTATGCTTCCCTTGGCTATGATTCAGCTACCCCAAAATCCGAAGCAACAGTCAACAGCTCTGCCTCTACCACTGGCTTCAGGGGCTGTGAGTACAAGAGCCAGTCACATGGATAACTTTCTCTAGCTAGCCGTCCCCCATCCCATTGTTCCAAAGCCATTTAGCATTTAACAAAGTATAATCTGCTTCATGCAAAAAAGGACAAATACTTGAGAATTACTGAGTTTAGCAAGTTACGTTTCCTCCTTGCAGGACTTCCCAGAACTTAATAGATAAATGTGCATTAGGAACCTCCAAGAAAGGGTTTGGGGAGAGGGGCAGGGGGGTGCAGGTATACTGTACAGCATTTCCCAAGCTTTGTCTCAGAGTGTCTCGAAGGAAGCACACTTTTCAAAACACTAGTGTAACATGGAACATGGGAATTAGAGACTTATACAGCCCTGTGGATCTGAATCCTGGTCCTGCAACTTACCAGATGTGTGACTTACTTGAGGCTCTGTTTTACTTTCAATGGGAACGATTATATTTACTCTGCAGAGTCGCCATGAGGATCTGTAGCTAAAGGCACAATGTATGTAAAATGCTTAGTGCCTAAGGAAATAATAAGTGCTCAATAAATGGTACATTCTTGTTGTTGATTTCATTGTGAAGGACGAAATAGAGAAGGGTCCCTAGGCTTGTGTTTTAGAAGGAATGAGGAGCAAGGGGAGAAGCTGGGAAGACCTCCTGCAGTCTTGGTGTGGATGTTGGGGGAAGCCGCAGGGGACAGGTTACTACTGAAGATAGGGGAGGCCAGCCACTGATGGAGAAGGCAGGCCGAATCCTTCCTGCTCGGCTCTGCAGCCTCACAAAGAAAGAGCTCTGGGGGCTCAGCCTGCCCTTCCTGGATGGCGGCTGGGAACAGGCAATCGTGTTTACCCCCTCGGTTGCCGGGAACAATTGTCCCTCTCGGAGGGTCTATTGTCTCCAGTAAAGCTGGCGCATAACTCCCATTGGCGCTGATGGGATTATGTGCTCCTATCGGGAGAGACACAGAGCCCAGGCTTGGAAAAGGAATCGGGGAGCCAGTGCTCCCCCTCAGTGACCTATCAGCGCAGCCATTCATTTGATTATCAGCTGAACACAGTGAGGCCTCTTTCAAGAGAACTATCCAACCCTGAGCATTCGTGGCCTGGCGCTTCTTGATAACTTTTCAGGGAGAAGACTGATTACATCAAATTTGGGCTGCAATGAAGAGGTTTCAAAATGCCTGTAGCTTTCCAAATGGCTGTAGTTTTCAATCTTTTTGTTCCCATCCCACCCCAAAAATGCTGAAAAAGCATTTGCACACCATTGAACCGATTATCTAAAAGTTGTCATCATTCGTGTACATAAGTTTACTGTATTCATAGGAAGTAAAAAATAATACATATTTTGTAACATAAAATTAGAATTAGGTATAATTGGAATCAATATTTCGTAATGTATTTTGAAAAATTGAACTACCTATGTTGTACTGAAATAAAGCACATCAAATTGGAAAGAGATCACATACAAATTTTATCTATGGATTTTACCAATATAGCTTGAAAAAAATGGTAGTCCTGGAAAACATTCCAGGCAGAGAAGGTCAGCATTAGCAACCTATACTGTGCTGTCTGTTCTGGACTCAGTCCCAGCACAAGCCCAAGACCATATTTCCAGTGCCAAGCTTCACCTATAACAAGAATATGCACAATGCAGGGAAAAACCAGAAGCCCTGTATATTGATAGCACCCTAGTTAATCATTAAAGGTGGCTTACGCCAAACTATTATTCCAACTTATGGCTTTGTTTGATAGCTCGGATGGTTTGAAACCCTAGGCAAAACATCCCAGTAAAATTTGAGATAAGGGAGGGGTCTACTTTTTGTCAAGTGGGAAAGAGCCTCTGTGAACCCTTCTTGGGTAAATCTTAGGCAGATCAATTTTGGAAAACTGCAGCAAAACAAGTTGAGTATCTGGAAATTGATTCTCTTCAAACTACTCATACATAGATACCCCTAGGAAAATCTTCATGTACCCCCAGTTTAAAGACGATTGCTCCAACTGATTTTAATGAAATTCAGTACACAGAACTTGGAAAACAGATGACTTTGCAGAGTAGAGGCTGCCTAGGCATCACAGAGACACTTATAGTTCTGGGGGAGGGGTAAGGACCCTTGTGTTTACATTTTTTATACATACATTCAAAAAACAGTTGTTAAGTACCTATTACATGCCAGGCGCTGCTCTAGATATCAAGAATATTGTGTTGATCAAGACAAAGTCGCTGATTTGTTGGTTCTTAATTTCTAGTGGAAAGAAATATTTTTTTAAAAAAGATAGATGATGTCAGTATCTTGGTCGTGATATTGCGCTATGGTTTTACAAGATGTAAAACCATGGGAGGAAACTGATAAAGGCACATGGGATCTCTCCATTATTTCTTTCAGCAGCATGTGAATCTACAATTCTTTCAAAATAAAAAGTTTCAAGATACACAAATAAACACAGACTTACATAGACTAGGACATAAAAGCATAAAAACATAAACAAGAAAGTTATAATTTGAAAATAAAATAGAGGAATGTTCTAGGATATGATCAGTGAGCTTCCAAAGACTGATTGGTCATGGGAGGCCTCTCAGAAGTAAGCCACTGTTATGCTGGATGAGGGGTCAGAGCCATCTGGGCCAGGCCACTCTTGAGATGTCACAGTTTGGCTGAGTTTTTGGACCTCACCACATCCCTTCCAATATCAATGATATTTAAAGACATGGGAACAAAAAGTAAAAGTAGGAGACTCTACTGGTCCGCGTTGATTTTTGTATGGCTTTTTCTCCTCAAACTTACTGTGGAGCACAAGTACTGCAGAAGGTGGAATGAGGTAAGCGGCCCATCCGGGTTCTGGCCCCTCCTTCCCTCAGTGGCCTTATAACCTTGCCAAGGTGGTCATCCCTCTGGGACCTGGGTGCTTTTCCTGGAAAATATGACTTCCAAGCCAATTCTTCACATACATTTCACCTCACAATCCTCACAATACCCTGTGAAGCAGGCGCTATCATTATTTCCATCTTCTGCATATAGAAACCTTAGGAAAATGAAATAATTTGCTGAAGTCACGCAGAAAGTGGCAGAGTAGGGACTTGAATCCAAGCGTGTTTGACTTTAAAAAGGCACTTGGACTACATCTGATATATCTGTGAGCTTGTGTCCAGAACGAGGGAAAGTCAATTTGGAATCGGATAGTAAAGATGACCATATGCAGAATTTACTTAAAAGCAGGAGGAA
>NW_024340696.1:786770-794816 GCF_902729225.1 Pteropus medius | reverse complement strand
AACTTTTATATATATAACACAATATTATTAGCTATAGTCACCATGCTGTACCTTATGTCCCCAGAACTTATTCATCTTATAACGAAAAGTTTGTGCCCTTTGACCCTCTTCACCCATTTGCCCCACCCCCACCATTCACCACTGGCAACTGCCAATCTATTCTCTATCTCTATGAATTAGCTTTTTTTTAGATTCCACATGTAAGTGAGATCATGCAGTATTTGTCTTTTTCCTTATGACTTATTTCGCTTTACATAACGCCCTCAGAGTTCATCCCTGGCACCACAAATGGCAGGACTTTCCTCTTCTTCTTCTTTTTTTAATGGCAGAATAATATTCCAAGCCTCCTAACCATTCTGAGCCTGGAGTTGAAACTTGTAAGCCAGCCCACCGGCTTTTCTGCTTCTGTTTTCCTAGTTACGATACTGGGTCCTAATATATCTGTGGTCACTGCCTCAGGCCTGTCTGCCTAATTCTAGGGGCTTCCTCAAATGGTCTGTCCCCACGAGGTTCCATAGTCTTGACCTTGGGAAAGACCTATGTCATGTGCTCGCCTGGGGCTCAGTTGAGCAGCAAGAAGATGAACCTTCATGTTGTTGGGAGTTAATTGAGAAATCTAATTTTCAAAGCTCCAAATCAGGCCTGGTTGGGCCTACTGCACCTAAATGTCAACAGGGAATGAAGTCGGCTCAGGAATGATGAGTCTCTGTCATCAAAGGAGGCAGATGAAACCACTCAGATAGAATTTATTACTATAGGATAAAGAGAATGCTAATTAGGGCAGAGCCTGAAAGAAGACAAATTCCCAAAGTAAAACTTTAAGGAATGCTCAAATGATTACCAGTTTAATTAAAAGTATATCACCCGATATAAAGAGCAAGCCACCCGTTCTCACAGCGAGGGCTGTGTGAAATGCAGAGGTGGCTGCATCTTCCAGGGGTGCAGAGGCTGTGAGCTGCTGAGTGAACCCAGGTCAGACTGAGCCATAGTCTCTGCCTGGTGCTCACCTAGGTCTCTGTTACCTGTCGGGTTTGGAGGCTCCTCTTCTAGCCTTTGCACCCGTACTTTGAGAGGCAAAGTATGGCCACTTCTGCCTCTGCAGTTTGCCGCAAGAGATGCTCCAGTTCCCCACTCCTCTGCCTCCCTTTTCATTCCAGCAGCCTCCTAATTGTTTTCCCTGGTCCCTGACTCACCTGCTTTCCACAGGGCCACTGCCAAGCTATCCTCTACACTACCGCTTGAGTGATCTTGCTGAAATGCTAATCTATCATATCCCTTGTTTGTCTGGAAAACTTCCAGTGGCTCCTTGTTAACCACACCAATAGGAATAGCAATGATTTATTGAGTCCTTACCTGTGCCAGGCACCGAGCTGAGCACTGATATTTCACACTCACAACAACCGTACGAAATAAATGTTAATCCCATTTGGAAATGAGAAAACTGAGGTTAAGAGACATGAAATTGCTGGGCCAGTCACACAGTTCGGAAGTGTCAGAGTGAGGATTTGAACGGAGATCAGAAACGAATTTCAGAGCCTATGTTCTTAACCCTCACTCTACATTGCCTCCATGCCTCTCCTTTGCTGTAGGATATGGTCGAAGTTTCCTCCTATGGGACTCAAGGCCTCTTAGAGTTGGCCTCATCTACTTCACCACCCTCATCTCCGGCAGCGTCGAACCTTGCATTGGCACTCCTGCAGCACCGACCTTCATGCCATGCTTCTCGCTGAGCCCCTGGGCACCATCCAGGATGCCTTGGACCTCCATGCCTCTCCAGGTGCTCCACTCTCCCCTTTCCTCACACCACCTCCTGGAGTGCTCTCCTCGCTTGCCAGGGAGGTTTACCTGCTCCCTTTCTGCACTCCCATACCTCCCTGTCCTCGCCTCCTTCAGCACCCTCCTTCCACGAGGCACCAAGTTCCTAGAAAGCAGGGACTGAGCTATTCACCTTGGCACTCTCAGCCCCTTAGCACAGTGCCTGGCACAGAGTAGGTCTTCAACAAGTATTCACCGAAGCCGTTCAACCAGCAGTTAGCTATACACTGCAGTCGGCACTGTGGATATAGCAAGGAACAGACTAGAACAGGTGTCTGCATTGGAGAGCTTGCAATCCAGTGGGGGAGACAAATAAGAAACAATTAAGCAAATAGATGAGCAAGATGATACCAGAGGGCAGAAAATACTCTGACGGACCTCAGGCAGAGAGATGCAATAGGAGTAACTGCAATGATGATCAAAGAGGGCCCATAATGTGGTGCCATGTGAATAGAGCCCTGAACGATGAGAAGATGCCCAGGCAGCGGAAGAACAGCATGTGCAAATGTCTTGAGGTGGGAACAAATTTGGTGTGTCTGAGGATAAAGAGGTGCCCAGCTGGGACAGAGAGTGGTGAGATAAAGCGCATGTCCCAGGAAAGGTTTCAGTTTGAGGTGGTTTCAGGAGGACAATAATCGAGGCAGAGAGAACCTGGTTACAGTGGGGTCCAACTTTCACTCAGCCTTCCAGTGAGATGCCACAGAAAAAAAGAATTCTCAGCGGCCCCAGGACATGCATGGAAGTGGTCAGCTTACGGCCTTCCTAGGAGGGTGAAATAATTGTTTATACCAATGGTTCTCAACTCTGGGAAAGAGTGGGTGCAATTTTTCCCCTTAGAGAACATTCACGACGTCCGGAGATGCTTTGGTTGTCTCAGCTGGGGCTGGGGGATGATACTGGCACCTGGTGGGTAGCAAGCAGGGATGCTGCTTAACAGCCTACAGTGTGTAGGACAGCCCCACATCACATAGCCTTATGTGGCCCAAAATGTCAATGCTGCTGAGGTCAAGAAACTCTGGTCTACACTACAGTCCTGCTGAAATGCTGATAGCAACTGACTCTGGCCAGCTCCACGGTTAGGCCTCGGCCAAGAGCCAGCTTTGCACCATCACTCGAACTCCCTCAAACCCACCTTTCCCTCCCACCTCTTGCTCAGGAAACCTTCTCCCAACAACAGAGAAGACTGAGCAGCCTCCACCAGCCCCTCCCTGACTGAGGGAATCCCATTCAGCACCATTCTCTGCAGCCAATCGCCCTTCACTTGCAAAAATGTGGTCTAAGAGAGCACTGGACTCCAAGTCCACAAGACCGAGTATGAGTTACCTCTACACCTAACATCAGCTGCCTCCCTGTTAATCTTTCTAGAAGCCACACCATTTCCATAAGAGCATGGGAGGCCACCCCCCCCACCCCCCCTAGCCCCATGGATTACATTTCCCATTGACGTGGGGCAACACCCTGAAGTTCCACTGTCATACTACAGGAAGGGGTCACCCTTAGCCTCTGGCTACGATGCTACGAAGTTTAAATCAAGAACCACACATCAGTCCCGGCAGGAAGGCAGGGGTCTTGGTGGAATCCAGATCCCTTGGCCTTAAACACTCTGCTTTGCAGTTTGGCTCCACCTCTGTGAGTGGCCTGCCCTTTTCTTGGTCTCAGATGCCTCATCTGTGAAATGGGAATAATAATATTGACCTTGAATGGTTGTTTATAATGATTAACAATTACATAAATCACCTGTTAGATGCTCAAAGTACTGCAGCTAGAATTATTGTTATCATAATATCTAAACCCGAAGAGGGCTTAGAGGTCTCTCTGTTCAACCTCTTCATTTTACAGATGCAGAAAAACAAAGCCTGGCTTGTTTTCTAACTTTTGAGGGTGGGTAGAGCAGACACTATACACATATGTTACCGATGATGAAACTAAGGCCAAATCTGAATCCAGATGAGCCTAAAGATTCAGCCCTCTGGACAACACCATGTAGCCAGTGCCAGGAGATGACGTGTGTTACAATGCTGGCTGGCCACCTCTGAGCCCTGCATCCTTAGGCTGAACGTGACAGGTACCATAATGGCATCTGCCTCCCAAGAAGAGCTTTAGCTGCCTAACTTTGCATTTGGCTGGAACTGAGCCATGAGTTTCCCTGCTTGAAACTCTGCAGTCCTAGAACTCAGTTCTTATACTTCCATTTTTTCTCTCTGTCCTCTATCACACCCTTAGTGATGTTGTCAACTTTTACCACCTTTAAAACCATCTGTATACTGGAAACTCCCAAACTGACAATACCCCATTGATTCTACGATATACCTTTTAATATCTCTGAAGTTGGGATGTTTAACTGGTAGCATTTTAATTCTTAGCAATACATAAAATAATGGTGGTCTCCTAGTCAATGGCATCTTAGGTTTGATGAAATATGGCTCATATTTACCACAAAACACCCCTCGAATTCCAGACTCATAAATCACAATCTCCCTTCGGATGGAAAAAAATAAAGCCCAAATGCAAATAATAAAACCGAATTCCTGACCTTCCGGTCTTCCTCATCTCAGTACCTCGCCATCCCATCCTTCCATTTATTCAGATCAAAATGTCGGAGTCACTCTTGACCCCTCCTTTTCTTTCCAGGTCTACGTCCAATCTGGCAACTCATTTTTTCGATCCAGTTTAAAATAAACCCTGAATTCAACCACCTCCCACCAATCCAATACAACCATCCAGATCCAAGCCATCCTTGTCTCTTACCTGGATTATTGCCACTACCTCCTAACTGGTCCCCTTGCTGCTGTGCTCACCTCTGGTCTCTGCCCAGTGCAGCAGCCAGAGGGGACCCATAGTTAAGACAGGTCTTCTTGAGCTCCCAGCTTTCTGCTGCAGTCACTGCTTGCCTCATTACTCTGTTTCATGTTTTAAATAACTTATAATTAGCGGAAATTATATGTGTATGTATTTCTTTCCACATTTATTATCTGTTTCCTCTACTAGAATGCCAGTCCCATGAAGGCAAGAATTTTGTCTTTCCTCTTTACTGCCTAATCCCTACCTTCTAGAACAGTACCTGGCATATGGTACGTGCTCCATAAATATTTATGGAATGAATTATTTCCCACAGGATGATGCTTTCAAGGGAGGACTGAAGTTGGACAACTCTGGGTTCAAATTCTGAACCTATAACGTCAAGGCTATGTGACTTAGGCGGTTCATTCCAGTGCTGAGTCTGCATAACGAGAGCAATACCACCTTTCAGTGTCATGATGAGGATTAAATGAATTAATGTGCATTAACACCTGCACAGTTTCTGACACTTAGCAGGAGCCTTCTTGTTGCCATTTGTTATTATTGTTGTTCCAATCTCTGGATTTAGCCACAGAGCCCTGGGACTTGTCACCAAACCATGGCACATTTTAGTGGGAGGTGAGCTCAGAGCAGAAGCACAGAGGTATGCATGCACTGGGGACAGGCAGACTCAGATTCGAGTCCTTGTCATGTCATACATCAGCAGCATGACCTCAGGCAAGCATCTGACCCCTCTGAGCTTCAGTGTTCTCATGCGTACAGAGGAGGTAATGACCATATCTATTTCATATGACTGTTATGAGCATTTCTGGTGCACACGCACAGCACACGGTAAATTCTAAGCTAATATTAACTCACATTATCACCATCTGACCTGGCTTCTCCCCTAAACGCAGAGCTCACCCCCACCTCCAGCTGCCTTCCTGTAGCTACACATAGTGGAAGGAGCTTGCAACTGCTTTTCTATAACTACAATGACCTCTGCCCAGCCCCACATAGAGGCGGTCCCCACCCTTGCCTCCTTGCTGGGTGACTGCAATGCTAATGCCAGGCTCTCATCCTGCCTGCAACCTCGGCCACTTCCAGTGGGACCTGGCTGGGGATTTCTGACCCTTCCGCTGTCACCAGTATGCTTTGCTGGGCCCGCTAATTTCCATTAGGGAAAGGTGACGGGAAGCCTTCCAGTTTTCCATTTTAAATAGTCTACATGACCTGCCAGCAACCTCCACACTTTCAGTAAAGGAGCCACACGGTAGAAAGCAGATTTTTTTTTCCTTCTCCAAAGAAACACTGTTGTTCCACTCTAAATGATTTTCCTGACTGGAACTCCATTAATTCAGAAGACAGAGCACTCATTCATAGCAGGATGCCTCTGACATCCTCACCTGATCACTGAGTGATTTGAAGAGGTGACATACAGTGTGAGAGGCCCAGGACAATGGGGTATTGCATCCCACTCCCCTCTGCCCCTCAGAATCTCACCCAACTGCCCGGGGGGCCCCTGTACCTTTGTGCAGGAGCTCCAGTGGTAAATAAGGCAGATAAGGCTCCTGTACCCCTGAGGCATATGTTCTTAGAGTGGGGAGATGGGCCACATAGGAGGATGCAAAGATGTGAACAAGGGAATTTCTGTTAAGGTGAGGGTTCCAAAGAAAAAGGACAAGAATTCTGGGGATGGACGGGGGGCGAGGAGCCTCAGCTGCCACTTTAGATGGGGTGGTCTAGGAGGGCCTCTCTAAGGAGGTGATATTTCCATATCCTTCATTCGAGTATACTCCCTTGAGTCAGGGAGTAGTGTATACCCCTCACAAACCTAGTGCCCACTGGAACTAGGCAATCTACGCATGTGTATTAAACACTGACATCAGTAAATGCAGTGAGATATAGCTGTTTGTATATGTGAATGCTTCTTACCCTTGTGACTAATTCAGTAACTTTAACTCTCCCTTTTCCAAACTCCAGTCCAAGGAATGGGCAACCAGTGAAGTTTTCATAGGGCACCAACAAAATGAGAAATGTAAGAACAATGTTGGGAGCTTTCATACAAAAATATGCATTTAGTTTAAAGGGTTGTCATTTTTTCTGAGATTAGTTTCCTTCCTTTTTGAGGTGTGAGTGTGTGTGTGTGTGTGTGTGTGTGTGCGCGCGCGCGCGTGCACTAAAAATGTCCTTTCTTTCATGAAATGATGATGCTAGGAGATGTTCATTTTTTAGGTTTCTTTTTCTTCACTGTTCTCACTTGGCAAAATAAGATTCTTCTCATTCTTAAAAATAAAAAATGTTATTGGTTTGTGATTTCCTAGGACCTTGGACCCACTGTTTTCTATCTGACAATCTCAGGGTTAAAGGAAACAGGGTCCATTCTGGAGGGAGACGGCAAATTCCTCCAGAGAGCCTCTGCGCACCTGTCAGATTCACCCCTGCTCTGGGGTGAGATGATGGGCTTCAGGTGTCTGTAAGTCAGACAGTGAGTATGAGAAGCACAGTCATCTGCAGTCTCAGAAGAAGATGAAAAAAAAAAAAAAAGACATGGTCCTATGCACTGCTCAATCAGCACTGACCCTAAACTGCAAAATACTCATTATCGTTGCAAATTGCTGAAGAGGAGGAATGCAAAGACAGGGAGTCTTGAAAAGACCAGCCGCCCCAAGCCCAGTGGGGCTGACTTCCAGCAGACCAATGCAAAGGGTCCTCCTCGAAAACCACTTCCTTTTTTTTGCTACGGTTGTTTTCTTGTTCCCTTTGCCCCTCCGCGGCCCTCTCCAAGATTAGAATGGTGTAGTTGATGTGGGGGGAAGAGTTGTTATATTTCTTCGATGCAAAAATTATTACTCCTTCGGGCCTGCCACCAAATCGCAGAGCGGTGAGTGAATGCGGGGTGCTTTAACGAAGCTCCTGGAGAGCTCCCTCTTCCCATGCCTCCATCACCTGCTAAGAGAAAAATTCCCCCATCCTTGGAACTAAGGGGAAGGAGGGAGGTTATCTCCTTGTGATTTGGCTGCTCAGCATCCTCAACCCCCTGGGGGAGACTCAGGGGAGCCTGTAGAATGCCCGGCCACAGGAGTTCTGGTGGAAGTCGGGCTCCCCAACTCAGAAGGGACCACCCCAGACAGAGAATCAGGAGCAGAGTAAGAGTACATTCAACCAAGAGCCTAAGACAGACAAAAAGATATCGTATTCTTTGCAAAGTGTAGTGAGAGATCAAGTTGTACAAGTTCATGGTCAGTGTCTGATAAATTCAAGAGAGTGCTGGGTTTGGAGAGAGCTGGTGGGGGCTGGAAGGTGGCAGGGTTACCATTTCAAGCCCAGATAAAGAGGTTTCAGCATCTACTGTGTATTGGAGGTTCACTGACCTGGTGCCTGAAACAGGCCTGCAGAAGATGAAGGCAAGGAGTTAGCTGGACTGAGAGAGAGAGAGAGAGAAAGAGAGAG
>NW_024340696.1:519878-786759 GCF_902729225.1 Pteropus medius | reverse complement strand
CTTCCAGTTTTCCATTTTAAATAGTCTACATGACCTGCCAGCAACCTCCACACTTTCAGTAAAGGAGCCACACGGTAGAAAGCAGATTTTTTTTTCCTTCTCCAAAGAAACACTGTTGTTCCACTCTAAATGATTTTCCTGACTGGAACTCCATTAATTCAGAAGACAGAGCACTCATTCATAGCAGGATGCCTCTGACATCCTCACCTGATCACTGAGTGATTTGAAGAGGTGACATACAGTGTGAGAGGCCCAGGACAATGGGGTATTGCATCCCGCTCCCCTCTGCCCCTCAGGATCTCACCCAACTGCCTGGGGGCCCCCTGTACCTTTGTGCAGGAGCTCCAGTGGTGAATAAGGCAGATAAGGCTCCTGTACCCCTGAGGCATATGTTCTTAGAGTGGGGAGATGGGCCACATAGGAGGATGCAAAGATGTGAACAAGGGAATTTCTGTTAAGGTGAGGGTTCCGAAGAAAAAGGACAAGAATTCTGGGGATGGACGGGGGGCGAGGAGCCTCAGCTGCCACTTTAGATGGGGTGGTCTAGGAGGGCCTCTCTGAGGAGGTGATATTTCCATATCCTTCATTCAAGTATACTCCCTTGAGTCAGGGAGTAGTGTATACCACTCACAAACCTAGTGCCCACTGGAACTAGGCAATCTACGCATGTGTATTAAACACTGACATCAGTAAATGCAGTGAGATATAGCTGTTTGTGTATGTGAATGCTTCTTACCCTTGTGACTAATTCAGTAACTTTAACTCCCCCTTTTCCAAACTCCAATCCAAGGAATGGGCAACCAGTGAAGTTTTCATAGGGCACCAACAAAATGAGAAATGTAAGAACAATGTTGGGAGCTTTCATACAAAAATATGCATTTAGTTTAAAGGGTTGTCATTTTTTCTGAGATTAGTTTCCTTCCTTTTTGAGGTGTGAGTGTGTGTGTGTGTGTGTGTGCGCGCGCGCGCGCGTGCACTAAAAATGTCCTTTCTTTCATGAAATGATGATGCTAGGAGATGTTCATTTTTTAGGTTTCTTTTTCTTCAATGTTCTCACTTGGCAAAATAAGATTCTTCTCATTCTTAAAAAAAAAAATGTTATTGGTTTGTGATTTCCTAGGACCTTGGACCCACTGTTTTCTATTTGACAACCTCAGGGTTAAAGGAAACAGGGTCCATTCTGGAGGGAGACGGCAAATTCCTCCAGAGAGCCTCTGTGCACCTGCCAGATTCACCCCTGCTCTGGGGTGAGATGATGGGCTTCAGGTGTCTGTAAGTCAGACAGTGAGTATGAGAAGCACAGTCATCTGCAGTCTCAGAAGAAGATGAAAAAAAGACATGGTCCTATGCACTGCTCAATCAGCACTGACCCTAAACTGCAAAATACTCATTATCGTTGCAAATTGCTGAAGAGGAGGAATGCAAAGACAGGGAGTCTTGAAAAGACCAGCCGCCCCAAGCCCAGTGGGGCTGACTTCCAGCAGACCAATGCAAAGGGTCCTCCTCGAAAACCACTTCCTTTTTTTTGCTACGGTTGTTTTCTTGTTCCCTTTGCCCCTCCGCGGCCCTCTCCAAGATTAGAATGGTGTAGTTGATGTGGGGGGAAGAGTTGTTATATTTCTTCGATGCAAAAATTATTACTCCTTCGGGCCTGCCACCAAATCGCAGAGCGGTGAGTGAATGCGGGGTGCTTTAACGAAGCTCCTGGAGAGCTCCCTCTTCCCATGCCTCCATCACCTGCTAAGAGAAAAATTCCCCCATCCTTGGAACTAAGGGGAAGGAGGGAGGTTATCTCCTTGTGATTTGGCTGCTCAGCATCCTCAACCCCCTGGGGGAGACTCAGGGGAGCCTGTAGAATGCCCGGCCACAGGAGTTCTGGTGGAAGTCGGGCTCCCCAACTCAGAAGGTACCACCCCAGACAGAGAATCAGGAGCAGAGTAAGAGTACATTCAACCAAGAGCCTAAGACAGACAAAAAGATATCGTATTCTTTGCAAAGTGTAGTGAGAGATCAAGTTGTACAAGTTCATGGTCAGTGTCTGATAAATTCAAGAGAGTGCTGGGTTTGGAGAGAGCTGGTGGGGGCTGGAAGGTGGCAGGGTTACCATTTCAAGCCCAGATAAAGAGGTTTCAGCATCTACTGTGTATTGGAGGTTCACTGACCTGGTGCCTGAAACAGGCCTGCAGAAGATGAAGGCAAGGAGTTAGCTGGACTGAGAGAGAGAGAGAGAGAAAGAGAGAGAGAGAGACAGAGAGAGAGAGACAGAGAGACAGAGAGACAGAGAGAGACAGAGACAGAGACAGAGGAGAGAGAGAGAGAGAGGGTGGGGGAGAGATTGAATGAATGAATGAATGAGAGAGGACCTGTTGCATGGAGAAAAAACCAACTCTCCCTTACACTTGCCACAGGGGACAAGTTGGAATAAAGGAGTTTCTGGTGATTATTCCTCGGGCTTGTGGGCATAAACATGGTGTTTTCCAGATGGGCTTTCCTGTGAAGGGAGAGCTGGCCTGCGGAGTGATGGGACCTCAGCTGAAAGAAAGCTTCAGGCTTCCTCGGGGGCTGCCAAGCCCGTGGTGACCTCGGGATCAAGTCAGGCCAAGGGAACCACAGGAGAGAGCCCCCAGCGATATCGGGGCCTCTGGGAAGGTGTGAAAGAGCTCTGCTGCAGAGTCAGCTCAAGCGTACAACTCGAGAGTACAGAACGGGCTGTTACAGCACCCCAGGTTTGTAAAATCTTTCCTACTTTCCCCTTCGCCTTCTCCTTGCCCAATCCTGGAGCTTACAGTCAGTAAACCGAGAGTGAAGGAAGAACAGGGAAAGAGAAAAGAGCCTGATCCTACCTGCTCCCCAAGACAAGGCTGGCCCTGAAGCCGGCCTTGAAAGAAGTGAGAAGACTTATCTCTAAATCAAACGCAGAGTTAGAGTTAATACGCAGGACTGGGTATTCTAATTATAGAACTGGGACCGTTCTGTGACTTCAAGTGACATAAGATATTACTAACAGAGAGCAGAAAAGTCATGGGACCTCTTTGAGTTTTCACCTGGGGGCAGAAGAAAAATTTCAGTGAGAGACAAAAATAGAGTTGCTCTGTTCATCCCAAGAGTTGCGTTTGATTAAAATATCCAGGAATCAGAAACCAGGAGGAGCATCCTGCTGTCATGGAGGAGGTGGCAGAAGCCGTGTCAAGTGTCCACGGGTGGCTGTGGCAGCTGTGACAGTGTCTGTGGCCAGGATGTCAGTGGAGGCAGCCATGCAAGCTGATGAGGTCGGAGCAGTTGTGGCATCCTCAGCAGACTGGCTCTGTGGCTCAGCTTTGGCAGGCACCTGGCTGGGTCCTGGCCACCCCCTGGCTTCCCTCCTGCCTGCTGGTCCCTTAGCCTTGGTCTCCAGCCTTCTCAGCAAGGCCCCACAAGCTACCGCAAAATCCTGTCAGTGAATTTGTTTCCTTACTGCAGCAGAAGTGCTTTCTGTTTCCTGTAATCAGGAATCCTGATGAATATGCCCGCTTTCCCTTGGTCCTTTAAATCAGTCGGCAAAGCCAGCCTCAAGTCCTCCCCAAGTATCCTGGGCATCTCCTTGCTTGTTTCCAGGCTGGAGGAACATCTTTACCCAGGCTGGACTATTTGGCCAGGTGTCTCTGGCCTGGACTCCATCTCTGGACCTTCCAGTCTTGGTGACCATATTGCAATATGATTTGAGAAAGGGCATCTGAAATCATACCTGGCTCTGCCACATGTTGGCTAACGGACCTTGGGAGAATGAATTTTCCTCATCTGTAAAATGGGTACAATAATCCATTCCTAAGGATAATGTCTGGATGAGAAAGGCTGATTACATTTGAAGCACGGAGCATATTACCTGGCACACTGTAATACTCGATGAATGTTAGCTAGTACCAGTAGTAGTGCTTGTGGTAGTACTCAGAGTGGTATGTAATAGTAATAATAGTAATAACAGTAGTTGTAGAGGTAGAAATTTATTTCTGGACTCTCGTGTGAACAAAGAATAAACTTCTGCTTTGTTTAAACCACTGGTTTTCAAGTCTCTGTGACACAAAGCAACAAAGGCATATTCTGAGCCCTGATAGAGCATGTTAAATGAACGTTCTGCATTTTAAAAATACAAAATAAGTTACATTTATACTAAGGTTAAAGTTATGCATAAAATATATGCTCATGCAAAAACTGGAAAGGAAATCATTATGATAAGGTAATGGGGTTATATGAGAAATATTATTCCCATTGAAATTTCTCCTTGTTATCTTTATATTTCAATAAAACCGTATTGAAAGAAGGAAAGGAAAAATGTCCCTGACACTAGACAAATTTTGATCCTGTTTTGGTATCTTAAGAGGGGAACATATGCCTGAATCCTCCTTCAGCTGTAGGGCCCTGGGACAATTAAAAAAAAAAAAAAAGACAAAAGCACAGGTTTTCCCCAGTGACAACATGGGAGTGAGGCCAGGGACACTCTGCGTGACACTGAGAGAGAATAAACACTTCTTCCAGGGCAGCGTTTTACAGTGCCTACCAAACCTTGCCATCCTCGGACAGGGAGGTGGGGGGCATTACCAGGAGAGGTGGGGCCAGTTATTGGGTCACCATTAACTCTAAGACTGTCATCCCAGGATATTCTGTCTATCTCCCTGGTAATCAGCTGCCTATAAGCTTGAAAACTGGTTTTTCTGGACCAAGTTCCTCCTCACAGCAACTTCAGCAGGTCATCAGATAAATACCTGGGGTTACATAATAATGAGGGAGAAAGGTGAGACCTCTTAGCATCAAGAGAGTACAAGAAGGTTATCTCTAGGGGGCCTGTCTGCTGGCTAAGAAAATAAAGGATGGGGGTAGGCTATTCCATGGTGCCGCACTTCACTGGCAATAGGCTATTCCCCCAGCTCTTCCCACCGCCCCCCCACCCAAGAGAAGTGCCCGCATCGCAAAGGTCTCCTATCATGGGACTTCTCAGCCTCAGCTGACATTCTTCTTCAGTGTGGCTCCTTGTCAACACCTCTCAAAACAAGATTTGTGGTTTCTGCATGACTAACAACAGACCACAGGTCTCGCTTCCTAGCCCTGTACCTTCTCTTCTGTTTCACTCACACTGAGTTTGACAGGCCGTGAAGGAAGCATATCCTACACCACTTAGAGAATTTCCACTAGAGTGGTTTGGAGTTGGCACCTGGCAAAGCCTGAAGGTTTCTAATGATCTGAAATATGAGGTAGGGAAGAGGTTCCCACTCAGCCACTAGCTTGCGGTGTGTCCTCAGGCAAATCGACACACCTCTCTGGGCCCAGTTGTGCCATCCGTCAATGGTGAGATTGGACAAGAAGATCCTTTCTACCTCTGATGGGCTCTAGCTCTGTGAAATCCACTCTGGTTTCAGATGCTATATTCGGGCTTGAATTTATGACCAGACAGCCATTTGAGTGCCAATGTGATGGAGTTTTTGTTTTTGTTTTTGTTTTTGTTTATGAAGAAATGAATATCATTCACCGGGTAATAAATTATGAGCCAATTCAAACCAGGGATTAACAGGAAGAAAAAAAATTCTCTCTCCAAACTCACTCAAATATAATTATGTTGTCTATGGTCGTGCTATCCTGAACAAGCCCGATCCTGTCCGATGTCGGAAGCTAAGCAGGGTTGGGGATGGTTACTAATTGGATGGGAGACCGTCTAGGAAGACCAGGTGCTATAGGCATAAAAAATAAATTAAAAAAATAAGGGATTGTAAACTGACAAGGTCCTTGTAATCTACGAGGTCAACCAAGGGTTGCCTTGCCTAAAAATAAATAAATAAATAAATAAATAACATATATATTTTTAAAAAGACGTGGTTCCATAGTGTAGCAGATAGCACGTCTGCTTTACATGCAGAAGGTCCTGGGTTTGTACCCCAGTGGAGCCACAATCCATGGTCAACAACCATGCCACCCTGAACAGGCCCAATGTCTGATCTTGGAAGCTAAACAGGGTCGGGCCTGGTTACTACTTGGATGGGAGACCACCTAGGAAGACCAGGTGCTATAGGCATAAATAATAATAATAAATTTTAAATATATATATATATATTTACTAAATACTAAACTCTAAGTGTCTGTTAGCTAAGGCCCAGGAGCCCGTTCATCACGATTCTAAATAATAATTGTAGAAAGTCCAGAAGCTGATAAGAAAGTAATAGGAAAGAAACACTATCTCCTAGAGAAATTCCTAGAGCTTATGTGGCTTAAGGAAATTTGGGAGCAGTGTGCTAGAGCTTCTCAATATAAAGTTCATATCTTAAAAAAACAAAATCTCAGAATTAGAATGGAAGCAGGACACCTTCTCTAACCTTTCCAAGTGCCATTTCCAAGGCCTGGCTCTGTTAGGCCCGGCCCCCAGCAGTGCCTGTGCCGATGTCAGCTCAGTGTCTCCACAGTCCCACAGCCCTGGAAGCTTGGATTTGCTAGATCAATGAAAACATCAACCTCTCCAGACCCGACTGCCCTACTCCAAGCCCGCCGCGGAGTCAGGGGTTCAGGCATGCAGCCGGACCATCTGTCATTAGGCACTGCTGTTAATTGCTGTGCTAATAAACAAGGTTGGAATTGGAGGCACAAAATACACATGCAGATTTAGACATAGTTCCTCAGTACTGGGTCCTGTCCCCTAACAGCCCGGCATCTTCCCAACAGTAAAGGTGGCCGAGTCACATCATGGGCACAGACATTACATAATCCCTTGGGCAGATTCTTCAAATAGCAAGTGTTGAGAATTTTTCAGCCAACACTCATTCATCCATTCGCCCATCTATCCCCATAACAACCACTGGCTTTATGGTGGACACTGCGTCAAATGCCATGGCTCCAGAAATGACAGTTCCTGCCCCCAGGGGATCATAGCCTAGCAGCAGAGATAGACAGCTGGACAAATACAGGACATACATTGTGACAAGTGCTAGGAGAGAGGTCAGCCTAGGGGCTGGAGGAACATAGAGAAGGGGTAATCTAGCCAGCCTGGAGAAAGGCTTCCTAGAGGCGGAAAGAATGCCTGAACCAAGTCTTTAAAATGGAGCAGAAGTTGCCCAAAGGAAGAATGGAGGAGGGCATTACGGACAGAGGGACTAGGAGGTGAGAGAGACCACTGAAGTCTGAGGAAGCACAGGAAGTTAGATATGATAAGGCATGGGCGTATGATGGGAGCATGAAGGTGAAGACGCTGGGGGTATAGTGTGAGGATGCTGGAGAGGGTGATGGGGTGCAGATGGTGCAGGGTCTGAAGAGCAGTTACTCGGCAAACCTTGATGAAACTCTTATACTGTGCAAGGGATGGGACCAGGTCAATGTGGGTTCTGCCTTCAAGGGATATGAGGAACAAGTGATCTAAGTAGTGGTACAGAGTGGTTTGGAAGAAGAACTGTCAACAGACTGGTTTAGTCAGAGAAGGTCTTGATGTAGAGGAAGCTAGAGCTGGGCCTCCAGTTTCAGGCAGAACTGGACAAATGAGCCAGCATTACCAGCCGGATGCTTCATGTATACTGACTCATCAAACCAATAAGGCCATGCCATCCTCCCATTTTTGAGGTAAGGAAACTGAGGCCCAGGGAGCTTAAAATAGTTTGGCAGCTGGGAAGTGGTACAGCTGGGGATTCTGACCCCGGTGTGCCTGACTTCAGAGCCTGTGCCCATCAATTAGCCACACTGCTTCACAAATCCTTCCTGGCAGAAAGAACAGCCAGACCGACCATGGAGAGGGCAGAGGGGATGTGTCGCAGGCACATAGGAGACTGGTCAAGAGAAGAGAGTTTGCACGGCTTGGGTGTATGGGTGATGGTCTCACAAAGTGACCCAGGCTTGGGCTTCAGAGTCCAACAGCCCATGGACAGCTGTCTTGCTCTCTCTTGGCCTCAGTTTCCTCATTGGAAAATGAACCTAACATCTACTTCCTGAGGTTGTCATTAGAATTCAGTGCTTAGGACATTGCCTCATGTCTTATGAGTCCTCAAACATGGATAATTATTTTAATCATTATTCTCAATAATAATAATAGTAACTATTTGTAAGACCCCAAAGGAGGGTTGGGGTCAGTACGTGGAGAACTTTGAGTGCCAGCTCAGGTGTGAGGTCTTGATCTTGTTGACATTGGGGAACTACAGGGAAAGGTTTTAAGCACAGACGTGGAATGACAGCTTAGACAGCATTTTCTTCTTTCCTTCAGAATAATACGGCAACTCCCTTCTTCAGAAGTTTCATGATTCTATTCTACACAGGAGAATTGCATCACAGTGAAGACAGGCCCTTTCAAGGCCTGCAAATGCTGGCCACGTGGTGATGAGGGGTTCAGAGTGACTGAAGACTGCGCACACAGCCTAATGAGCCTGAGAAGGGCGTCGTGGGCTCCTGCTAGAGCCGGGATGGGTTCTGATACCACTAGCTGATGAGGAAGGGAAGAAAAAGGAGTCACTACTGGTGGCCCCTTACTGCAGACTCTATGAGCCTCTTGAAGATGTGAGGCAATATCCCCTCAGCCATTAATCACCAAATCAGAAGCCTCAGGAGGCACACTCCTGTAACCATAGAAACAGGTACTCTCTGGACCACTCCCCTCTTTATTAAAAAGGATGGGGCGGTAGGTCCCCTCCTCCAGCAATGGGTGTGGAGATGGATGAGGGAGGGAAGGCCTTTGTGAGAGGCCCGCTGTGGCTTCTTGTCCAGCCTGCCCTGCGCGCTCTTGCTGGTCCACAGAAGAAGGTTCTGTGGAGACTTCCATACTGAGCAGGAAGCTGGCAAGTCCCAGGCACTAGCACACCCTTGAGTTCTTCTACCCTTCACGACCTCTCTGTGAAGCAGACCTTATCTTCACTTTACAAACAGGAACGTGTGGCCCAAAGAGGGTAAATGACTTGTTCAAGTCGCACATCTAGCAGGCAGCTGGGCTGGATCCAACCCCCCACCTGTCTGAACTCCAAAACCTCAGTTTTAACTCCTCCTGCATTCTGCCTCTCAGAGCAGGGGGCAGGAGAGATAACAGTCAGCTAGAGCAATTCAGAAAAGGACCAAATGATAGTGGCCAAAGAGAAAGGAAAGATCCAGCTGATCCCTGGTCCCAAGCTAGGTAGAGGGGCAGTCCTGGGTTTGCATCCTCCTGAGTGCTGTTGGGCAAGATCCAGAAAATGGATCTTGGAGGACCTACTTGCAGGGTTGTAAAGATCAGAAATATGATATTTAAGCCCTGGTCTTCAAAAAGTGCTCACTGATGCCAGCTCTGATTAATGATTATCATCACAGAGCTGCAGATAAGCTTTGGGGATCCCCAAATAGCCCCACTAACATGCAAGATGTCAAGAATGGAATTGTGTGCTGGGCAGGATGTAAGAACCTTCTCTCTCCCTGGGAGTGATCCTTTATTGCCAAGCGCTTAGGTACATTACCTAATTTCATTTTCCCCACAGCCCAGAGAGGCGAGTGTTACTCTCCCACGTTACAGGTGAGGAAAGTGAGACTCTGAGACTAAACGACCTGCCATCAGATCAGCCGGCCCCTGCATGTCAGGCTCCAGAGCCCCTGCTCCTCACAGCCCTGCTCCTCACTCCTCTGGCTACCTGCCCCCTCTCCACAGCTGCCCATGACATGGGGACTGAGTTCTGGGTCTCTGATCTCCAGAAGGAAGCCTTGACTCTACCTTCAGCCCTCACATCCTTCTGTCAGAGGGTCAGCCAGCAGCCACATGTGACCCTGCCACTCTTCTGAGCCCGGTGGTAACCACTGACTACCCAACATGAATGATCTAAGCTGAGGACTTCTTTGGGACATGGGAGAAGTGGGGTTCAGCTCGGAGTCTGTGGGGCCCACTACCCCTCCTTGCCTCACCTCTAAAAGGTTATAGGACCCAGACTCAGCCTTGCAGGACCCAAATGAACCAGCTGGGCAGGTGCATAGGCTACTTGGAGGGATTCCCAGGCTGGCCTTCCTTTCCCCACCATCAAGGTGCTGCCGGGGATCATGATGAGGGCTGGGGGTGGGGGTGGGGGCAAAGAATACCCATGTGCCACCGTTAGCAGATGAGTAATGAAACTGTGGTAGCAGCTGGCATTGGCCTCTGCTCTCCCAAGGCCTCTGCCCCTGCCTCCTGTGAGTGTCAGATCAGGACAGAAGTCGGCAGAGCACCTGGTACCCAGACGCACCTGGAGCCACACCACTGGGCTCTCCTGCTCTTCTTTCCTGAAATCCAGACTGTCTTTGATGTCGCTGGGGAGCTCATTTTCTCTTCAAGAGTCCTGTGTTTAGAGTCTCCAAAGACAGGGTAAAGAGGGGAAGGGGGCCCCAAAGGAGAAGAAAGGAAGGAGAGAAGAGGTGGGAACAGTGTTTGCAAGGACCCTGGGGCAGAAAGAAACTGTCATGGGAGCAGAAAGCAGGCCATGTGGCTGGAGCACGGCAAGGTGCAAGGATGGGGCAAGGGCCGGACAGGCGGGGCAGACAACCAGGGGGGTCCCCTAAGTCATTGGGAGGATTTTGCCCTGGAGTAGGCATCCCATGGCTTCTTCTCTTCCATACTGGTAAATCCGCTATGCTTTCCTAGATTCCAGCAGCATTTCTGGATTCATCTGTAGAGGGCCATGCTTGCTTGAAAATGGGCTAGTATGGGCTCTGGGCCATAGTGTGGCAAAATGCCCATCTCACACATTTGCATGTAGGCACATCACATGTAAGAGGGTTAGAGGCAGCCATATCCTTCCAGTGGTCCCTAAGGCCAGGAGCTGCCTGAGTGTGAAAGAGAGCCTAGCTCTGGGCACCCTGCCAGAAACCCTCTGCCTCCTTTGATCCAGACAAGGAAGGACCTCAGGGCCCAAAAATAAGAGTTGAAGAAAGTCTCGGCCAGAGAGAAAGCTATTTCCTCAAAAACACTTCTGTCCTGCTCAGTTCATCAAATCTGCTCTATGTAGCACTGAATAAACACAACCCTAATTAGCAGGTTCATGCTGCAGCTGAATAATCAAAAGCACATCCCAATTCCAGCCTCAGCATCCCCAGAGGAGGCTCGGTGCCTACCCTAGAGACCTGGCTGGCATTTGTGGATTCATCACTCCTCTGGTATTCATGCAGTTTGCCTCACTTCTTCCAAGGAGCTATTTGCTGAAGAACATCTTCCTCCAGGTCTGATCCTCAGGGAACTCCCATGCCCTGGCTGGGTCTGGTTAAATGAGATGAGAAGGATGATATGGTGCACTGACATGCTGGGCTGGATTACAAGCTAATACAGGCGCAGCCAGGTAAAGCCTTCTTCAACACCAGAACTGGATGGGGGTCATTCTTGTACTCCTTCACTCATTCATTAAATATTTACGGAACACTCATGTTCTGTTGGGTGGTGGGAGGCAGTAGGGTGTAGCAGTTATTGGGGGTGTTTCTAGAGCTATGGTCAGGATTCAAATCCTGGCTCTACCACCTAGTTCTAACAAAATTACGTCTACCCAGTGATCTTAATTGGTTTTCTCACCTGTGAAGGGTGCTGGGCACACCAGGGTGAGGGCCACAGCACCTCGGTCGAGAACCACTCCTTTAGCCACCTACTCCAGCTGTTTGGTGTGTCATTGGTTCCTGGTGCAACATCTGGATAAGCCTGGTCAAGAGGAGCATCCACCTCTGTGGGCTTGACCTAGAATTCTGGAATGATTCCCCGGCCATTGGTGCTCAGTCGCCTCTTCCTTTCAGAGCTAAAAACAACTGAGTCACTTATTGCTGACAAGACAGATGGGAGTTTGGAGTGCATGATACTGAACTAAGTGCCCGGGACTGATGGGCAATTTGTGGGCACTGTTTTACTTCGTCCTCGCAACAATTCTGCAATGAGGTGTCACAATCCCCTTTAAAAGATGAAGACACCGAAAGCTGAAGAGATTTGGAGGTTTGACTAAGGACATGTGTTCAGCCCCAGAATCAGAAGTTCTGGAGTCAGGGAAGAGATTCTACAGAGGAGCCCTGGGCCGGGGCACACTCACACGCGCGGTGTCAGCAGGCTTGTGCTAGGGTGGCTGTGTGTTTCTGTAAGTTGCAGCTCTGACACGGCCATTAACAACCAAGGGCGACCAAGAAAGTGGAACATGTGGGGGCCAGAGCAAGGGAATCAGAATGATTCTTTCTCTCGTCATCTCACCAATCCGAATTCACTCTCTTCTGCAAAAACCCATTTGAAATGTCACCTTTTAAACTTTGCTGATAGCTTCACCTATCATCATATCTTTCTTCTTTGTCCACTGAAATTCCCAACATTTATCCACTAAAGCTCACTGTTAACCTCTCTGAAAATAGCAGGTCAGCAGGGAGCCATTCAATTTTGTTTCTGTCCCCACCCATTTCTCCTACTGTCTATCTACAGAGGTTGTTGACCAGTGGTCAGAGGGACCAAAATAGAGCCAGCCAAAACTGCAAGTGGATTCCACCAAGTGGATTCTCCTACCCATTCTATCCCCTGCCCCATGACATCAGCTAAAGGAAAACACGATGGTGGATGAGGACATGGCTCATTTTGCCACTCACTTGCTTCCACTTGGCCCAAGCCTGAGCATTGCTTCCTGGATTATAGTAATAACCTCCTAACCTAGTGTTATTTGTATCAAGAGGAAACTGAAAATTAATTTAGTGTCCAATGATATACATTTTATAGACTAATTTTCAAGATTCCCACACTCTGGACTGTCACACGGCTATTTAAGGTGATGCTGAAGAATAATCAATAATTCCCTGAGAAAACTGCACATGAAATTATAAGGTGAAGAAAAAGGGTACATACATACTGGAAAATGATGCTCGAAAATGTTCTCTGGATTCCAGAATTACAGGGATTTTATGTTTCTTTTTCTAGGTCTGTTTATATTTTCTAGAATTAATGTAATAAATTTTCACTATTAGGAAAAATTGTTACTTCGAAAAATAAAATGATGGAGGAAAAAAAGACAGAAAAAGGACAGAAGCAGAGACAACGTATGGTTGATGAAGACCATAGAGAGCCTGCACGTTCCCTCTCTGGCATACAATGTGTGAGCTCTCAGTCCTGCGAGCTCCTACTTCACAGATGAAGGAGAGGCCCAGGGGTGCATGGCGAGTTGCCTAGAATAATAATGCCTGCTTCCATTTACTCCCCTGTGCCAGACACTGTGCAACGTGCTTTACAAATATGATATTTATTCTTCACATTAGCTGTCCCGAGATAGGCATCTTCCTGCTCCCCAACCCCACCCCATTCTACAACTTAGGCACTGAAGCTTATAGAAGTTACATAACTTGCCCAGAATCACATGGCTGGTCACATTCAAAGTTAGTATTAAAACCCAAAAGTCGATCCTCTTAACTATTATACTATTATCGTTTTCTTTTCTTTTTCCTTTACAAAGTCATAAATTTAGTTGGGAGTGAAAAACCTAGGTTTCCAAGCTCCACAGTCAGCTCGCCCTGTATTAAAACAGAAGGTGGATGAGAAGAATTAAACAGCTCAGAGCCCCCCAGCACTTCTCCTCTGAGTCCTGTCTCAGCCCAGCACATAGCCTGGGCCTGCCTGGGCCACAGCCGCCTCCTCTGGTCGAACTTATGAGTCCAAAGCTTCACCTCGCAAAAGGAGCAGCTGCTGCGGGCAGGCTTTCAGAGAGCCTGGAGCAGCCACTGGGGAAGACTAACTGGCCTGGGAGGTGGGAGTTAGCCTGGGCAGCCTGACTTTCTACCCAGAATCCTCTCCTCTGTGATTCCCTCCCAGGTGGTAAATGCATAATTGATTTTAGGGAGCATCTCCTAGGGTTAAATGTCAAACGCATCTTCAAATCAAATATCAAGGATAAAAAGGCTAGTGAGCTGGTCTCTGAGATGAAGAGAAAGTGGACTACAGTCCCATCAGCAGCTTCTGGGCTGTGCAAGAAGAAGCCACACCTGAGGGATTCCTGTGGCCCGATGGGGAGAGCTAGGCTGGGGAGCCGACAAACAGTTTCAACTAAAGTGTCTGTAAAAATAAGGTCAGAAGAACAGCCATGTTAAAGCATTGTTGAGAGGATCTGATGAGAGAATGTAAGTTAAACCCCGAGTGAACTGAATTGTTGTTCTAGTTCTGAGGACAACAGTCACACTTCTGAGCTCGAAAATGGGCAAATTAAGACTTTCCCGCTATAGGCACCCTATAGACAAACACAACACGGGCTAGAGCAGAGGGAGGCAAAGCACCTAGAGTAATTGCCCTCAGGCCTGTGCTCCAGGATGTTAACCTTGGTGCAGGTATTAACATTTGTAAAAGAACAGATATAGGTCAGGCTGGAATGGGGGCGGGGGTGGGGCAGGGTAGAAGTTCTATTAGTATTCTAGGGCTGTCTTAACACAATACCACCAACTGCTGTGGCTTAAAACAAAAGACATTTATTATCTCTCACTTCCGGAGACTAGAAATCCAAAATCAAGCTGTCTGCCAGGCTGCGCTCCCTCTGGGATTCTGGAGAGACCCCTTCCTTGCCTTTTCCAGTTTCTAGCAGTGGCCAGCAATCCTGGGCATTCTTGGTTTACAGCCACATCGCTCCAACCTCCACCTCCATCGTCACATGGCCTTCTTCTCCATGTGCGTGTCTCTCTCTTCTTATAAGGACACAAGTCATATTGGATTAAGGGCCCATTTTACTCCAATATGACCTCCTTTTAACTAATAACATCTACAACGGCCCCATTTCCAAATAAGATTGCATTCAGAGATACTGGGACTTCAACATATCTTTTTTGGGGTGGGGAGGGGGCGTGCAATTCAACCTTTAACAGTTGGCTGCAAAAGAAACAAAAATAATGCACACATGGAGGGAGGGGATGTACACAACGTGTCAAGCATCACTGTGCGGTGGCCTGTGATCTTGTTGCTGCTGCTGAATGCCAGGTGAATAGCAGCCACAGCAGGTGCCACCACTCTGGGATTTGACTGGATAACCAGGGCTTCTCTTGGGGACACTGGCCCCCACAGCAGTTTTTCATGCAAGCAGCCACTGCAATGATTAGGGTCATTACACATTTCACTTCCTCTTCGACACCAGTGGGTCTCACCTTTTTTGGGCTGAGAATAACACCTCTTCAAATACAAAAACATGACACACTTGAAGGGATAAAAAGATGTGAAACACCATGAAACGAGTCAGCGGTAATCACACGGCTGCTGCTGCAGCAGATCCAAGTCTCACCCTTTCTATAAAAGTGCCCAGTTATCGCACTTGTCACGCGGGGTCTCTAAAAGCATCTGCGGAAATCACATGGTGCTGGCCGCCCCTCTCCACCGCCCCGTGCCCCAGCCTGGGTCGCTGTGTGAGAAAAGTTATATATTGTACTTTCTCCACTCTCCTATTTATTTTTGACGCAAAATTCTCACATCTTTCGGGTCAATTGTGAGAATTAACTTTTTACTTTTTACCCATAGCAGATTGTATCCCGCTCTTGAAGCATCACTCAAAACAGTGTAAACAGTACGTGTGTTCTGTTATCGCAAAAATGAACTTCACCTGTGGATTTAATCAAAATTTAGTGGCACACCTGTGAAGGAAGATGTGGGATGTCGGTACTGAGGCACGCTGCTGGAAAACCACCTCCAGGGCTGGAGGAGATTGAGGTGTTTCCAAACTTTTTTTCTGCAAAACTTGAAACAGAAATGTGGTTTGTGCCCAAGTCTCAGTTTTCTAGAATTCAAATTAGCCATTTTGCCCCATTCTAATGAATTGAGCTTTCACTCTGAGAGCATAAAGTACGATGTAAATGCATTACAGTCACTTTGCGATTTTAGCCTACCATCAGGGCGTGGGGCTCTTTTTCTTCCACCTTTCCCCTCCCTCCACACAGCCTCTCTCTCTGGCACCCCAGACGCTTGACAGCTGGCACCTCCGTATCACTTCCCATAGCTTCCTACCGTCCTCAGACTTTTCTCCCACCTCCATTTCTAATTAAGACCCAGCCTCTGAGCTCAGTAGCTGCCTGAGAAAGGAAGCTGCCAGCTATGAGTTTTAGTTACAGAAAATGACAGAGGCTGTTTTCTCTGAAGACAAAGTCAGAGGAGTCTTCAAACTGCCGCCTACCGCCTCCCTGGAGCCCCTAGCTCTCAGCATTGACCAGACACCCCCAGCTCCTTCTCACCCTTGGGAAAGGCACCTAAGGGTACCAACAGAACCTACTGAGTAGAAAGCTCCCTAGAGAACAGGGCAGTCTCCTGATGGCTAAGGGAAACAGAGTTTATCTATTTCCCTTGGAATCTGTACAGGCAGAGAAATGTCACAGACTGGGCTAGGGTACAAAAGACATTAGGCAGAGACCCCAGAATTCTGGCCATCAGACCCCAGAATGCATTGTTACTTGCTACGCCCATTCCTATTTGGCAAATGTAATTTTTGGACAGGACTTTGTTTTTCAGTCTGGGCTAGATGTGTAAAGTGCCCTGGATCAGAAGGGAAACGTTGGTGTCCACGCCAGATGGCAGGGCCTGAGGCTGGGGAGAGACTGCAGAGCTCTCCAGGGGCCCAGCTGTGGCACAACAGAATTGTCACCAGGGCATTGAGATCTAGGTGACAAAGGCAGCAGCTCTCTCATTCTGGTCCTTTCCTCCAGCGTCATTTCCCAGGCCTGGACAGAAGGGTAGTAGAGACTGGCAGAGAAAAAGCAAGTGTGGTTCAGTGAGGAATCAATAGTGTCTGCTTCCAGAAGCTTTATGGACCAGAAAAGCTGATGAAAAAGCTCCCCATCCCAGGCTGGCAATTCTCATGCCCTCGTCCTTTCTGCTCCACACCACCAAATGCCATCTTCACATATTTTGTTTGTTTGTTTCTTTGTGTTGGCGACTCTATTGATACATCATTTTCATACAGTTCGCCTATTTAAATTGTATAACTCAATGGTTTCTGGTATATTCACAGAGTTATGCAACCATCACCACAATCCATTCCTCCCCCCGCAAATAAAACCCATATCCATTTCTGCGAAAAGGCAGTGTGTGGACCTCCCTCTGGCTAATCGCCCTCCGCTTAACCATTGCTTTATCAGTTGTTCCGGTAGCTCTGGGAGCATTTGTATATTTCAGAAGAGAACATGAATTAAAAAGAGAAGAAATAGTACAGTATCATCAAAAAATTTGACCTGCTATACAGAAAATGACCAAGAAGAAGAGAATCTAATGAATAGAGAGATTTTTCTCAGTGAAGTCTATGATGAGCCCAGCTGATGGTCAATCATAAATTATAGCCACTGCTATTAATATTATCATGGTTATGATTATTATTGGTATTATCACAAGAGGGGGCAAAGCATATGAGTGAAGAGTACTGACTCTCACCTTGGTTTAAGGCCAAGCTCTATAATCTCTCTGTGCCTCAGTTCCCTCATGTTTAAAATGGACACAAAAACAGTACCAAAAAACAAAAAACAAAAAACAGTGCCTGGTACATAGAGCTATGGAGTTAGTTACTAGCACTTCCGAAAAGGTTTTCCTTACTCCCTCGCAGACCGACAGCGGCTCCTGGGTATCTTCCTCTCACTTTCTCCCCTGCGTACCCTCTCTAGGTCCCCGTTTTCCATTTAAAAGGTCCTCCTGGTATTTTTCCAACTTGTAAAATTGCCTCTGGTTTTCCAATTCCATCGAACAGTCTGTTTGCTTCTGCAAAAGTCTAAGAACTAAAACCTAATGCCTGGAGGAAGAACACCCCTGGAATGAGAAAATGCCCCTAGACTCATTCTTGGTGGTGGATCTCTGCCTACAAGGTCCAGTTCATAACATTTCTTTTTGGCTGGATGTTTTGGGCAAGATTAAAGTAATTCCAGCAAATGTCGGGGGCTGAATTAATTATTCAGCCCTTAGAATAAAATTTCATTTCTTCCATAGAGTTCTACAGGAAGTGAATCTGTGGCTTAAAGAGGTAAAAATATTGATGAAACAGAAAGAACCAACAAAGAGAAGGTGGGGCAACTGATTATCTTCCCATTTTTCTTCTGCTGATTGCATTATCATTCATTGTGGCTCAGCTGGAAAAAGCTGGGAAAAGCATCTGTGATCCTGGGTTGAATAAATATCCCAACTAGCAATACGGGAATACAGCCTGATTCAAGCAAATCTTAAATGTATTTGCATCTAATCCCTTTATAATCTTCCCTATGGCATGGTATAAGAGCTGAAGAAGACACTTCAACCTTCTCAGGGTGCACAAGACGTGGACACTCCTGTCCAAACGCTGGGATTAACCATCCAAGGCTGGGTGCTCCTCTGAGGGCTGGAAGCCCCAGCACTCATGCTAACAGCAATGTTCCCGTTTGGGATAATTCTGTGCACCTGTACACACATGCACACACATGGGTGGCCAACAGGAGACCAATCCTCAGCAGGAGAAGGACCGAGTTAAAAGGGATCTTAAGGGCTGTCTCAGCCACCTCTCCCACCCCCATTTTATAGAAGAGGGCACAGAGCCTAGAGCAAGGACTAACCTACCCTAATTAAAACTCCGTCCTTTCTCTTTTTTGTTTCCTCATTTGTCAGATGCAAATTATTTTCCCTACACTGCAGGGGTTTCGGAAACTAAATGAGAAACCCAGGCCCTGAAAAGCAGTTGATGCTTAGTAATTTTACCTTCTTCCCTTCCTTCCCATGCTGCCCTGCTATGTGATGATTTTGTTTTGTTTGCTTTCTCCTGAACCCTTCGCAGGACCACCATCCACCTGCCAAATATTGAGGAAGCTGAGAAAGCCACGAAGTTCTCCCCTTGCTAGGCACAAGCTTTCCCCGCAGTGCAGATGGTGGGACTTTATTCATTCACCCATTTATTCAACAAATTTAGAGTTAGCCGTTAGTATAAGCATTTGGGGATACAGTAGTGGAAAAACTAGTTATGAGAGACAGATCTTAAATTATTAAATTAACACTCTTAATTATTTAATTAAAATTCTGGTGATACAAAGGGCAGACGGGTGGCTGTAGGATTGTATAACAGGGAGACTTGAAAAAGCCTGGGGCGTTGGAGGGTAGTCTGCCCTGCAGACCTGAAGGGGAAGGCTGCCCTGAGGAACATGTATGCTTACTATGAAGGATGAGTAGGAGTTTGTCCAACAATGAGTGGGCCTGGGAGTGAGGGCTGGAAAAAGCAGCCCTTGAAGAGAGAACAACATGTGCAAAGGTCCTGGGGAGAGAAGTTACTTGCTATATTTGAGGAATCAGACAGGATAAAAGAGAAGTCCAAGAGGCAGTTTTTGTGCTTCTATGCTTATTTGTTTTTGTTTAGTTTGAGGGAAGACAGAGGTCAGCAGCCCCAGAGCCCTGGGGAGGAAGAAACTTTGGAGAGAGAGTCAATGAGTCAGTCCTTTGAAGCTGACCCTGATCCTGACCCCTAGATCAAACCAGGATAGGAGTTGTCACAGCTCCAGAGGAATCAATGGCATAGTCCTAAGAAGAGACCTTTGACCCCTGGGGCTGAGCAAGGCTGCTCCACAGAGCAGACCCCACCAGCAGGTGTTTATTAAAACATCCCCCTCCCCCACTCTCACCCCACCACTGCCTTTGCTACGGAAGGAAATATACTCATTTCATCCAGGACAAAACTTTCAGAACCACCTTGAAATCTAGAAGACAACATATCTCTCAGCATTTATTCAGGCTTTATGTATCATTAATCCTCATCCCAGAGCACCGTGTATACTGGTTAAGAAATGGGGCTCCTGCATTAGACTGCCCGGGTTCAAATCTTCACATTGTCATCTACTAGCTGTGTGACCTCAGATAAGTCTCTTAACCTCTCTGTGTCCTCATCTCTAAAATGAGGATAACACTTTATTTTCTTGATAGGGTTGTTATAAAAATTAAATGAGATAATGCACATAAACATCAGGACACAGAGATAAAAGTTCTAAAAAAATAGAAGCTATTATTATTATTTCATTAATATCATCATCATGGCAAACATGCAGTACACATAACCAATGTTTCAGAAACTGTGCTGAATATTTCATGTACTTTATTTTGAATGCTCTCACGAGTTTGGTATAATGATACCCAGTTTCTAAATGAGGAAACTGAGGCTCTGAGGAATTTAATGACGCAGCTATTAAGTGACAGAGGATTCAAACCCAGTCTCCAAAAGCAGTTCACTCTCTACATTTCCATCCTAGATTAGCCACTTCTCCTCAAAGCACTATAAAATCCTCTTAATTACAACTAATGAGAATGAAGTCCTATACACTACCTGTTCAATGATTTGCAGATTTTTAGTATCATTCCTTGCCCCGGGAGAACTCTCCAGGGGACCATCATTACCATACAATTCTTTGGGGGAAATGAAACAACAGCTGGCCCTGCCAATCACCATGGCAACACTCCTGTAAGTACATAGAATCATGTCAACAGGAAAAATTTATATATACATATACGTTCTACATTTGCCCTTAATCACTACGTTATACCTTGACTTGCTGATGACAGTCTGGGCTCAGGTAGAGGTATTTTCAATCAGCCCCCAAATCTCTCCCCCTTCTAGGGTGTTTCCCAGACCCCAACAAGCCTGGCACAGGCAGGGCGAGAGGTTGCTAGGGAAATGGAAATTGCCGAGCTCTGGCCCACAGTGGCACATGCTCCACTCTGGCAGCGTGTAAGTGTGGGGACAGGGCTGGCGTTGCAGGCTTGTGTCCGGAACAAGCTGAGGGCCCTGTGCTGAGGGCCCTGCACTGAGGATGGGACCACGCTTGGTTCAATACTCTGCTGATGTCATCTTAAAATTCTTGATAATCTTTGAACAAGGGGTCCCACGTGTCTATTTTGCAGTGAGCCCCACAAATGATGCAGCAGGACCTGTGTGAGGAGGGAGTGAAGGACAGGTACTTCCTTTATTTCTTTCCTAGAGAGCATTTTTTCTCTTTTTGTCTCCTTCTCAGGTCTGCCAGTGCACCCAACACTCTAGCTCAAAATCAATGGTCTTCCCCCAGGGAATGCAGCCATGACAATGTCACCCGAACTGAGTCATGCAAAACCTTAAAATAATGGTTGTTCTGTATGTAGTGCCTACTAGGTGCCAGGTTCCACACTCAACCAGAACTGACGCCATTTCTGATCTGGAAGGTGGGTAGGTACTATCAGCCCCACTTCACAGCTGAAGACACTGAGGTTCAGAGAGATTCAGTGACTTTCCCCGGGTCACACAGTACTTGGGACACAAACCTTAGGACCCTTCCCAAAGGCACTTCTCAAAGGCTGCTGCTGTGCCTGACTTAGGCCCAGGTGAGTCTTCCAGGTGCAGACCACTCACAAGCCCTAGAAGTGTGGGCCCTTCCAGCCTATACCCAGCATTTCTGGCTCCTCTGACCTCTTCCAGATTTAGATGAGACACTATCCAGTCTGGTGTGAGAACTGACACCCTGAGAGGCTGCTGGCAGGCCTGGGGGATACAATCTTGAAGTGAAGAAGTGTTAACTCCCCATAGGGTATAGTGACCCATGGGAAATAAGAGTTAAGAGAGAGCTGGGTACATCCATTCTCTCTCCTTCCTCTCTCCAGGGACTATTTCACGACAGTCTCTCTTTGGTGAGAGGTCCCGTGTAGCAAGCCAAGAGATCTTGTGCAGTGACACTATGAACACCTATAACTATCAGCAGCAAAGAGCACTCACTATTCACTTTAATTTTAGCTGAAGTACCATTATCTGGCACTGCTGTGCCCTGGTGTCAGTAGAGTTCTTTGGCTCTGTTCTAAGTGCTTTATGAGCATTTACTTACTTAATCCTCACAACAACCCAATGAGGTTAAGTGCTATTACAATCTCTAATCTCTAGTTAGGGAAACAGAGGCACAGAATGATTAAGTGACTTGCCAAAGGTCACGTAGGGATTTGAACCCAGAAATTTGTCTCCTGAGACCACATGCTTAACCCCTGAGGCATACTGTCATTCACAAGAGCCAGGGCATCTTAGGTCAACTCAGAGATGATCTGGAGTCACGGCCACTCAGTGTGGTTCAGTGTCACACTGGCTTCCACCATAGTTCTTAAGTCCTTAAAAGGTCTCCAGAAGCTTCCAGGAAACTTGAGACCCACCGATTGTTCACTTATAATATGGAGCTAAGCTCTAAAGGACATGAATGCTTTATATCCAGCTGGGTGAAGGGAAGCATCTTTTTGTCTGCCTGAAACCCTGACAGAGAAGCCAGGGCCACCCAAAGAATGCCACAATTAATTTCCCAGTGCGCGACATCGCCTGTGGGTAGAGGAGGTGCCGGCTCATTTCTTATTCATGAAGTCACACTGCCAAGCCTCATTTGCATGAAGTAATTTCTGCTGCTGCTACCCCACCATAAAATAAATCCGTTTTTCCTACAGAATCTGGTCTCTTTACACCAAGAGAGATGAGTAAGCAATATATGCTGAAGGAACACACCCTTTGGACCTCTTTAATCAGAAACATGTCTGTAGCTAACAATAAGTGATTTTATAGGAATATAAAATATCTCATACTCAAAGCATCAAATGCAACTCTGCCTCAAGATCTGTTTTGGAAAGTGCATGAAGCATTTCTCTCTGCTTGGCCAAATAGCTACTGCATCATTGTTCAGGAAAAAAAGGAGAAGACAGGGAGGAGTGGTCAATAACCTGCCAAATACTGATGAGACGAGTTACTGGAAATGCAGATGACCCTTTGTACGGCAGGCAACATAGTGGTCCTGCAAAGATGTCCACATCCTAGTTGCTGGAACCTATGCCTATGTTATTCTACCTTCAAAAGGGACTTTGCAAATGTGATTAAGGTGAAGGACCCTGACATGGGGAAGAGAATTCTGGATTATCCAGGTGACTCAATCTAGTCATGTGAATCCTTAAAAATGGAGGAACTTTCCTGACTGTAGTCAGGAGATATGACTACAAACGAATGGTCAGAGAGGTACAATGTCACAGGCTTTGAAGATGGAGAAAGGGGCTTGTGAACCAGGGAACACGGAGCCTCTAGAAGCCAGAAAAGTCAAGGAAACAGATTTGGCCCTAGGACCTCCAGAAAAAAAAAAGCCAGCCTCCTGTCACTTTGATTTTGAAACTCTGTCAGGCTTCTAACCTAGAGAACTGTAAAATAATGAATTTGGGTTGTTTCAACCTACTGAGTGTGTGGTAATTTGTTACAGTGGCCATAAGAAATGAATACACCTTGTATCAAGAGTTCTTTCTACTACTCACCAGCTGCGTGACCCTACCTGAGTACCTCACCTATCGGAAACAGTGTTCCCGCGGGAATCAGAGTAATTTTGATAAAGCGACTGAAAGTTTTGTAAGTCTTAAAGTACACTGTAGAGGTAAGATTTTAATATCATTAATACGATTATTCCAGCTGATTATACTCTATGCAAGACAGACAGCCCACCAGGGACGGCGAGGGCTTTCCAACTCATAATGCTTAAAATCATTTAAGCAATTAATGCCAGCTTCCTCCTGACCAAATATCCCAGAGGTGATAAAAAATTTTAAATGGCAAGAAGTGCTTCACCATTTCTTCTGGCCACTTTTTAAGATCCATCCCAGATATTAATTGGGCAGGGGATGCATCAGTTATTTATTGTCAAAATAACCGATATAACAAAGTTATTTATTATTTACTTTGCTACGTAACAAAGTACCCCAAAATTCTATTGCTGAAAACAATAAGCATTTATTTCATGAGTCTGTGGGTCTGTAATTTAGATTGGCTTGGCTGGGCAGAGCTGGCTGTGGCTCGGCACACTCTCAAGACTGATGGTTAGATGGATGTTGGGTGACTCAAGCCTTCTATATATGCCTCTCATCCTTCTCCAGGCTAGCTTGAGCATCTTCTCATGGCAAAGGAATAGGAGTAACATCCCATTGGCCACAACATGTCACATGTCTAGACTCAGAACCAAGTAAGTGGTTCTTTAGTGAAAGGAAATATGTAGATACAGGACAAAGGTCATGGATACTCTGTGTGTGTGTGTGTGTGAGAGAGAGAGAGAGAGAAAAGGGGTGGGGGAGAAATTTGGGCCATGAATACAATTATTCTACCACAGAGAAGAGCAAAAAAACTGGGACATCATTATTTGAGATTTATTAAGCACTTACTGTAAACCAGAAAATCATCTAGAAGATACAGAGATAAACATAACCTATCTTATGCAGAGAACTTACATTCTAATAGAACATCTAGGAAGAATCCTTATGGGGCAAAAGAACAGCATTTGACGAGCTCCTACAATGTGCCAGGCCCAGGCCAGTCACTGGGAATACAGCTGTGAACATTGTGTTAGCTCACTTACTCCACACAATAGCCCTGAAAGGTGGGCACTATGTTCATCCCTGTTTAACAGATAGGGAAACCAAGACTGAGCAAGGTTAAGCTGTCTACATGACCAAGTTCAAGATAACCAAGATACGTCTCACTCCAAAAACCCAGATTGATTCTACTCCACTCTGGAGAGCACTCCTCCATTGATTCAATAGATATTTAAGTGCCTACGATATGTCAGGCACTGTTCACGTATCCTTAGAAATGACTCATGACATTTCCCTCTCCCAGCATCTATCAGACATTATCAGACATCACCAGCCGCAAAGAGAATCCCTACCCTCTCCCACCTTTACCCTCATGTGGAGTCATCATGGTTGAGAGATGCTAACTAGCTCCTTTAAAAAAAAAAAAAAACAACAACAAAAGCCTTCTAGGAGAAACAATTCATCATCATTACTGTAATCTCTGGTTCACTTCAATCTTAGGTTCCCAGCCTTTTATTTATAGTGCCTTCAAAGAGGTTCCACGTCATTAATTGCTCACCATTTAGGCCAATTAGATGAGGTTAGCACTCCTGAAGAAATCGTCCTACCCAGGTGGCAAAGGCAGCTGGGCCTGCCTAGGGTGCTGGCTCTGCCCTCTAAGAAATATAACTACCCAGAGGTGGTCTGAGCAGGTTGGCTGGGCCGTGAGGCTGACGTAAAATGAATGAGCTTTAGACAGACGTTGACTGTGGATTTATTTCAACAAAACAGATTTGAACATGATGAGAGGTTAAACTGATGGTGTAACCACAATACCTTGCTACTAAGTGAGAAAAAACCTTGGAGGAAAAGCTACTTTAATAACAGAGCTGTCAACCTAGTGAATTAAACCTGGCTGAGCAAATCTTTGTACATCTGATCATGAGGTGACACTCAACAGCATATGCTGGGCCCAGATTATGAGCACTTGAGAGTAAGGACCTTAGCTTTCCATCTTTGGAACACAGCAGACAGTAGTAGCTCAATCACTATTTGAGTGAATGAATGTGTGCATGAGCAAACGGATAGGAGGATGGATGGACGGGCAGATGGATAGGTGAATGAATGTAACAGGATGAATATGGGGATGAACAAGCAGAAGTAAATGTTTATGGGATAAATAAATGGATTGTGATTTTTAAAAATTAGGTAAAGTTCCACAATATTAATGAGGATGAGTGAGAACAGAGAGAAAACATTTATTGTGTACCTTCTGTATGTCGACACAACGTATATATTTTATCGTTTAGTTTTAACTGTCCCTCTCCAGAGCTAGTTTAATCATCCTGTTTATAGAAAGGGACACCGAGGCTCAGAGAGTTTACTTAAGGTACCTGGACAAAGAAGCCAAGATTCAAACCTTAGTCTGCCTATTTTCTAAAGCCTGTGCCCTCCGCACTGGGGGTTGGGAGGACTTTTGGGGACCCGGATTTGTAGATGAGGAAAATGAAGAAGGGAGAAGCATAATAATTAGACCTCAGACATCAGTGAGCTATGTGTAGTAAGAGCCATGGAGCTGTCTAGATCTGTTGTATTCTCCAGAGGAGCCGCATGGCGAATGGGGACAACCTGGAGAGACTGGAGCCATTGGGGCAACAGATAGAGCGCTCGAAGCCCAGGCTCTCAAGCCTGTGTTTGAATTCTGGCTCCATCACTTCCCCAGTACATGTTCTTGAGTAAATTTCTTCTTGGTGCCTCTGCTTCCTTATCTGTGAAATTAGGATAATGATAAAATGACCTTACAAAGGTTGCGAGCACAAGATGAGCTCTGACAGTATCTGGCTCAGACTAAGCAAGCCATGGACATTAGTAACCATTCTTGTTGTCAGCTCTTCTAAGCTCCTTTTTGTTGCTTGCTTCTCCAAGTTTGGCAACCCCTAACTCAACATAGCACTTGAGCAGAAGGGGACTGGCAGAGGACTTTGTACCAAGTGATGTTTGGGAGCAAGAGCAGGGCTAATGGAGACATACTGAAAGGAAACTCCACTTTCTCTCTGTGGCTTTTGGGTCATAAGTTCAGGTGGCAGGCTGACTCTTTAGTTAGCAAGATTCATTCACTCCCACCCCATGATTAATGGCTCCTGAATGCTCAGAGCCACACGGACCCTGCGGCCAGGGGCTACAGCTGTTTCTCTAATCATGCAACAGTCAAAACAAAAATTTAAAAATAGAAGGGAGCCTGAGAGATCTGAGGCTGTGAAAATCCAAGACTCAGAAAACTCATTAGACTACTCCACAGAGGCTCCCCACACCATAGTCTAAAGGTGGCCAATTGTCAGGGGAACAAACCATTTTTTCCAGTATGTCCTGGTATCTTCAATCTCTATCATGGGGCAAAAGCCTGGATGCAGGGGAGAGAGCTACTCATTATTAAACACTAACTATATACTAAGACTATGTCTTATTTCACAAATATTTATACAGCACTTAGAATGTGCCAGACACAGTGCTCAGCCCTTTGTAAAAACTAACTCATTCAATCCTCATAACAGTCCTGTGAAGCAGAGACTCTTATCATGGTCATTTTACAGAAGCAGAAAGAGAAGCACAGGGAAGTGAAGAAATTTTCTTAAAGTCAAATGCCAGTATCTGGTAACATCAGGATCCAACCCCTTAAGTTGCACACATTGGAGTGGGTGCCCACTGGGATGGGTACTGTTTATCTTTGGTCTAACAGCAACCAGCAAGATGGCTATTATTATTCTCTACTTTACAAGTGAGGGATCGGAGGCACAGGAAGATTAAGTAATGTCTCCAAGCACAATCAGGAAAAATCTGAGTTAACTCCAGGTCTGGATGAACTCAAACCCCCTCCTTTGCCATTTGGAGCCAACCTAGCCTTAAGCCAAAACAGTTAACTAGATTGTTTTTTGCTTTGTGATCACTTATCACAAATTTCCTGGAATCATACAAATTTCATGTCATTTTTGAAATAGATTTTTCATTAGTTGCCTATTATGGTAGGCCATCTCCAAGACGGCGCCCTCCTGGTATTCGTGCTCTTGTGTAGCCCCCTCCCACACAAGACAGGACCAGTCTATGTAACAAATAGGATGCCGACACTATGGCTTCTGAGGCTAGGTCATAAAATACTTTGGAGCTTCTGCCTTGTCCTTTCTTTCACTTGCTTTGGGGGAAGTCAAAAGCCACGTTGTCAGGATACCCAAGGAGGCCTGTGGAGAAGTCCACCTGGCTAGGAATTGAGCCTTCTCCAACCATCAGCACTAACATGCCTGCTGTGTGAGTGAATCATCTTAGAAGTGGGTCTTCCAGCCCTGGTCTTGCCTTCAGCTGAATGCAGCCCTGGATGGCATCTGTCAAGAGGCAACCTCCTGAGAGAACTCTGAGCCAGAATCAGAGATAAGCAGCTCTCAGATTCCTGACCCTCAGAAACTGTGAAATAATTAGTACTTTCAGTTTTAAGCCACGAAAATTTAGGGTAATTTAGTACACAGCAACAGATAACTAATCACATATCTAAACATGAATTTTTTAACCCTTTGAAGGCTTTTTATTAAAATCATAAAAATCCTGAGAATGTGTCACTATTTTATTTGGAAAAAAAAAAACAATAACACAGTGACTCTAAGTTTCACCCAATGCCATTGCTCCACGTCTCTATCCCTATTTTATGGAGAAAGTCCCACTTTTTAGCTTTTCTATTTCTAAAAGTCCCCTCTATCTCTGGGTCTCAGCTCTAGCCACTCTGTTAATGAGGGTGGGACAATGTAATCTCTAAATCCAACAGTAGACCTGCCCCTCCATTTTCTCCTCTCTCCTCCCCTCTTTCTCACTGGCCCTCCCCCACCTCTGCTTAAACATCACCTTATCAGAGAAGCCTTGAGAGCAACATCTGCCACTTCCCCTCCGGCAGCACCTTCTCTACTTCCTGGGTTTATTTATTTATCTATAAGTCTTATTGCCAGCACATACAATAAATATATATATATAAATATATATATATAATGTTTGTTTATCATCTCTCTCCCATCCAGACACTTAAGCTCTATGAGGACAGAAATAGAGCTGTTCCTGGAACATGGCTCCTTCCTCAGTAAATCTTGCTGAATGAATAAATGAATGACAGCTTGTTCATGTTTAAGTACTCCGATATGTTCTGCAACCTAACAGTGTCAGTCAACATATTTAACAATCTCTATGTCACCAGCCAGTGTCACCTCCTCCAGGCAGCTTTCCCTTTGCCAGTCTCGATGGTGGGCCCCCTCTGTACTCTCTGAGCTAGTTTTCTTCTTTCTCTCATAGCAAGAAACACAGCACACTACAGTGTTCTGTTTGCAGCCTGTCATTCCCATTTGAGCCTGTGCATCTGGATGCTGCTTCACTTCTGGCTGCTCAGTACCAAACTCAGAGCTTAGTGCTCGCTTGCTGAATTGAATGAAGGAAATGGCCACCGTGAGATAAGGAAAGAACAAACACACAGAAAACAGCTTCCCTATGGGACCTTAGCTGTCACAGGCTCAGCAGACAGCTGAGTTCATGCTGTGACCTGAGGGGCTGACAAGTGTTCCTCTCCCAACTGTCCAGCCACAGAGTTATCCACGGGTCCTCTGAAGACTGGGGCCCTGCAGGCCTGCCTGTCCCAAGTAGGCATAGTTCCCTGTCAGGTGGACCCTGATCTGTTCCCATGACTCTCCTCTGAGAGACAGCGATGAGGACCGGTGGGGGAAAGGGAAGAATGGGGTGCAGTAGCCTGAGCACCACAATAGACCAGCAGTCAGCTGGGGCCTGCAGGAGGCTAACCAGAGTTGGAAAAGAGGATTGGAAAAAGGGTTGCGGGGCCTCAAAGACCAGCCAAGCCATGTCTCTCAGAGATATAGCCACCATGGGCTCTCATGCTCTGCCCGGCAAGCCTGCTCCTGTAGGAAGGAGTGGGCCAAATACGAGGCAAACACTCAGGATCCGGGGCATCCAGTGGTTTTCAACCAGGTTGCACATCAGAATCACCTGCTATACATCTTGCAGTGATTCGGAAAGCTTGCAGTAGGGTCCTGGTATCTATACAACTAACAAACACCACAGGTGACTTTGATGTGTGACCTGGATTGAGTACTTTTGTGTTTAGAGCGTAAGCTTTGCAACCGGACACCTCTAGGTTGAAACCCTGGCTCAGCCACTAGTGATCTGTGTGATATTAATTCTCTGTGCCTCACTTTGTTCATCTGTAAAAAGGGGACAACTTTATAGGGAGGTATGAAGATTAAATGACATATTGGCATTGCTTAACAAAGAGCACATATTTACTAAGTGTATAGTAAGTACTAGTAAATAGTAGCTCAAAGGAGAAATGTTTGGGGCCGAGGAAGAATAAGGAATCCGTGGGCCAAAATGTTGTCACTTACGAGCCAGGACTATAGAGAACCCAAGAAGTCCTGACCTGAGGCCTTGAACAATTAAATGAATAATTATTTGTATAAGGAAGCCCACAGCCGATGGGTGCTCCTGTCCACAGTAACCCAACCGGGCCCCTCCCACCTCTCTCAGTTGCCTTGCCGTCTGTTCCAAGGAGGACTGTCCCTTCTCTAGGACAGTCAAAGCCCAGGATTATACACCACAGCACCTGAGTCAGCTGCTCATTTGCCAGGGGCCTGTGTCCCAGAGGCCACTGCTCTGTGGACCTCAGCATGGTCTATAGGGGCCAGGCCAGGGTCTGTCAGCACCACAGCTGCAGACCCAGCCAGAGGAGAGATAAAACAATTCTCCGCTGAGAGGATTTGCAAAATACACAGTGCACTAACTAAGCGTACGCAGCTGCTGGGCTGATGCCTTGATTTCTTTCCTGTCCTCCACCCACCCCCCTCCCCATTTTGAGGCAAAATAATTTTTCTTTCTCACAGAGAATAAAGAATTAAACTCCACTCTCTGGCTGGCATTCATTAAGTCCAGGGCCCCCTCCTCCAGGTCAGAGAGGATGCCGGAAGGGAATGCTCAGAAGGGACGATGGCAAATGTAGCAGTTCCCCAGGTTGTTCTACATAGAGACCTGTCTCTCCAACCCCTTCTGCCACCCGCCTCACCCTGAAGGTTCCATCTGGTCAGAGAAAGCTGAGTCAGAGAAAGCAGAGGCTTCCTGTTCACAAGCTCCCTACGGAACCAGCCCCCCACAAGGCTTGAGAGAGCTGATGGATACCTAGCTTTTTTATAATAGGGAAATAACAAGTCATGTTTAATTACGAATTATGACAGTATTTCATGTTCATTGCCATAATGTAGACATCACGGAGAGGCTTAAAGAAGAAAGTAAAATCAACGTCCACATCTTAGAGAGGAGCACTGCCGGTGTATTTCTCCCCTGGCTTTTCTCTGGGTGTGTACACACTTACGGGATCACGCTGCGCAAACATGTGTGCGCCGTGCTTTTTTATTCCCACGAAAATATCTTTCGATCACCTTTATCGTGTTAGTAGCCGTGATGGTGGTGCCTTTAATTCCAGGATTGCATCCCCTTGGAGGAGGAGAGTGGGGGAGGGGCAGGAGAGTGGAGGGCGAGAACGGAGGGGAGTCGGAGGGGAGAGGAGGACTGCTAGCTTTCACCCAGTGATCACACTGAGCCAGGCTCGATGCTAAGTGCTTAACATACCTTATTGTATTTTACCCTTATAACAACATTATTATCAGCCTGCTTTGTACATAAGGAAACTACGACTCAGAGAGGTAGAAGTCACAGAGCTGTCAGGGGCCAAGGTGAGACTTTGATCCAGGTCTCTCTAACTTCACACTTCACATCCTGAACTCTCAACCACTGTTCTCTTATGTGTCATGTGACATCTCGCTTCTCCTCTATAGGTTGAAATGTAGGTTCTATACATTATTTTCCAATAATATATAAAAAAAAATTACTGGATATCTTTGTCCACGTGACTTTAAGCATTGTCTGATTAGAACTTTTGTAAAAATTCCTGGAAGACAAGGTTTTTAACTTTTTAGAAAGAAGAGCTTTTCTATCTGTATCCATTGGGATGAGGTTTTGCTAAATATAACATAGAAAGTCAAAATAGCAGTGCTTTAAATAAAACGGAGGTTTATTTTTATAGAAAGAAGTCTGGAGGTAGACAGACCTTATACAGCAACACATGAAGTGTTCAATCTCCTTCTAGTTTACCCTCTTTCTTCCTTATGAGAAAAATCCTCATAGTCCAAGATGGCTGTGAGAGCTACAGCCATCACATCCAAATTCCAGGCAGCCAACAAAGGATATAATAATGAAGGATGTGGCCCCTTTCTTGAAGCATCTGCTGATATGTAACTTAGTAAACTTGTAACACATCCACATTTAGCTACAAGGGAAACTGGGAAGTATCGTGTTCAGCAGGGTGGGGAATACGTATCCAGCTAAATATTGAAGTTCCGGGACTGTGGAAGGAAAAATAAAGTATGTTTCAGGCTCTCTATGGATCTTGTGGTAGTGTCCCTCTCAAAAGGTAGTGGGGAAATCGTGGGCCTGGAAGTCAGGCATGAACTGTGGGAACAAAGCTATCTTTGTAAGAAATGTTACAATCACAATAGTTAACAGTTATACAGTACCTAGTATATCGCCACACTCCACAAGAGAGTTTTCATGTCCTCTCTGATCTCACAGGAGAAAGCTGAGAATCAAGCCAAGATGACTCTCTGTCCTGTACTGAGCACATATTTTGTGCATCCCATTTTAACTGCTGATCCAGGCCATCGCTTTGCCTTGAAAATTGTCCTCCTGCAAGGCAGAGATTGTGACCTCCATTTCACGGATGAATAGCCAAGATGTAGGGAAGTGATATAAGTTGCTCAAATCAGTTTGTGAATAGCGAATAGCGAAGCTAGAATTAAGCACTACTCTGTATGAAACCAGAATATCTGCTTTTTCCATGTCACAATGCAGAATTCCTTTCTTTTCAAAAAACAAAAAAAAACAAAACAAACACATATTATTAGAAGTGACAACAGAGGTAGAAAGAGCCACAATGTTCAGGCTACAGAATACTCTCTGTACCTGAACACCCCAATAGGGCTCAAGATACCACTTTTGAGTCTCAGAGTTTGGAGGATTTGCAAGTGGCACTTCAACTAAGGTGTAATCACTGGAGTGGGCTAGGAGCCTTGGGTCTGCACGGTCCCAGGGACCCTTGGCTGCAACAGTCCCACCACATCTCCTGTTGGGGTAGGGAAACCTTCTGGAAACAACCCCCCCTGTCCAGGGAGAAATAGACCCTTGGAGAGAAGAAAAGATGCTGGACTCTTGGCTCGGGACAGCATCGACTGCACGACAGACTCCTGAGAGCAAACACCCTCAATGTCCTCTAAAAGGGAGGCCTGTCCAAGTGACCCAAAACATCCTGGGGGAGAAAAATTGTCTGCTTTACTCCCAAAAAGATGAGGATAGGCAGAGCTACCCTCCAGACTAGAAGTTCAGTAGTTTGGTGGCATCTGAAATTCTGCACCAAGAGTTTGGCCCAGGCCTTGCATTTATTTCATAAACACTCAATAAATAGCAGCTGTTTGTACATTAGGGTGTCAGTAATGATGCAAAGATAAATGTTTGTTTATTGGAGTTATTATTAGGCACCATAACTGAGCACTAAAAAGCGGCTAAGTATGTTCTGTACATTATCTGATTTAATTCTTATAACAGCACTGTGGGGTAAGTGGCACAATCCCCTCCTCAGAGATGGGAAGGTGCACATGGGTGGGAAGGTTTAGCCCTGGGATGTGAACCCAAGACCCTCTGATTTCAGCAGCCCTGCCCTAACCTTTACTTCACCACCTGTAACTTTTCAGGGTCCAAAATGGCCTGCCTTATTTGTTCTCAGTGACGACACTCTCTCTCCATAGCCATTTCCCGCCCAGCAACGCCTGCAGTTGAATCAGTAAAAGGGATGACAAGCTCTCACATGTACAGAAGTGCTACTGTGACTAATAAAGTTGGTCATAGCATCTCTATACATAGAGATTTTTGTTCTTTCGTGTCTTTTAAATCAATGGATACAGGAAGCAAAATCACTAAGCTGGAGTAAGGTAGTAATCCCTAAATCCTTTAAGTTGTGATTTGCCAGAGTCATTGTGCTGACCCAACACTCCACATTACACATGGAGAAACTGAGGCAGGGAGAGGGGCAGTGACACGTTTGAGATCACTTAATGACACCACATGATGTATCCCCGGCTTCTCTGAAGTTGGAGGAGGTGCTTCCTCCAGGCATTTTCCAAATAAAGTGGCCCAGAGCAGGAAAGCAACTTGCTCAGGCAGTGTGCCTGAGCCCCAGCCTTCAGTCTGTAAGCCCAGAGCCCCTTTAAGTAGCATGGATCCCCTCAATCCTGATAGTCCTCTCAAGTCCAGGAGACAACACCTAATGGGCTGCGATTTTTCCCAGGCATCCTGTGGGGTCTTCAGGGGGCTCTCTGGGGCTGCAGGGCACTGACTCAAGGATCCTAGGAAGTGCTGGATAGGTTGAGCATGGTTCTAGGCCCGAGGGACTATGAACATTCATTCCTTCATTTATTCACTTGTAGCAGGCTTCAAAGAGAAGAGCCCAAGCTGAGTCTTACAGGATGAAAGGCAGGGAGGTTGAATGAGATAGAAGAACCAGAAAGACCAAAGGCCTGAGAGTTGAGAGAGTGATGGGGAGGCTATTAGCCAGTGGTCCCAAGGGGAGATTGTAAATGGGTACACAGAAACCCTCCCTGCTCCTAGGTAACCACCCTCAACTCCACCCACAGCTACTCTGACATGGCCCACTTTTGACTGGTTGGTTTTGCACCCACAAGGCTACACTGGGCATTTTCAGAGGAAGGGCATTTTATGCCTCTTGGGAAGGGCTACTGTGCTGAGATGCTTTTGCTGAAGGGATGAAAATCAGAGCTATAAAGGCAGTGCCAAGCTCCCCAGCTGGGTCAGGCTGAGGGCACTTGGTGCAGGGGGCTTTTGCAGTCACTTCTGCTCAGTCTCCTTTCCCTGGCCCCACAGCCTGGCTCACCCCTGCCCTGCACAATGCCACACCACAGAGCCTGTCACTGGCACTATCAGGAAACAGGCTATGTTTGTGCCAGGGCATCTCTTACACCACAGCATCCCATCCCTGGACACTCTGCGCCCCAACACTTGGGAGCCATCCCTGGCCTGCCCACACACTACCTCTCTCTCTTTCTTTTCTTCCTTCCTCCTTCTTCTTCTTCTTTCTCTCTCTCTCTCTCTCTCATCTCTCTCTCTCTCTCTCTCTCTCTCTCTCTCTCTTTCCCCCACCTCCTCTCATTTTAATAGATTCTACCCTATGTGCTCAGTCACAGACCAGCTCCAAGAGAAGCAACTTCAATCTAATCAGAGTTAAGGGGTGAGAATCAGTTTCTTCAATTCATTTCCCAGATGCCATATTTAAATATTCACGGGTGACTTCTGGAGCCTATGCATCCCCAAAGGAGTGACTGCAGTTGTTGAATTAACAGGGGTAGAGAAAATATTTGGAGTAGATGGTCCCAAGGGGAGATTGTAAATGGGTACACAGAAACCCTCCCAACGTCTCTCAGACCAAGCCCTGTTCATTGGTTACTTCCTGGTAGTCTGGTCCCAGGCTAGAAGGGAGGGTAGAGGTAGATAAAGTGACCCTTCTTTTTCTCTCCTCCACTCGCTCACCTAATGTTTGGACTTGAAACATAAGAGAAATCTCAAGTAAAATGGTTCTGGGGATGAAAAGTCTGGGGTAGAAAGAACCTTGGATGTCACCTGGCCTCAAGACCCCTCCAGAAACCCACACTTGCCCTTGTGGATGGGGAGATTAACACCCAGCAGAGAAAGTCACACAGTAAAGCAAGGAGCCAGAGCCTCTGAACTCCCAGGCCTGTGCATTGTCCTTGGCACCTCGCCATTTTCTAGAGGCGGTCCCTGAAAATTGCGTGTGATAAGTTCTAGGTCAGAGCCAAGGTGGAGAATCAAACAACTAAGTCGACAGCCCGAGCCTCCAGTGCACAGGAAGGACTAAAGTCATCCCCCAAAACAGGGATTTCTCTGGGCCTTGGGGGCACAGTTATCCCGTCAGCCCACATGGAAGTCCTCCCCAAGCCCTGTCTGGATGGATGCTGGCTGGGGCAGGAGTGTGGGCTGGAGAGCTGGCAGATGAAAGCAGGCCCCATGCCAGCTGCCGGAGACTCCACTTCGGGAGGTTTCCCTCACACCTGCTGGTCTATCCATCAGCCCTTTCCCTGCCTAACCCCAGCAGCCGGTGGCTGTGAAGCTGGAAAGAATGAGGGCTGGAGGCTGACAGCTCAGGGGCTGGCAGACTGAGGAGGGAGGAGTTGGGGTCAGGGTGGACAAAGCCTAGTGCTGCCTCCCTCTGGGGAAGAAAGCAGACGAAAGCTGGAACTTCCCCAAGAGGGATCCAGGCCTGGGAACAGGTTGTAATTACAGCTCAGAGTCTAGGGGACAGACCACAGGGTTTAGGCAAAGTCCCTCAGGGTCAGGAACTAAGATGTCCCTTCTTCAAGACAGGAAAATACCAGTAGGCTGAGCTGCTCTTCTGGGACAGGGTTTCTTACAGACTATTATGGTTCCCTTGGAGGGGATGCTTTCTAACAGTCAAGGCTTTACAATGGTGGGACCAGCAGTGACCTCCCTATCATCAGGGGAGTATTGGAAGTGGTTGAACCAGTATCTGAGGATGCTGCAGAGTGACTAATCCTGAATCACCTCTAACCTCTTGAAGCAGGAGGTAGCACAGTGTAAAAGAGCCAAACTTTAATTAATATACTCATTCAGAGAGAGAGAGAGAGAGAGAGAAACTTTATTTAGCAATAAAGTTCTTGAAGCCTACCTCACAATGGTCTGTGACACCCCAGAGGGGTGAGACCCTGTGAATAAGACCCGCTGAGTGAAAAGTTTGGCTTTAGAATCAAGAGACTTGGGTTCGAACTCTGGCTCTGCCATTTCCTGAGGTAAGTTCCTTTGCCTCTGTGCCTCTGCTTTGTCTTTTGAAAACCAAGTAGGCTCTCAGTAGTCACTTATCTAGAACAGGTGGCTGAGAGTCTGATTGAATAAGCGAGCAGGCTAGAGGGCTTGTACAATGCCTGGCATATGGTAAGTTGGGCTCAATCAATGGAAGCTGGTGTGAGGACAGAGACGTAGGGCCAGGCAATGGCACACGAGAGCAGTGAGAGGTGTGATGGGAACATTAGTTGCTGCCCCTGCCCCAGCTCTCCCCCAAGGAGGCCCAGACATACACACACACGTACATGTACACAAGCACACACACACACACGTGTGGGCACCTATGACTGTGAAGTCTTTGTAAGTCCCCAGCACACTGGCACTTAGGGAAAGGCTAAACTTTATCACACCTGACTTGAAGAGAATATCCATTTACTCCTGTGATAAATAGCACTAAAGTATTCTGGGCATTGCCTAGACAGCCCTGACATGGGTTGTCCTCCATGTCACTGCCCACCTGGCCATTTCCAAATGACTTTTTAGCCTCTCAGAACCTTGGTTGGCCCATGTCAACAGCCTCGTTTTGCCAAAGCTGCTGGGGAGGGCAGGGCAGAGCAGTCAGAGTGGCTCACACCAACTTCCTTAAGACGCGACCTTCTATAGGCATCAACATCAACATGCCACCTCTATTTACATGAATCTACACGTACTCAAGCATGGCTTCAGCTATGGCGTGACTCATGGAAAACTGCCTTCTTCTAAGTCCACAGGCAACAATAACCCTGGAGTCCTGAGAAATGTTCATTTTGGTCCAGAACAGCTGAGTTTAGATGGAGCGAGCTCAGGCAGCAGGGGACTAATTCAGCAACACATTCTTATTACCAGAGGATCAATACAGGATTTGGAGGCTAAACATAGGCGCAACAAAGAACCCCTGGAGGAAATTCATCTTGGAGTTGATTCTGGAACTGATGTCTTCCTCTTCCCAGTGACTACATAGATGGCCTTTAATTTTACCATCTCTAAAATGGGAATAATAATGACACCTGCCTTCTTGGGTTATTATGAAATATAATTCAATTACAATAAATGTAAAGTTTGGGGCATAGTGCTTCCACATAGCAGGCTTTCAATAAATGGATAATAAATTTAAAATGATAAATGCAATTTGTATTTTTATTTCTTTTTATTATTTTTCTCTATGGAAAGCATTAAGACTTTCTCACCTGAGCCAAATCTCCTGTTTATTTGCCCAGGATTCTGTCTTTGACAGTAACACTAAGGGACATGCTGTAAGTGATATGAAGCCACTTGTTGTTGATCATTTACTGTAAAAGTATCTGGTGTTCAGTAAATGTTCAGTAAAATTCCTTCTTGCCTGTTCCAACCTGTGTAGGCCACTCCCGAGACACACTGTAGATATCCGATGGCCTTCATGCACCTTGGCATACGTGCCATATCAGTACACTCTACCACAAGGCGTGTCTCAAGATGCAGGTGGTGTAGAATGAGAATTTAACAATGAGAAGAGCAGCCTCGTCTATGGTCATGCTAACCTGAACAAGCTTAATCCTGTCTGATCTCGGAAGCTAAGCAAGGTCTGGCCTGGTTAGTACTTGGATGGGGGACCACCCAGGAAGACCAGGTGCTGATGAGGTCCTTGCAATCTGTGAGGTCAACCAAGGGTTATGACTAAAAAAAAAAAAAAAAAAAAAATGAAAATTCTCTATATACTGACCATGGACTACACACCAGGCACTGCCCTAGATGTTTCACATGGATTATTTCATTCAATCTTCCGAACAGCCTCACAGACATGACTATTACCCCAATTTTATAGATGGTAAAGCAGAGGTTTAGAGGGGTTAAGGTCACCCAACTAATAAGCAGAAGAGCCAGAACTCAAACCCAGGTCTTTCTGCTTCTAGAACCCCATCTGTGAAGCACCACTCAGATTTTTAGCATGTAGTTACAGGACAAAAGTGAGGCTAAAGGGCTTTACAGAGCGATGGTGTAGATATGGTTCTCACTGAATGACACAGTCTATGCATCAGAGATAGCTCTCCTCAAAACTTGCTCCTCCCTACAGAGCCCTTGGGCTGGTCTTCAAGCCATAGTTCATAGGCCCAGACCCAGGTTCAGGTTCCCCATCTGACTCTCGGCTCTTCTACAAGCCAGGAGCCAACTCTGTCCTTATGCATTCAGTATAGATGCCAGGAGCTGGCGATTCTCCAGGGCCCCTTGGGGCATGTAGCACTCTTGAGAATACTAGTGATGTAATTCAGTAGTAGACCAAGAATTGCAAATGACCCCAGGGTCCATCCCTACAAACTACCCAGCCATCGCCAGTCTGCTGGCTGAGGTCTTCAGACTTCCACGAAGGCCACTGACCAGCTCCAAATCATCATCCCTTTTTCCCTCTTTTTCAGCTCTGTCTGCAGAAAGTATGATCAGCAAGTGAACAGCCCCAAAGAGGGAATTTAGAGACGGAAAGCATAAATGGGTAAAGACAGACAGACAGACAAAGCACCCAGCAGCAGCTGGTCCGGGAGGCTGGATTCTCACCTCTAATCTACTTGTACAGATTATGCTTCATGCAGTCAATGGGGGAGAAATGCCACAATTTACATGACAAGGGCCAAAGGAGAGAATTATAGCAAATCGATTCTGCATGAGGAGATAAAGCCCCATATTTAATGTATGCTGTGAAAGGTAAAAATTCAATTCTTAAAATGTCAGATGACGCTGATTAAAACTGACATTCATTATTAGTATGATGATTTTTCCTTCTCTTCTTGGACTTGAAGAACAGAGCCCATAAAGACAGGGTTGTAGAACACCATTGTAAACGGGCTGCTCTGGCCACTGCTGATGACCCCCTCAGGAGAAGGAGCTCCTGGATCTGCACCAGTCACTCTTACTGAAGCTGGCAAACAGCAAATGGCATGACACCGCCTCGGGAAGCTTTTGCTGTAGCCACATGCAAGCTGCACAACCTTGGGCTAATCACTTTTCCTGTCTAGCCAATGAGTGGGGTTAGATATCAGCCATGTTTCCCAAAGCTTACCCCAGGGATGACACATGAAAAGGGGGTCCCCTTGTCAAACATGTGAGGATATGCTGCATACCATATCCTTCTCTGGAAGGTACAATGCACATTAGCAGATTAAAGGTTCTGAGAAGTCGTGTAGCAAAGAAACCTGTTTCATTTTGTTCCTTAGATCAGGGTTGGCAACCTTTGTTTGTATAGAGCCAGATAGTAAATATTTTAGGCTTAGTGGACCATACAGTCTGTTGCAACTGTTCAACTCTATTGTTCTAGAGTGAAAGCACCTGTAGACAATATTTAAACAAAACTGTGTGACTGTGTTTTGGTAAAACTTTATTTAAAAATATAGCTGGTGGTCCATGGTTTGCTAGTCTTTGCCCATGAACTACCCCAGCCCCAGCCTCCTTTTCTATGCAAGACCTACTAACAGGTCAAATAACATAGCAGGTAGGAGGTTAGGTCCAAATCCCAGTCCTGCCAGTTTGTGATTCTGAATCCTTGAGTAAATGCCCTAAGCTCTGTTACAGCTCCTGACACATGGGGTAGTCGGGGGCAGGGTGTCATGTGACAGTTTACTAAAAGAAAGCGCTTTGGCACAGCACAAACGGTGCGAAAGCACTTAATGACTGTTCATGTTGATCGCGTTGTTGTTTTGTTGTTGTTGTTGCTGTTGTTGTTATCATCCAGTAGTAGAGTATTCCTTGAAACACCCAGAAGAAGCAATCTCCAAGAAGGCCCCTTCAGTGCTGGCATTCTGTCAGGAGGTAAAGACCAGCTACTAGTATGCCACCAGAGCAATGGTGGCAAAGCCCTCTCGTGGAGCTTCCAGCCTCTCATCATTAATTTCCCATCAGAGTTCATCCTCCCTGACCTCTCTGTCAGAGAAGTTTCTTTAGCTTCCTTTCAGCTCAGTTAATTATACCCAACACAGTGACCCGGCTAGCAAATGAACTGAGGCTCAACTCACAACCACTCTCTACACTCGGAGCCATCCAGCTGGCTGGGGCAACCTGGTGAAAATATCCACCCCCCTCTGTAGGCCCAGCCCAGACCACCAACATCACTAGAGACCTCCGGAAGCTGGGAACTATGCTAAAAATGTGCACCTGTCTCATGTAATGAAAAACAGTTTCTCAGATGCCTGGCAAAGCCTCCTTTTTAATTATCTCATTATAAGGAAAGCCTTGTTTCTAAAGTAAACATGGTATTTGCATCAGAATTTCTGACCTGACAAGTAAAGGGGCCTAGCCTTGGGACAAAGGAGGAGGGATGCCTGAGAATGTTTATAGAAGCCAGAAGGTACAGGAGATGGGGTTGAGAAGCGTGTATATGTATGCATGCATGTGTGAGCGCATGTGTGTGTACATGCATGAGTGTGTATGCATGTGTATGTGCATACAGACCTGTGAGTTTGTGTGTGCATGCACACACACAGCTAGGAGCTAGGGTAGCAGGTAAGACTGTGGCTTTCGTCTTGGTTGGTCAAGGCTTAGATTGGACCCTATCTTCTTGTAGATTGTACTCACAGAAGTCTCCTGCAAGTCCCAACCCCCTGCTCACCCATCCCTCACATTGGAAGCCCTCTATCAGCAACTCTTGCAGACACCTGCCTCTGGATCCGACTGTCCAGTCACCCCTAATGAGCTAGACTCCCCTTTGCTTTGTTGCTGCAGAGCTTTGCTCCTGCAGTGCAGTTTCCTCCACCCTTCCCTCCTGCTGCCCCCATGTGCAGAGCACCTCCATCACACCTTCCAGGGGGACCTCTTGCTCTCATGCCCTATCTCTCTCCCTGGATACACATACACTTTCTTTAATTGATCTTTACCATTTTCTACTTGATAAAACTCTTTTTAATGAACAGAGCTTATTACTCTTACCAGGGCTTTTGAAGATTTTAGGGTATCTTTCTAGGAAAGAACCCGCTCACAGCCATAAATGCTGAATTTGTCATGAAAGCGACACATTAGCCTTTGTGTTGAATGGTGTTTGCATTTGGAAAATACTGTCATATGAGATCTGGTGTTGTGCTAGGGGCGATCCAGGGAGCAGAACCCAACACCTAACCTTTAAACTCTGGCTCCCTTCTTCTTGGCTGAGAAACCTCAGGCAAGGCCCTTGACCTCTCTGAGCTGCTGTTTCTTCATTTATAAAATGCAGATGGTCTCCATCCTGGCCTTACCAGGCATCACAATAACAGCAATTTCCTGTAGCCTGCTATGTGCCAGGCTCTATGCTGGGAATCCTCACGGAGGCTGTGACTTTCCCAGTATGGTCCCAGCTTTACAGATGAGAAAACTGAGGCTTAGAGATTAGCAATATGACAAGGCCAGATGGACCATTTAGTCCTAGTTCTGTCTGACTGCAAAGTCCAAAACTTTCTACTCTGCCACACTGTGGACATCTTGATATTTATGACTCTAAGATGAGAACCTATACTTCGAGGGGCAGCAACCCCACTCAGTAAATCCTTCTTGAATGTTTGAATGCATATGATAATAATAAATAATGCAAATAAAACTGATGCAGTTTTCTTCCCTCTAGGAGCTTTTGGCACAGTGTAAGCAGCAAACATTGCAGGAGACAGAGAACCGCAGAGTCTGACATCAAAGGGCCATAAACATGACAGGTTTTCAGTCTTTGCAACTTTTTCTTTGCAGTATCCTCATCAGTGTTCATCTGCCAACACGGATGGAGGGCGGTGGGAGTGCCTGATTTACCTTGAAAGCGTTTTGATATCCTTATCTGAAAGATCACTTTGCTTGACCCAAGACTGGCCACATTTACCTTCCTGTGGCCTAGTTTGAGGGCAAAGGACTACACAGCAAGATGGCAGTGACTCAGCCTGTTGGTGCTGGGCAAGATGCCTTGACTCAGGCTGAGAACTGGGAGGGTAAAACCCAGGCACTGAGCCTCCGTGCTGGAAACTTGGGCATTGTCCTCCACTTTCCCAGATCTAAGCCAGAGAACACCAGCGCCCCGAGATGCTCCATGAAAATAGTGTTCCCTGGTAAATTCGTTTGGGAAACAGATGCATGTCAGTGTATTAAGGGTTCTGGAAAGGCCTGCATAAGGAATGACTTAATTTTATCTAACACAATGCTTCCCAGTGTATGTGATCATGGAACCCTCCTCATGTCCCCCATTACTTGGAATGCAATTTAGGAGATAATGTCTTTTGTTTTTACATATGAGGACACTGAGACCCGAGGTAGGGGGCTGAGGGGTTGGCTGCCTAAGATCAGTTGGTGAAGAACTGAGACCCACATCTGGGACTAGCAGTTTCAGCCATAGACCAGTGACTGACAGAAAAGTACCCATAGCAGTAAAGCGGGCTGGCTATAAGAAAGAATCCTCTGGATGATCTAGCTCGCATTTCCTTGCATTTTCATAGGAAATGTTATAGGTTTGGAGAACTTTTTTTCTTACTATGAGATAAACAATAGCCTGAGAGTGATATGTTCTTAATGGCAACTGACATTCAGCCTCAGGGTTGGAGAGCAAAATGGAGAGGTAGGGATTGGGGTTAAAAAGAGTTCTCTGGCTAACAGTTTCTTCCTGGGCTTACCGCCATGTGAGTGTGCAGGTCGAATGTTGTTGGTTCCTTCGATTTCTCAAGAGAAGCAAACTAAACAGATTTGTATGGTACAGCTCCTAAAAAACAATTTTTTTTTACCTGCTGAATTTTTTCTGTGGGTCCCCAGTTTGTGCTAGAGCCGTCTCCTTCCATCCCCATCCCCAGATGGCCAAACGTTAGCACTCGCCAGCAACTGTGGGCAGATCCAGGAGGGTGGGCAGGAGGCAGAGGTTTCCCTTGCCCAGCTTACTTTGCACTGAGGGATTCCCCACAGAGATAAATTGGGACAACAGTGCTTGCTGCAAACAGCAGTTTTCAACATAAATATTGCCAGGTTTGAGCTAATGTGATATCAGCCTGGCCTATAATCCAAACAAAATAGGCCATTGTCCTGTGATTATTCTTCCTCTGGACAAAAGCCTCTGAACACTTGGTTTCCCATTTTTTAACCTCTGTATTTATGGGCCATGTTAATTTAATTCAGCAGCTCCGCCTTCAATGCAGTTCAAAAGCAGCTGGTATTTGCATTTCATGATTTCAAAGCCTTTCTGGTCTGCTGAGCTTCACTGAAAGGGAGGCTTTGTCCTCTTCATTCTGAGAAAGAAGAGGACAGGAAAACCACCCAAACCCTTTGACTTAACAGAAAACATCCTCACAGCTACACACGATGCTGCTATATTCCAGAAATCGAGAGTCAGTCCCAGAATACCTGGAATGTTCCAGAAGAGTCTGTCTTGGTCCATGCAGAAGCAGGCTGTGTGTGACTAAGGCGTAGAGCCCTTTCCTTTCCTGTGGCTGCTGACCCAGGCCCCAGCTGAAGGTTGTCTGGGCCGCCAGCCCCTGGCCGGTCTGCTGAGCCAGACAGTTGTTTGTTTGACCAGCTTGAGACCCTGCCAAACTGTTTTCTCGAGAAGCAAAGGAAACTTTCTTGAAGTCCATCCACCACGTTTTCACAACGTACCAGCACTGGGCTAACAGCTTCGTAAACTTTACCTCATTTCAACCTTGCAACGTATAAGATTGGGTTTGTGGCTCTCACTTCACAGATGGGAAATGGGAAAACTGAGTGACTTGCCTGAGGCCTCAAGACCTCTTGGAAATGAAAATAAAGGATTCTCTTTTGAAAGCAAAGCTGGCTTTTTCCATCTGTCCTCAGGAGAGGACTTTGATTTTGATTCTCATGAGTGAGACTGGATTTCTATTTCTCTCTTTTGTAATGTTTCTAACTGAACAAATAATCCAAGAATGTATTCTAATATATTCTTTTAACAAAACATTACAGATAAGGCTTAAAGCTCCTCAGACTCCCTAGTCCACCTCATCCCATCTGACACTCACACATCCCGTCTCTCCTCCCATCTCCTAAGGCCACCACTATGACCAGTTTCCTTGTAACTGTCCACTGGTTTTCTAAGTATTTATCTATTATCTATTCTTATGGCTACACATTTATGTAGTGTTTGTCACTTTTAATAAAATGGTAATCGTATTGTACATCTTTCCACAATTTACTTTTCACACTCCATACACTCTCAGAGAATAAGGAATACAGCAAATCTAAAACTTTCTCGGTCTTCTTAACATGCTCCATAGTCCAGCTACCCCATGGTTTATTTAGCCATTTACTGTTTTCACTCTCACCAAACATGCTGCTGGGATGGCCATGCTTCTTCCTGGGGCACACAGACAAGTAATTTTTCAGAGCCTTCTGAGAAATGGGATTGCAGCAGGCCACAGGAACTGCTTATTCCTGCATCCTTCCACATCTTCTATGGTACAGAACCCAGATTTCTTAGTTTGGGTTCCCTGAAACTGTCTCTGGCATAGAACACTGCAGGCAGAAGGCTTACTGGGGAGGGTTCTAGGGAGGGCCACCTGTAAGTGGCCTTTCAGCCAGGCCCTAGCGGGTCTATACAGGGACTTCCGGAGCTGGAATGACCTTTCGAAGTTGTCTCAAATTGAGGCAAGATGGACAGGTCTTTTTATGCCTATTACCAATAAAAACGGCCTCCTTCTGGAAGTAGGTGTAACCTTGGGTGAGATGATTCCCTGTGCCTCTGGGTAATGACTGAAGAGAGACACAACTGTGCATTATCAGTTGCCCACATCCCCAGCTGGGGACAGGGACATCAGCCCTGAAGTGGGGACCTGGGCGAAGCAGCCCAGCATCCACTGCACCCATTTCCCAGGCTCCTGCAGGGCTACGTGCACATGATGAGGTTCTGACCAAGAGGACCTGGCAGAAATGTGAGCAACTTCTAGGTTCAGCCTTAAAGGGATCATTTCAGATCTCTGCAAGAAAGAGAAGTTAACCTGAGGTACTATTTAGATCAATTTTATTTGAAGTTTCTCTGAAAAATAGCTGGAAGCATATACTGACTAATGACCCAGGCCTTTGGGTACGTACTTTTAAAATACGCTTCATAGCTGTAGTATAGTACTACTAGGCCTCTCTTCCTTCGCCAATACCTGTGCCAATTTACAGCCCCACCTACAGAGGTGAGCATGTCTGTGTCACGGAAATGACTTTGTACTGAGCCATCTGTAACCTCTAACCTGGGTCCATTTCTGACTTATTTACAAGGATTCCAACAGCAGTTAAGGATTCCGTCGGATGCACAGAACAAAGCAAGCCTAACTTGGCAGGAAATAGGCCCAAATAGACCCCACTAAGCCACATTAGCACCTGGTTTCAGCTGGCTCTGACCTCAGAAAACATAGCTGCGAGAATCAGGACCAAAGAAGCAGCATGAGTCTGAGCTAGATACTAAACTCCGAAACCTTGGCTCCAACCCCAGCGTGGCTGTGCTCCAGAGAGCTCTAGGAAGGTTTCCATGGGCCTCTGTCTTCCCATCTGCAAAATGGGGCCCACTGGCCTGCAACACAAAGGGTGGGCTCTTCACCCAGACCCGGAAGGCCTCCAGTTAATCATGGTGCTTGTGTTAGCCACATAACTGAGCTGCTGGGAGATCCCACATGGGTAAGTAAGCAGCACCAGGCTTTTCTGGCTCTGCTGAGCAAATAATGGTTTTACCATCAAAACTTCAGGCAGAGCTTCATCTTCCCAGCAGGCATCACTGAGTTTATTACTAGCACTGCTTGAATCAACCAGGAAACAAGGGCCTTGGAAGAGTGGCCATGAGGGAAGAAGGCAGCAACGCTTTCTGAGGTCCTATTATGGGCCAGGTGCTTACAGATATCAATCATCCTACTTCATCTTCCTGACAACCTACGTGACCTAAGTCTGACTACAAATGAGGAAATTGGGACCAAAGCGATTAATGAATTTGCTTGGACTGACAGAGTAAGGCTTTAAAGCAGCCCCGTGCGGCTCAGACTCAATAATTATAGCAATATTACTACTCATAGTATTAACAGTTCATATTTACATGTCACATATATGTTTAGGTATTGTTCTAAGCCCTTTACATATATATTAACTATTGAATTCTTGACTCTATAAGGTAAATACTCTAATTATCCCTACTTTACAGATGAGAGAATTAAGGCACAGAGTGGTTAAATAATGGACCAAGGTCACACAGCAAGTAAAAGTTAGAGCTGGGGAGCCAGCAATTGCTGGGTATTTATCCAAAGAAAACCAAAACAATAATTTGTAAAGATCTATGCACCCCTATATTCATGGCAGTACTATTTACAATAGCCAAGATATGGAAGCAACCTAAATGCCCATCAACAGACAATTGAATAAAGAAGTCATGGTTCATATACAATGGAATATTACTCAGCCACAAAATAAATGAAATCCTACCATTTGCAACAACATGGATGAGCCTAGAGGTTATTATACTGAGTGAAAAAAAGTCAGACAGAGAAAGATAAATACTATACAATTTCATTTATATGCGGAATCTAAGGAACAAAAAGAACAAACTAATCGAAAACATACTCACAAATATAGAGGACAATTTGGCGATGGATGGAGGGAATAGATAAAAGAAGCGAAGGGTTAAAGAAGTACAAATTAGTGGTTGATAAGTCATGGGGATGGGGAGCACAGCAGAGGGAATGTAGTCAGCAGTAATGTAATGGCTAGGTATAGAATCAGAGGGGTGTAAGAGTAATTGGGGGATTGTTTCATAAACTATATAAATGTCTAACCAACGTACTGTGTACTTGAAAATAATAATAAAATAAAATAAAATACTAAAAAAAAAAAAGTTGGAGCTGGGATCCGAACCAGCAGCCTGGTTTCGGAATCCATGTTCTTGTTCATTACGCCATCTGGCCTCGCTGCCCAGTGCTCCTCTCTACACTCTCAACTTGCTAGAGAACATTGGAGCTGAACGGTACTGCAGAGAACACTTATCTCTCCATTCTACAGATGGACAAACTGAGACCCAGAGATGAAAAGAGACTTGCCCAATAACACACGGATGAAAGCAAGAATGCTGGGAGCAGAACCGAGATCTAGGAAGTGGAGAGAAATGTATAATTAAGTTTAAAAGCGAAGCAGTCTTCATCCCTTGACCTCCATTTGTTAGTTCAACAATCTGGACTGCTCAGTAATCTAACGGGTCTCGCTGTGGTGTTTAGTGAGGCCCTCGGCAGGAGGGAGGATCTGAGGACAGCATCTGGGAGAAGAAGAGTAAAGTGGAGCTGGCAGTGGCCGAGAAGGCTCTAGTGGCCCTGGAAACTAGATGGGTGCCAGGACCGCCCCAGCCAGGCACAGCAGGACTGCAGTCCTACAAGATTCATTTACTGGGTTAAGCAGTGCCCTCTTTATGCTTACTCTTTGTTAGCTGAAAATCAAAGGTGAATACCTAGGTAGGAGGATGTAAATGCTACGGGCACAGAGTAAGCACTCGAGAGATAGTGGTCGCTCTTGCTTATTATTAATACTGCTACTTCTTAGGCACTGACCACGTGCCAGGCACTGACTAGGGGCATTATAAACATTTTCTCATCACAACCACCTGCTGTGATGAGTATTACTATCTCCACTTTACAGATAAGTAAATGGAGACTTGGAAATGTTAAGTAACTTACACAAGGGGACCAACTGGCTCCTCAGTGTGCATGCTTTGCTTGGGGTCCTATCTCTTCCTTAGCACAGCCATGGGTACTAGGAAAGTCACCCAGAAAGGGAGATGAGGGAGAAACACAGAAGGCAAAATCAATGCAAGTACAAATGACTTTCATTAAAATAAGAGAATTGAGGGTGGCTGATTTTCTCTAGGTCAATGAGAGGCACTGACTGACAAGAGAAGGGACAGGAGAAACTGGGTGGTTTTTCCCCAGCTCCCTCTCTGCTCAACTGTCTCATTCCTCCCCCTAAGGCCAAGACTGCTGTGGGACAGGCCCTCAGCCAAGGCTACAGCTCTCTCGCCATGACTCTCAGGCCTGCGGTTGGAACAGCGCTTGCTTTTGCTAGTTCCTATTGGCTCCCTTAGCCCCATCCACGCCTTTGTAAATAGTTCCTGATGAATCCCCTCTCCAATTACTCCTTTCCAGTGTGGCCCCTGCTCCCTACCAGAACTCTCCTCTAGGCATATAAGGTTCCAGGGAGCTTACCCAACAGGAATGTTAATGGAGTACTTCGGACTCTCCTGGAGGCTGTCTAGGGGATGGTCCAGACACTATCCAGTGAGTTACCAGGGCAGCCATGAGTTCTTTGAAACCCTGTGGCTCAGCCAGCACTGATTCACTGGCCCTTCTGGGTCTTCCACCTCTCCTCGGCCCCAGGGGGACTGGGAATCTTTGCAGAAACCAACTCCCAAAAGCCACCATAAGGGCTGCCTGGCATAGCCTGGATTGACTCTCTAGCCACGGGCAAGCTCAGAGTCAAGCTATCTCCAGGTCATCTAGCAACCCTCTTCTCTTAGAGTTAATAAAGAGGCAGAGTGACAGACAAGGCACAGGAGCTGCCTTATTTTGCATTCTTGCCTCCTTCTAAGAAGACAAAGAATCAAAGTGAGAGGCTCTCATGGGGCTTTAGTACAGCTGGCCAGAGTTGCCTAGTTGGAAAAAAATCAATACAGCGAAGAAAAAATCAACTGAAAGTCATCCAGTAAGAAAATATAGAACAGGTAGAAAATGCATGACAGCCAGAAACAAATACAATCATTTCAGGAAAATAACTTTTGGATTTTAACGGTTCTCTTCCTTCTTTTTACCTGCTCTTTCCAACTCTTGCCAAATTTGCCAAAGAAAAGTATTCCAAGATCCTGCAAGCAGGTGAAAGTGCACTTGGTGATGTGAGATGAGAAGCTACAATAGAATGCTAGAAATGAGATAATGCAGGAACCTACACCCCTGACCATGGAGAGAAATGGCTACAGTTGACCAGATGGCTTTATTAGTAGTGTCAGTGGAGCTGGGTTCTAGGAATGGTGGATCTTTCCTGCCCAGTCGAGCAGGGAAGTCAGAAAATACACTATACTCTGGAAGCCAGAGGCCAATCTTTTAAGCCCCATGCTATCCTCCACCCACGCTATGCAGTTGATGGCAAAGGCCGCAGATCATGATCTGAAGAGCTGGCTTCATCACCATGTCTGCCTCACCCCGGAGGCCTGCCTCAGCTCATTCTTGACTCACTTTCATACATGGCCATTCTTGGGGCCAGAGCTGGAGCCAGGGGAGCAGCCACTGACCTTTGTGTGGCAGTAGGCTCCCGGAAAAGGGTAGGGAATCAAGACATTGCACTTGTCTGGGATTTGCTCCCAGTTTTGCCACTTGAAAATAAGTGACTATAAGTTTTAGAGTACTTTCCAAATGCCAGGCACTATGCTAAGAGCATTACACCAATTATCTCATTTACTTCTCATGTGAACTCATGACAAGCCCATGAGTTAACCTTGGTTATCCCCATTATACAGATCAAGGGTCACAGACATGGAATATGAAAACTCGAACCTCAGCTCTCTGTGTCCAAAATCTCTGCACTTAACAATACAATCTGTATTAATATAACCTCTTTGCACCTCAATTTCCTCTTCAAAAAAATGGGGAATGAACAGATACTTCAAAATACAATAACAGCAGAGAAGGGCCTGGCCACATAGCGATAATAATAATAATAGCTTCCAGTTTTCGAGATTTACTACAGCCTGGCACTGGACTATGACTTTTACTTCAATTTAATCCTTCTAACTTGTTATATCCCCCCAGAAGAGCTGTCGAAGTCCTAATCCCTATTATCTCAGAATATGACCTTATTTAGAAATAGGGTTATTACAGATATAATCAGTTAAGATGAATCATATTAAGGGGCGTCCTTACAAGAGAAGAGAGAGACACAGAGAGAAGCATTCCATGTGAAGACACAGAGACAGAGGGAGAAGACAGAGGCAAAAATTGGAGTTATGCTGTCACAAGTCAAGGAAGGCCTTAGACTACCAGAAACTGAAAGAGGCAAAGAAGGATCCTCCTCTAGAGGATCTGAAGGAAGCATGGCCCTGCCAACATTTGAATTTGGACCTCTAGTCTCCAAAACTGTAAAGCAATAAATTTCTATTGTTTTAAGTCATCAAGTTAGAGGTACTTTGTTACAGCAGCACTAGGAAACTAACGTGCAACTCCAGGCATTCTTTTTTTTTTGCAGATAAGAAACAGACTTAAAGGAGTTAACTAACTTGTCCAAGATCACACAGGGTGAGTAGTAGAGCTAGGAATAGAATTTGAATGTGTCTGACTCCAGAACCTCCATGCTCAACTAAGCCTACAGCCTGCCCATCGGAGAGGCGCAGCGAATGCTAATTTCTTTCCACATACCCTTTCCCTCATGGCTCCTTCTGCCCATCCCAACTCTCCTTTGCTTTACAGCCCACCTCCCCTCGGAAGGCTTCTCTGTCGACTTCCGTCCCCATGGCTCTCCCTTCTCTGAGTTTCCATGCTTCCGCAGACAGTGCATGGCCACATGGTACCCTTCTTTATGTCTCCCTCTCTGGATCCTTTTCAGTTCAGGGTGAGCCTGGCCTCCATCATAAGATAGAAAGCTCTTTGGAGCCAAGACTGGATCAGTTCTTCTGCTGCTCTGCCCAGAGCAAGGGCAGTAAGTTCCAGCTCACCAAGTACTTGCTCATCCACCCTCAGACTGCCCCATGTCATGATAGGACACTGACCTGTAAGCAAGAGGCCATTCTGATTTACCCACAGGTCTGCAGGATCCACAGATCCTCATGAAAAGTAAGATATTTCCTGGATGTTTTGGCAACATTGGACATCAGGTCTCTTCCTTTAACTTACTCTAGATTCTATGCCATTTCTCAAAGAAAATCTGTGTCCACCTAGGGTGAGATGAAACAAGCTCTTTCACTATCAATGGAAATGCATATTGGCACAAAATTCCTAGAAAGCAAGTCAGCCATGACCATCACAATGGGTTTTTTGTTGTGTGTAAGTCTATAGTTTTTACTCACATCTAGAAATCTTTGCTAAGTAAATGATCACAAATTTCAACTGATCATTTATTATTAGTAGTATAAGTATTGTTTATTATTATTCAAAGACCCTTATAAAAATACTATTTATTATTTTGAAAAATCTGAAAATGGCCTAAATGTCTGACAATAGGTGATGGATTTAATTAAATTATGGTATACTCATTGAATATTATGTCTTATTGATTAGATAAATCGTAGTTCTTCTAAAAATTAAGTATTACATCCAGCATATTAAAAATGTTGTTAATTCTGAAGAAAATGTAATATATCATGGGAGAACGTGGATGTTATCATGTTAAGTGGAAAAATCAAGCTACAAAAATTATACATACAATATGATCCTAATTTGGATCGTAGAAAGAAAAGAAAGAACGGGAAGAAGGGAGGGAGAAAGGAAGAGGGAGAGGGAGAAAGATGGGTGATAGGAAGGGTGAGAGTGAGATTCTCGTTACAGGAAATACGTAAAAAATATTCTTTTTTTTTTTTTTTTTTTAGTAGCAAGACTAGAAGTGAATTTCTTTTCTCCTTTGTTACTCTCTGTATTTTCTAAGCTCTCTAGAGTGGTTACTGGTGCAGTTTTATAGCAGAAGGAGAATCAGGGAATAGGGCGCTCTCTGCATAGGGAAATGTCCCCAGACGCCTCCTTTTCCCCTCTTTACCCCAACTGACAGACTCTTCTGGGTCGGCCCATGGCTCATTCAGAGCCTTCATGTATGGCTGGCTCATTCCTGAGCCACGTGGAGTTGTAGAATAAGCAGGTGTCAGTGCATTCAAGAGTCAAAGAGTGGGCCTGGTGAATGGACAATTTTCCGGTGCAGGTCTCTGCATCACATGGGCAATTCATCGTCTGGGACTATTTCCAGGAAAGGCTCATCTGCTCTAGGCAGCAGCTGGCTCTGGCACCTGCACACCTCTTACCTTGTTCCCAGACTTACAGAAACAAAAGCTAGGAGGAACTGTGGGCAAGGCTATCCGCCTCCAAACTGGAAGTGATTACTCCCAATCCTGTCACCGCCAGCCACGTCTCAGGGACAGGCACGATAGGGGCATTTGGTGGAGGAAACGAGGAATTGTGGACAGGTGCAAATGGATTTTCCACAATGAGGTAACAGAAGGAGAAATCCCACCAAATAGACAAAATGAAATGTCTAACCCGTTACTCTGGCCCACAACCCAGTGAAGAGACAAGGCTTTTATAAATGTTGCCTGCCTTCCCATCTGCATGTTGCTATAAAAATTTAAATAAAATACCAAACACACATCACCAATATTATCCTCATCATCACTCTCTCACAGAAACAAGAAATTCAACTAAATCAACTCTCGACTGTGAGCTGCATTTTAATGAAGCTCACGTTCATGTGTATTTCTGGATCCCTGTGTCTCTCCAGAAAGTATCATACATTATAGGGACCGGTTGGTGATCTCCCCTGTAGCGCTTTCACTATTTAATTTCCTCTCTACTGATTACCTCTTGGGTATATCCCTTAGGACAAAAACCACTTCTAATTCTAAGATATTAGAAAGAGTAAAGGAATTGGAATGGCAGGTTGGGTTTGAATTGCAGCTCCGCCACTAGTGAGCTAAACCTCAATTTCCCCAACTGTAAAATACACACATCACAAGGTGCTTTTGAGGATCAAGTGAGATGTTAAGTACAAACTGTGGCTGGCCTAAGGTGGACCTTCAAATGAATGTCTTTTATATTGTATTATCTTCCATTCTTAGGATTCATCTATAAACTTGTTTCAGTCACTTTCTCAAAAGTTCTAATCAGGGGACTTTATCTCAAGTTCCCCTTTCTACAACTTTCCAACACACAAAAACCCAGGGTTTCTTCTTTAGTCTTTCATTGTGAGTCTAAAATTCCAGAGGCTTTTTTTAAGCCGTTAAGTAAATTTTATGTATTTAATGTCAATTAATTAAAACAATTTGGAGAGATAATGGTTATTTAATAGAAAACAAAGCTCTTATATTTAAAAAAAAAAATTAAGATCTTTGATTCTACTCTACCTGTAGATAGGAACTGTAAATTAGAAGTGTTGACTTAAACTTATGTCTACCACAGCAGAGCAGCGGGCTCCCTTTTTTTGGGCAATCAGGAGTACTCTTAAATCTTCCCACTCATGACTGACACAATTGCAGGAGAAAATACACTGCCAGTGTCCTCTCACCCTAAAGCAAATGGAAAACGCCATCCATGGGCGGTTTCCTGGGCTCTCCTGTGTGAAGATTAATAAATCCTCATTTAAATTGGAGTTGAGAGGGCATGTAGGGGGAGCTCTGGCACCCTACAGTCATCATCAATTACCCCAAATAGGAAGAGTCCTACTTTGCATCTCCAGGGGGAAGATGTTTTTCTACTCTACTACTCCAGCAGGAAGAAGGAAGATCTCACCTGCGACCACTCAGCCAAGGAAAGACTGTTACAACTCAGCCCATAAAAAGCCACTACACTTGGAACTTCCAGTTTCCTCCAATGGACACTTCATTTACAACCGCCTTTCTGAACTCTTCCTTTCCTCTATAAAAGAATATTTATCTCCTTTGTTCTTTGGATTTGCACGTGATTTGCCATTAGGCTGCATATCCAGAATTGCAATTCTTTGTTGGTCCCAAAGAAACCTTTTTTGCTGGAGAAATATCTGGCTATTTGTCTAAGGTCGACACCTGTAAAATAGTTTCATTTCAAGTCCACCTACCAAAATCAACACTATTCCAAACTGATCCAAAGAAATACAGGAGCCCCATCAAAACAATACTATTCCAGGCTAGCTCATGAAAAAGTCCAACTCCAGGATTCTCCCTCAGAATAGTACTACTATAAGCCTAGTCCCATTAAACTAATGCAACTTTAGTTTCATTAAGGACCGAACAGAGTTTTTGCAGGTTGGCCAAGAAAGTTACCTCCAAATTAAATATTCTCTGGAAAGTGTATTCTGAGTTTGACACAAGAGACCTAAAAGCCAATCGCAGGAATGCAGTACATGTCTAAGCAGGGACCTGCAAGCAAAACTTAACTTTTTTTGCACCAGTTTGCTTCGGATCACAGTAGCAAATTTGGATGAGGCATGTTAACAGTATGCAGGGGAACAAAACCTGGCAACTTTGCTGAACAAACTCCCTATGAGCCAAATCTCCCAGGAGACTGCTACCTAAACAAGGAATATTACAGATGGAAGAAAATTTAGATAGTATGATTCCAACTTCTCCATCCTACAGGTAAGAAAACTGAGACCTAGAGAGGGGAGAGATCTTGCTCAAGGTCACCCAGGTGTGAATGCCAGACCCCCTCTCAGAGGGATGCTGCCTCTTTGTATTATTCTGCTCTAACCAGTAGAATATTTTCCTATATCCATTTTTACTTCCTGTCTACTCCCTCAACTCTATAGCTTATTAACCAGAAAGCTCTGCAGCCAAAATGTAAAGCCAATCACCCCCAAGAGTGAGGCCTTAAATATTTTCCTACACCCCCACCCCCTCACAATAGCTACAGAGCTCAGGCTCAGTGAGGACATTCTTTTAAAGCAGGGATGGCATTTATTTTTTTAACATACAATCCCATTAGAGTGTAGCCTGCAGTCAGCTCGTGATCGAAACGGGTGCTCTGGGCTGCTTTGGCCCAGCACTAATCAGGTTCCGTGCTTGATCCTGAGGGACCCGGATTACTACAGTATGAAATAGAGAAATGCCTCCATTATCCCTTAAATCTTTTGGCTGGATTCAGGGGTTTTCACACAGAGGAGGAACATTTCTTGCCTGTTGGCTTCTTTTCTCCAGGTTAATCCATATCAGTTCAGCTTTATTTCCAGTAGCAGCAGCCACTCGGCTCCCTCAGAGGGAGTTGGGCACACTCACCTACTGGGTCTCAGGGGCACACTGATGGTCCTCTAACTTCAGCGTGGCTGGAAGGCCTCTCCTTACTGTTGCAGTCTCAGTAATAGCCCTTCCCCACACTCTGTCTTCCTTACAGTTCCCCAAGTGCTCCTTGCTCCCTCTCGCTTCCAGAACCATAGAGAGTAGAGGTAGATATAGAGAGATATCTGCCTATTGGCTTATCTGTCTGTCTTTTAAGCAAGTATATAAGCATGTATACTGTTCTCCTGCCTCCCTGATCACCACCCCTCCTTTAAACCTAATTAACTCCTATTTGTCCCTGCAGACTTAACTCTTTCTGGAAGCCTTACACCTCATGCTTTCCCCAGGGAATTAAGCAACGCTCATACAGCTCCTGAAGACCCCAGTTTTCCCCTATGTGGCATTTACACACATCACAGTGATTGTCCATTCTGGGGACACCAATCTAGGGTAAACAAAGAAGTTAGCGGTTTCTGCCCACTCCATCTGCTAGGTAGCACTGCCTGAATTGCCATGTGGAGAAAGATACTAAAGTTGCCTATTGAACTCAGTGTGAAATGATACAACAATCAATTAACACTGTCTGGCATGGGATTAGAGAATGGAAGCAAATGTGCCAGTTTAGCAATAGATCGTGAGGTGCCTAAAAGAAAGGGCAGGCCTTATTCCAGCTTTGTAGCTTTACATAGCACGGTGCCTGAATCAGAGTAGATGCTCAATAAATATTTGTGAATGGATAAATGAAGACTATGCTATCTACTACTTATTGAGGGCTTGTTAAATACTAAGTGCCATTTAATTAAATAACATTTAATGTGTTATTTAATCTTCAAAAAAAATTCCTTTGAGTTTATAGGTATTTTTAGTCCTGTATAAAAGACGACAAATCAATACCTGGAGAAAGTTCAGTAGATGGCTCAGGATCACATTGTAAGGCACCCAGGATAGGATCCAGCTCTGTCTAATCTCGTAGTTACTGCTCTTTCAACTCAGCTACTCTTAGAAGAAAAGAAGTATCTTTGGAATACTATACACAATAACCTGGCCTAGAAAGTGGCACATATAGGCCTATATTAAGTCTCTTCTGGAAACAGAGGAGATATAAGGAATATTCTTGAACAGCGGGGCTTTCTCCTGGTTTTAGAATCTTCATGAAACCAAGTCGTAGACGTGTCAAGACTCCAGCTGAGACCCAGGCATGGGCGTGTCGTCACGGGGAGGTAAGGTGTGCTTGCAAAAACAATGAAGGCTGTAGATGCTGCTCAGCTTCTCACCCAGCCTGTGCTACTACAAACTGGTATGATCTTCCAATTAATCCCCCATTCCAGGTGTTAGGTCCTCATCTAAATAACAGGGTTGGTCTTGCAAGCTTCACGTTTCTTCTATCTCAAACGATTTCTATGGGATTTGATGATAAAATACAAAATACACACAAAATATACCAAGAGGAATTCTTGCCAGATACACTCATTGAAGACAGATTATTTCCAAAGCCAGAAAGAGTATAGCGTGGTTTACGGTTTTGAGGTCAGATTAGGTCTGAATTCTCTTAATTGTAATTACCAACTGTGGGCTGTGAGTCAGTTACTTTATCTTTCTGAATCTCAGCTTCCTGACCTATAAGATGGGGATAATTAAGCCAGTGGTTTTTAAACGTGGTCTGGGAACTAGGAGCATAAGCAGCACCTGTAAGCTTCTTAGCAAATTTTGACCTATTGAATCTGAAATTCTGGGGATACAGTCTAATACTCTGCTTTAACAGGCCCTCCAGGTGACTCTGACACACACTAAATTACTGAGAATCATTGAACTGGGCCAGTGATTTTCAAACTTTTCCATAACAATTCACAGTAAGAAATTTATTTTCATCATAATCTAGTCCTTAACCATTTCATCATAACCTAGGATACACATTACATTCATAACTGAGACACAAGTTTCATAAAACATTCTTCCGCTGGCTACCAGGAATGCTCTTTGATATTTGCTATTCCCTTCCATATCACTTCATCCTATTTCATTTTTTAAATGCTGGTTCCAATTCTTTAAATGACTTTCATGGCCCATCAAAGGATCTTAAGCTATGTTTTTAAAAGAAGCAGTGATCTCTAAGCAGTCCCTTCTGAGTTGGGTTGATCAGAAAAGATCTCTGTAAAGTACCTAGCACACTGCCTTTTGCATTGTAAGTTTTCAATTAATGGTAACTGTCATCATCATTATCAACAACAAATTAAGCAGCAGGTAGAAACGTATTGAGTATTTTAAGTGAAATGAAGCTCATATTCATTTTTAAAACCGCATAAAATGTACAAGTCCCAAACCTCTTCTTTCATATATGCTTATGCATAAACCCAGGTTCATCTTTTCCTAGGAAATCCCTCTGAAACTTATAATTACTCTGATTCTTGGCAATAAAATAATCATAGTGCTAGAAAATCCCCATGGAGGAGTACTGGCAATGGACCCAGTGATGGGGGCAGGTGAGGTCGAAGACAATCATTCTATGGGGGCTGAGGAGGGAATCTCTGTGGTGCACTGTGCTCTGATGGGTAAATTTCAACTTTCCCGTGGCATTTACTCAGCACTGTAGTTGCCAACAAAACAGGTCTCTGCTAAGGGGACCAGATGGCCGCAAAGGAGCCAAATGGGAAGGTGCTGGTTACAAATTACAGTCACAGCACCTGAACTCTGCAGACGCAAGCCACTGCAGTGCTAATTGTCCCCTCCAGGAAAATCAGACCTGAATTTAATTCTAAGGACCTGACATGATGAATCCCATCTGAAGTATGCCATAAGTCTCAACTCCCTCTTTTGCACGCGGAAGGAAATGAGTGTAAAAGACTCTGCTCATTAAGGAAGGGGGATTCTCTCTTCCAGGGCTTCAAGGTGAAATATTCACCAATCTAGTAAGTTCATCTTTGATTCCGCCCCGCCCCCACCTCCACCTCACCTCCACCCCCACCCAGGAATTTTTAAATGATGATTTCTAATAATTATCATTTGGGGATCACTCACTACATGCCAGGCAGGCAACATGCTAAGCCTTATTTTAGGTAAAATAGGATTGTAAATGAAATTTTTCAGAAGAGGAAAGAGACTCAGAGGGGTTAACTAAGTTGTCAAAAGTCACGGAGCTGGTAAATAGGGAAGTTCAGGTCTCTGGCTCAAAGCCCGTTCCCACATTCTCTCTAAGTGAGCACTTACTTTCTAGAACTCTTTAGCTGAATTTGGTCCCTGGATCACAGAAAGAAGGAGGAAAAAAGAAACGAGTTTTGTTGCATAGTGATAATGTATAATAATACACCATGCCAAGTTCTTTATAGAAATTTTCTAAAACGAGTATTCCTTTCAGATCAAGAGCATAATTCCATTTTCCAGATGAGAAAACTAAACTAAAAAAAGGTTAAGTCTCTTGCCCAGACGACACAATTTAAAAGCGGAAGAGCTAGACTTTAACTCAACTCTCTCTGAGTCTAAACCTCTTGCATTCTCCACTATCCATGCTGATAGAATCTTGGAAGGGCTTCTCCTCCTCACTCCCAATCCATCCTATAAGTCACTGTAGTATTAATAGTCCTAAAATACGACTCAGGCTATAGTGCTCTCTTACTCCAAAACATTCAATGGCTCCCAAGTGCCTAGAGAATAAAGCCTAAATCCCTTAGCCTCACTTCAGATACCCTCGGTTTGGATCCAAACGGTCTTCTTGGTGTTTATATCCAACACTGCTTTTCAAACACAAGTAGATAGTCCACACGTCTCCCTGGCCCAGTCCATCGTCCATACTACCACCAAATCATTTCTTTTAAAATATTGCCTGATTACACCACTCCTTTGCTTGGAGAGGGCTCTATGGAGACATCTGTTGTATCTGCTGCCATCATTTGCCCTTCTCCTGGTAACAGAGGTGACTGTCCTCCACTCAGTCTACCTTAGGTAGACTGTGACCAAGCCTAGCCAAGCAGAGCACCATACCCCCAGGCCACAGCGATTGGTTCAGGTATACAAGGTAACCTGAGCCAAGCCAAGGCCAGGCTCAGAGTTAATCCCAGGACTGGGGCTCAGGCAAAAGCATTCTCTGTTCTTGAGGATTTTAAGTGTAGGACCATTGACAGCCACTTGGCCACCCCAGGGGAGACTGTATGTGAGGATGCAGCTCACAGAGAGGAGAGATACAAAAAGAGTAGCTCTTAACAACATGATGTGCCACCCTAGTTCTAGCCTGGCTAGAAACTCCTTTATCCTTGGACAATTCAATGACAAACCAATACCTTTCCTTTATGCTTAAGCTAATTTGGGTTGAACTTTCTTACAATTTACAGCTGGCAGTCTCCTAACAACTGGAAGCTATAATTGATGTAGCTCTTTTCTGCCTTTAGAATGAAATTCAGTCTCCTGAGGGACCTCAAAGACCCGAGCAATAAAGACCCCAGCCTACCTTCTAAGCTCATTTCCTATTCCTTCCCCTCCCTCACCCCAAGCATCACGTGTCATCAGCTGTACTCACACACTCGTGCCTCACTGCCATTGCTCAAGCTGCTCTCTGCCTGGAAGGTGGGATGATGGACCAAGGAGCACAGCGTGCCAGGAGAGGACTCTAGGCTCTCTTCTTCATTTACTGTGTATAGAGAACTGGTTAAACACAGGGGATCAGGAGCCAGATTTCTCGGGTTCAAATCCTGATTCCACCTCTTACTAGCTGCAAGACTTGAACGTCTTCACCTTTCTGTGTCTTGGTTTTCTGATCTATAAATCAATGGTGTTAAGAGATTCTACCTTGAAGGATCAAATAAGTTAACGAAGATAAAGCACTCGATACATAGCAGATGCAATCTAAGTCTCGTCCATAGGAGGCGCGGAAGTACAGAATGTTCCCGGGCAGGTTTCTGGGGCATGTACAGGGCTATGCTTTACCGTACTTCACACAACTGTGTCGCTCAGATACAGAAAGGCTTTGTGAATTCTGTGCACAAGTGGAGGGTCCCCTCACCTAATGCTTCCTCCCCATTCAGACCAGACATCTGTGGGAAGGGGTTCTGGGGGCAGCCACAACTGGCTGGTTGCCTTTGCAATTTCCTTACCCCACCCCAACCCCACCCCAGCACAAACACTGCCTGCTCCCAGCAGCAGTGTGGCCATCAGCGAGCTGACCTCTTGTCCACATGCTTCAGGAGAAGGGCACGAGCCACCCCTTAGATGGCAGCTATGGGCACCAGGCCTAGAGACTACTTTAGGGCCTCCTCTGCCCATGAGGCTGCCACCTCTAGATGCTACAAAAAGGCAGAGAGTGAGTGAGTGGGTCTGGAACAAAGGACCCCCTGCCTCCTTCTCTAACTTCTTGTGCTCCCACAGACCATCCCATGTCCCCACAAGCCACTCCTGTGTTTCATTCTTTATAATTATTTCTTGGGGATAAAAATGTGAGTTTGAAACTGGTCTGCAAGATCCTTCTGGGCAGGGGCTTCATCACACACATTCCTGTTCTCCCCTCCGCCCGGCGTAGTTCTGCCCTGAAACTTGTTATGAAATCGGGCTGCTTTCCTCTACTTTGCCTGCTGCACCCCAGCATCTCCTACAGAAATGATTGTCCTTCCTGCCCCCACTTCCCACCCCCCGCAATTCTCCCTTCACATGGCAACCCAAGTGACCTTTTAAAAATGCAAATCAGAGGGTGTCATTCTCTGCTTAAATCTCTCAAATAGCCTCCTGTCCTAATTAAAATGAAGCCTAAACTCCTTACCACAGCCAACCAGACCCTCCATGAGCTGGCTCTGCCCACTTCCTCCTACTCACCAAGCCGGTCCTGCCTCAGAGCATCCACACCTGCTCTTTCCTCTGCCTGGCTTACCAGTCCCTAGGTCATTATACAACTGGCTCCTTCTTGCCTTCAAGTCACCTTTCTAGAGACAGTTTCTGACCACCCAATCTGAATTTGCCTACCCACCACACACTGCTTTTCTAACACATCATTTATTTTTGTTTGTTTGTTTGTTTTTTCATGGAAAGTATTAGTACTCCCTAAAATGACCATGGTGGTGTTGTTTTTTCTCCTCTGTCTTATTTAATTTTTGCTTATAGCTTTTCTTTCCCCATTAACTACCCGAATAGAGATGTCTTTTTCACATACCCTTCTAGCCTCAGAGCCATGAACAGGATCTAGTACACAGTAGAAGTTCAATAAATATTTTTGAATAAAAGGAAAGACCTAATGAATCACCTAATCCCTTCCCTGCCTCAACTAAATTTTACAGAAGAGCTGAGTCCTGGAGAGGTGACAAGAGAAAAGACACACAAAGGATGAACTCCAGGGACTCCTAGTCTGAAAGGGCTTGAATTCATCTCCGATTCACAGCGCCTCCATAATAGGAGATATCTGTAAAGCAGAGCCAAGTCCTTGGAAGGGACAATCAAGTGCTCCAAGGGTAGAGTATGGGGTAGGGGCAGAGGGCATGCACTCCACAGTCAGACAAACCTGGGTTCAAGTCCTATCTCTGATACTTCTACTCAGGAGGTCAGGGAAGCTATTTATTTGCTCCCCAAGCCTGTTATTATATCTGTATAACAGCCACTTTACAGGGTTGTTCCACACAATAGATGTCACTTATTAATAATCATTATTGCTGTCTCGCTGAGGTGTCTGAGGATTAAATGCAATCGATCTAGCATGGCACCTGGCACATCATAGGTGCTCTGAAATGGCTGTCTGACTTGCGAATTACATTAGGGAATATCCCAGGAACAACTGGTTATCACAGGGATCCTTTAAATGTACGTCTTTTACTTTCCTTTTTCTACTTGTAAAAGCAGAGCCTTCTGATCATGTTTTACAGGGCTTAGTCTTCACCTAGTGAGGAGGAGCTGATGGGAGCCATTGGTCGCTTGGATGACTGCACAACATCTCCAGGGTGCTCAAACCCTGAGCAGCAAAACCAGCAGGGCTGCCTGGCTTGGCCTCCTTCCATCCCCCTCTGCGGGCTGGCCCCACCATGAATATGCATGCACAGGTCTCAGCCACAGCTGGAGGAGGAGGCCTCCCCTTCTGAAGGTCAAACACCATGGCAACCCGGCTGGCCCCCAGATATACCCAGCTTTTGGTGTAGTGAGTTCTGGTGCATTGCTCGAGGCTGGGAACCATTCTGGGGGTACTTTTTCACCAGCACAGACATTACTCTGGAATTCTAGTGGTTTTTCTTAAATAACATAAAGGTGACAGTACGAAGGAGGGAGGAGTTAACATAGTCCTGAAGAGCTTGGGTTCTGATTGTAGCCCTTACTCTTCTTAGCTCTGGAGTCCTAAGACGCCTTACCTCCTGTAATGTTTCATATCCTATAAATGGGAATAAGAATAGTACCCATTCATAGAAATGCTATGATTTCACTCAATTATTCACTCAACAAATATTCCTTGAGGCCCCAAGTGGCAGGCATTGTGCCTGGCACCAGTTCTTGTCTAGCAGAAATCATTGCAGAGTCAGAGAGACACACCAACAATTACGCACAATTCATTTAATTTCATATGTGGCAAATACTATGAAATTTGCAGGATGCCATGAGAACATATAGCAGTCTCAAATGTGATCATTCTTTCAAAAAACATTTACTGAACACCTACTATGCACCACTTGTGGTTCTAGGTGCCAGGGATATGGTAAATAGCCTCCCAACTGGTCTTCATCTTCCACTGTCCACCCCCTGTGCTTCATTCTCTACGTAGCAGCCGGGAGTATTTTAAAACTGAAAAGTAGATCATGTCATTGAAGTGCTGAAAATCCTTCAATACCTTCCAGCTGCACTTAAAATTCAAACTCGCTGTGGCACCTTCCTTGGCCCTACCTAGCTCCACAGCTCATCTCAGACAGCCCAGCCCTTTGCTCACTATGCTGAAGCCTAGTGGTTCTCAGACTCTAAGTACTCATCAGAATCCCCTGGGGGGCTTGCTGGGTCCCTACCCCAGAGTCTGTGATTTAGTAGATGCACAGTGGGCCTGAGAATTTGCGTTTCTAAACTTTTCTCAGGTAATGCTGAAGCCACTGCTCTAGAAATCCACTTTGAGAACTGCCTTCATTTTGTTCCCTGAAGACACTACAGTTTGTCCCATCTTGGGACCTTTGCACGTGAAGTTCCTTCTGTGTGGAATATACTAATTCTCTGCTAGCTGGCTCCTTCTCATATTAATTGCCACTTCCTCAGAAATGTTATCTTTGACCATCTGCGTCCTTTACTGTTTTGGGGTTGCACTGGCCTATTAATTCACAGTCACAGTCCTGGTCTGTTCACATCACTCTCACACCCGTTCTCCTGAGAAGGACAGCTAGCTCTGTTTTGCCTACCAGCTTAGCACAGCACTAGCAAATGGTGAACAGTCAAGAAGCATATATGGAATGAATAAAGCATGGGATCCCTGCTCTCAGTGATCCTCCAGTCTAGGATAGGCCATGTAAAGCCCTCAGCACAGGGCTTAACACAGTAAGTAACAATTACCACAACAGCGTCCAGCCCTCAGGGTGATGGGCCTGAAGGAGATGTCCATCTTCCTTAAATAGGAGCCACAGAGAGGCTGCATCCTCAAAGCTCCCTGAGACCCTCTTTCTTAGCCAGCACTGGGCAGCTGTTTGCAGCTGGCCTTGGCCCCCACCCTATGAGGCCAGGTGGACTGCTTTCCCTCTGCAGACACCCACTCGCTCCAGTGTATTCAAGTCAACCCCCACGTAGTTAAGCTTAACCTCTGGAGACATGGCCCTTCCTCCAGCTTCTCCAATCACTCTCTCAAAGAGGCCGAGCCTCTGACCCCAGCCCTCAGCCCTACCAGTGCTCTGACTGGCACTGCCATGGAATCACAGTCCAGTGCCCCTGATTTGTTGGAGCCAGCATCTGCCCGTGAGAAGAATTTGTGTCCCAGGAGGCAGCAGAGAGCAATGTCCAAAATTGTCCTTGAAGGCTATTCAGAGGCATAAATGGGAGGGCAATTAATAACGAAAAATGATCGTAATGGCCTCTCTCCACACAAAAGGGTTCAATTAAGGCACAATAGTGACAGGAAGGCGGATGGATGGCTCCGGATGGGCTCTCTCCTCCCTTTTCGAAAGGGCTGACTCTGGCCTTGAGCAGGAGACAAAACCTTAAAAGAGTCATTTAAAAGGGATAAAGGGTTTATCAGTGAAGGGTTTAGATTCAGGGCTGGAAAGACCTCAGGAGAAGGAGAGAGCTGCGGGGGGTCCTTAAGGACTGGCAAAGAGCTCTGTCCTCTGCTCTGAGGCCAAGTCAGATATTCTCTGAGTAGCAGAAACTAGGAGGGGCTGGTGGCCCAGTGGGGTCTCAGCCAAAAACAGACAGGCACCCTGGGAGCCCCTCCAGCCAATTTGAGAGTTGAGTGATCTCAAATGACTGCAGGGTATTTTCAGAGCAAGTCAGTGAGGTGGGAGAGGGAGGAATCATCTCTGAGTTCTTTAGAATAGACAGGGCTAGACAGCTACAACAGGTCTCACCGGAAGCTGGAACCCTCATGGTGCTCTGAAGGAAATGGGGAGGGTACCTGCCCGGGATCAGATTGAAGAGGGAGGTGCCTTCTCAATGGAGCCAGGTGGTCAACAGACAGGCCAGCCATGCTGATGGGCTTGCTGCTGGGATCAGCGTGACTCAGCTCCAGGCCATGCGGACAAGCCACAGGTTTTCTCAGGGATGATGCACACTTCATGTGTCTAGGCACCCACGGGAGTCTTCAGAGGGTGTCTAGCAGAGATGCCCACATACCAAAAAGTGTTAGCATGGTCGGAGATCTTCCAAATACATTTCTAAGATGCAATTTAAGATTAAATATTAATTTCCCTGAATTGATCTGAATCTCGCTGGCCAACAGAACTTTGTCAGGGTTCAGACCAGAGCCCTCCTTAAGGACATGAGCTCTTTCTTAGAGGCTGCTCCATCCCAAGAGGCTTGCTCCATCCTCGGATCTCAAATCTGTTGCCCAGGATTTTACTTTGCCTTTATCATCAATCATCCAGTATCCATGTGCTTATTTTCAACACCTGTGATATGCCAGGCACAGTGCTAAACACTAGGGATCTAGAAGAAACAAAACAGACATGGTGCCTGCTATTAAAATTTAGAGGAGAATTCATAGCAGTAAACAGCCGAATATGGGCAATGTACTGTCACAGTTATGACCCCAGGTTCTGGGGTCAGTTGCGTGGGATCAGACCCCAGCTCTGGCACAGCCATGCGACTTTGGGTTTATGTGATATTGATCAAATTACTTGACTTCTCTGTGCCTCAGTTTCAACATCTGTGTAATGGGAAATGTAAGCGCCTTTATCATAAGGTTGTTCCGAGGACTGAGTTAACACACGTAAAAAGATTTTACATATAGTAACCACTATATTTATCTCATTGCTTTCTGATTGTTCGCTATCTCATTGTTATGATGAAAGTGGAACTACAGGACTATATAAGGAAGAGGAGAACTTCATATCTGGACAGTGGGGGATGGAGGGAATGGGGGTGCTGAGGAAGGCGCCTGTCCAGGGGGAAGGGGATAACATTTTGAAAGACAGGGAGGGCATGGACCTTTCGTTATGGTCAATTGTGGCCATTTCCCTAACTTTTGAGCTGTTTCTTCATATCTCAGGCCCCAACATGGCACCTGGTACATGGTAGGTACTCCATAACTATGGAGAGTCTTAAATGAGTCTTTGAAAGAATTTCCTTAAATTTGCCTCTATTTAGACTGATTTTTGAAGGTTATCCTCTCGGATGAAAACAATAGAAAGAAAATAAAGAGAAGAGAATCTTTAGCTTCACACACATACATACATACTTCATTTTTTTAACCTGACGGAGCTGACCAAACAGACATTGCAAGTCACAGGTACCATGTACAGAGGCTGGGACAGCTGATACCACAGTTATGGGGATACTTCATGGGAAAAATACTCTCTTGTCAATCCCCTTCAATGGCTCCCCTTCTCTTTTAGGATAAAGACTGGAGCCTTTGGTCCTGCCGCTCTGATCCTTGCTCACTTCAGCAGTTGCTGTTCCTCTCTCAGCCTCTAGGCTCTAGCCGGCCTCTTCCAGTACCAAGCGTCTGAATTTACATAAATTCTTCCTGCCTTAAGGACTTTGAACAAGGTGTGAGGCTGTTCCCTCCTCTAGAACTCTTTCCCTCTCCCCTTCCTTCCTTCTAGGAAACATCAGTCTTTATCCTTCATCTGGGCCGAAACATCCTCAGGGGAGCCTTCCGGATCCCAGCCCAGTCTCTGCGTCCTGCTCTCCCAGCACGCTGCACTTCTCTGCTGCCCTCTAGTCACCAGTAATTAGTTTAGTATTTGCACAATTCATTATTTTATCTCCCTTCCCACCTCCAGACTGTGAGCTCCACTACTGTGAGCTCAGAGCCCAGCACAGAGCCAGCTAATAGTAGGTGCTCCATGGAAGGAAGGAAGGGATGCAGGGAGGGGGAGGGAGAGGGAAAAAAGGAGAATGTGTACCATGTGGGGAGAGGTGTAGATGGACAGTAAGTCCTTCAGAGGGAATGTGCTCTCTTTCTTTGGAGTCAAGGGTTCTCTGCTGCTTGGGGAAGAGAAAGAGACCTCTAGGAATATCTGTGAGTCATTAAAAAAAAGAGAGAGAATGGGGGAGGGACAGGGACATGAGAGGAGGCAGAGACAATACACAGCAGCCTTGGAACTCAATTCCAGAATAAGAAATACAGAGAGGGCTGAAAATATGAATAAGGGGCAGACAAAGCTAGGTCCCTTTATCCTGTCAGCTTCTTTCATCCTCCAGGGTAGTGTTCATTTGCGGTGAGCTAAAGCTCTTTATCTCTACATATTATGGGAGAGTAATTGGAAAAGTCCCTACTGGGTGGCTTATTCACTAAGTGGCCACTCCTATTAGAAGCCTCCAGGTTGTTCCATCCTTTCTGACCCTAAGTTCATACCTTGTTCATAAATTGCTACAGACCTCCACCCCACCCAGCAGGCCCAAACAATCACCCACATGTTGGCACCTACAGTGCTCAGGTGGCCTCGACTGGGAAGCATCAGATATACTAAGCATAGACCCATCACACACATGACCCTGTTCTTGAGAAAAGAGAATCAATGCCACTTGGTGGAAACTGTAAGTGACCATGATCCTGCCCCAAACCAAACCAATCAAGCCAATCCAGTTGCATAGGTTATATAGGCAAATCTTATTAATTCAAAACTCAGGGGACCAGACATTAATTCAAAAGTCAAAACGAGACTAGGAATGTGCTGATTTCTGAAAGTTTTATTAATAGGGCATTTTCGTCAGCTGAGAAATAGCAAAGGTTCTGAATTACGTGCTTCTTTGAATAAGCCATTAAAGGATTAGGAAAGATTTTTTTTTTTTTTTTTTTGCCATTTATGCTACAGGATATAACAAATGACTTTAGGGCTTAGAACCAGTAATTCGCTTGGGCTGGCTCTGGCCAGAAAATGATGGACCAAGCCATTTTCTTACTTCCAAATGGTTTTCCTCCAGTGTTCCGAGACTCGGAGAAGCTCGTCTTTAGACACTGATAAGTAGGGAAATGAAAGGGGAAGGAAATTAGGTGACATTGCAGCTCTGAATGCTGCTGATTACAAGTGACCCTCTGCCATCAAGGAGTCAAATCATAGTATGCTGTGCAAGGAAATTAGCTACTGGGTGACTCCCAATGTGCCTCGGAAGGGGATTTTTAAAAATCCATACCTACCACACTGCCACTCACCCCTGCAGCTCCATTGTATAAAGTAAATGGACTTCTAAGTTCCCTGAATAGACCTCGCTGTCATCACAGAAGGCCTTTCCCCTCTACTCCAAACACTTAAGCAGTTCTTTTTATTATTATTATTATTTTTTATGAAGTCTCAGTGGTGAATTGTAAATGATATGATTTTCAGGTCAGTATTCCCTCCTTTTCCTAGAAAAGCAAAGAAGGCTCCTTGCTGCCCTCTGCTCTGGATGTCTGGTGAGTTCTCACCATAACAGAACAAAGCCACAAGTGTTCAGGGTTGAGGGTAGGATGGGAAAGAAGATTGCAGAAGGAAGAGGAGTCACTGGAGCCCACAATTGTTATCTTAGCACAACCACTGCCTTGCTCTGGTCCAGACCCTGTCCAGGCACTAGCACTAGGGACATAGAAGGCACTGCCATGGCCCAGTCTTGGCCTCCAAGATCACACAGACTGGCAGGGAAGGCGGACAATGGAAACAGACTATAATAATAAAAAAGCACCCACCCTTCACCCCTACCCCTGCCTCCCCATTCACATGCACTCCCTCTCAATTCTCCCTTTGCTCTCAGTCAAGGGAGAGGAGGATCAGGCCTGTGAGGGGGCAGCCACTGCCTGGGAAGATGGAGGTGGATAGGCAGCAGGTGATCTCCTTGTGGGGTGACTACCAACTCATTCTGCCTGTGGCTGTTACTTCTCATCTCTCCCATTTCAAACCAGGTCTCTGCATTCCTCAGAAGCCTCTCTTGGGGACTATTGCAAGAACCTCTTACTCCACTTACACCATTGTGGACAAAGCCCTGCATGTGTCTCTCCTCGGCATAGAGCCCACCTACCTGGGTCCAGCTCCTCAAACTGGGGCCAATGTCCAGGATGCCCTATCAGACCCAGGGGCTGGGCCAGGGAAGGAGAGGGTGGAGAGAAGTAAAAATAATAGCTCGATTTCAGGCTTTCACCAGGCTAAGTGAATTTAGTAATCCATAGATCATGTTAGACAAATTGCATTTCACAGTTTGATAAAAATAACCTCACACTGTGTACAATCCTGGGTGGTTTATTTTACAAATAAATAACCTCGCTCTAAACAGCTCCATTTCCTCAGCCATCGCTCTTAGAGAGCAGATTGACTCCCTGGCTCGCCTTGCTCTCTCCTTCGCAGACCTTAATTTCATTGCCAAAGAGGTTTTATTCATACGACTCATCTCTATGTGAATAAAATAGAAAACATATGGTATCTATTGAGTGCTTTCTATGTACTAGGTAATATGCAGCATGTTCTACATACAATATTGCATTTAACACTCATAATATGAAGTAAGGACTGTTGTCTCATTTCACAGGTGAAGGAACTGAGGATCAGAGAGGTGAGGCAATTTATTCAGGTTCATATAATTAGAACTCATAGCCCAGAGCTCAAAACACAGTGTCTAAGAAAATGTCCCATGAAACAAATTGTCTAACTAAATAGCAAATGGTCTCCCCTAGGAGCACCATGTACCAGAATCCCGCTATAAAATGGACTTGGGATGGGAGATGGATGCGGAACTCCCAAGGCATCCTGGTCCTGGGTGTCCTTGTCCCTCTCTCTCTCTGGGGAGGAGGAAGATGGCTGCCACCTCTGAGGATAGTGCTTATATTCTAATCCACGCAGTGAGACAGCCAGGCCTGCTGGTATGCTGAGGTAGCACCCAGGCCATAGTGACTGCCTTTAACCATTTTCATTACTCGTGATAGGTAATAGCTCTGGCTAAACCAGAGTATTTGGTCAGAGGAAAGAGGAAGAAGGTGGAATGGTCAGGATTCATATATTCTAAATTGTGTCTCATCTTTCATGGCTCACTGCAAAAATCCAGCAGAAGGACCAGTTCATGAGCCATCGAAGATAATGAAGACAGAAGAAGCACTCTACCTGGAATGTTTTCACAAATTGACTCAAGTCTCTCGTTGGTCCAGATATCAACCTTCTGTAACTTACTCTAATAAATGAAAGGAGATATGATGTCTGACCATGAGGCAAATTTATATTCTAAGACAGGTACACTTAATATTTCATCTAATAATTCATAGATTACCTCATAGTTCATAATGTTAATAGGATTATTAATAATGATAATAATAGCAGTTAACTAAATGTTAGACCCTGAGCATAGTGCTTTAAATACATCACCTCATTTCATCTTCTCCCAAAACTCTGTAAGGTAGGAATTACTATCTCTACTTTACAGATCCAGAAGCTGAGGTTAAGCACTTTTGTCCTGGTGTCTCGGCCAGGAAGGGTAGAGCTGGGTTTTGAACCTACTGTATGAGATTCCAGAGCCCAGGCTCTGAACGTCCACCTCACACGAGCTGCTCAAATAAGCATAAGTGGAAGTGCTTTGAAAACTATGTAGCAAAGTACAGATGTCAATGGTTATTTGGTTCCACAGGACAGTCGGATAGAAAATCTATCAGATAAGTTTTGAAAGGAACCATCCCACTCAGTTTCAGGGAAGCCACAAGTAAGCTAGAAGGAGACTGTCAGTGTCTTGTTTCCAACCTGTTTGTCCATCTGGAAAAGGCTTTCAGGTCAGGATTAGAAGGGCGATAACCCTCTTTAACCACAGGCCTGCTGGGCAACAGTGGGTCTCAGTATCCCAAGTCACACAGAGTGGGTATGAAACCTTCTAGATTCTGGAGAAGGAATACATTTGGGCCAACTAGCTCATGCTGCATTATTTTTCTCACTATCGATTCCCTCTCCTTGGGCAAAAATTGAATCACACATGCCTGAAGTACTCTTATGACACTTGAGGGGCCGGGTTGCCACTGGCTCTGTCTCTTCACCAGGCCCAAGATATATCAACATCTGTTCCACACAGTTGTCCATACAGATCCAGATCAGGGAGTTATGGGACCTCCAGTCTGTAGATGTGGATGGACATGTTCCAAGAGGTACCTGCCCTTACAATGACCTGTTTTTCTCTCTGGCTCCCTTGCACCAAAGAGCTCTGAGTAGTTCAACTGTTTGCATTAATGACTCTGGCAGCATTTCTGTCTGAGTCCTCACTCTTGTTATCAAATACCCTAAAGCAATTGCTAAGCCCCTGCTATCACCTGGCAGGCTGCAAGCAGCTCATTAAGAGGCAGAAAACTCCCTCCACAAGCAAAAAACTTCATTCCCTGGAGAGCTGCCCATTGAAGCAGATAAACCCTGAGTTGTGTCAACTTTCATTTAGACCCAAACAACCCCTGGCCCTGCTCTCTGTGCTAGGTGGGCCTTGGTTAATGACACAGAACACACAGTAAAAGAACTGTAAGGCAAGGAAAAAAGGATGCAAAATTAGCATTTAAATTCCTCCCCCATCCTTAAAAAATAGAGGAAACTAGGAGCCCATTGCTATGATGGGGGACAGGGGAGGAAGAGAGGGGTTTCCAGCCAGAAGAACCAAGATCTCTGATTCTATACTTCAAATGGAGCTGTATGACTCCATTTCCATTACTTTAGGCAGATGGATATCGAGCTAGATATTCAAGTTGCCATTTTCTTTTTTTTTTTAATAATATGTATTTTTTTATTATAGTTGGCATACATTGTTATATTAGTTTCAGGTATACAACATAACGATTAGATATCTAACTCATGAAGTGATCACCCTAATAAATCTAGTACCCATCAGACATCATACACAGTTATTACAATATTATTGACTATATTCCTTATGCTATACTCTATATTTCCATGACCACTTTGTAACTACCATTCTGTACTTCTTAATCCCTTCCCCCTTTTTCACCTACCCTTCTAACCTTCTCCCATCAGGTAACCCTCAAAATGTTCTCTATATCTATGAGTTTGTTTCTGGGTGGGATTTTATTTGTTTGTTTATTTGTTTTCTTTATTATGTTCTTTAGATTCCACATGTACATGAAATCATATGGCATTTGTTTTTCTCTGACTTACTCCACTCAGCACAATATCCTCTAGGTCCATCATGGAATATCTTTTTCCATCCCTTTATTTTTAGTCTGTGTGTGTCTTTTAACTGAAGTGAGTCTCTTATAGACAACATATACAAGGGTCTTGTTTTCTTATCCATTCAGCCACCTTATCTTTTGGTTGGAGAATTTAATTCTTTATCATTTGAAGTACTTGTTGATAGATATGTAGTTATTGCCATTCTTTATTCATATTTTTGCTACATATATATTTTTCCTCTTCTAAAGGAGTCCCTCCAACGTTTTCTATTATACTGGCTTGGTTGTGATGAACTCCTTTAGCTTTTTCTCATCTGGGAAGCTCTTTATCTGTCCTTTGATTCTACATGATAGCTTTGCAGGGTAGAGTAATCTTGGTTGTAGGTCCTTGCTTTTCATCACTTTGAATACTTCGTGTCAGTGCCTTTTGACCTGCAAAGTTTCTGTTGAGAAATTGGCTGACAGTCTTATGGGAGCTTCCTTGTAGATACCAATTGCTTTTCTCTTGCTTCTTTTAAGATTCTCTCTTTGTATTTAACCTTTGGCATTTTAATTACGATGTGTCTTGGTGTGGGCTTCTTTGGGGTCATCTTGTTTGGGACTCTGTGATTCCCAGGCTTGTATGTTTATTTCCTCCTCCAGGTTAGGGAAGTTTTCAGTCATTATTTCATCAAATAGGTTCTCGATCCCTTGCTCTCTCTCTTCTCCTTCTGGTACCCCAATGATGTGAATGTTGTTGCGCTTGGTGTTGTCCCAGAGGCTCTCATGTTGCCATTTTCCTTGCTTTGCTTCCTGAAGAAATTCTATAGTAACGCGATTGAGTAAATGAAGAGCTGAGAAAAGTCTTAAAGATATCCAGTGTTGTGAGGCACAATGACTGGGGACTTTACCCCGCAAAAACATTGTTGACCCACATCCCAAGGAAGTTGGGTATGACACAGAGATGTGGGACAACTTAATCTCTCTTTGTGCCTTGGTTTTCTATAACATCATCCACCTTGTATATTGTTGGAAAGAGAATGAGTTAGCTGTTCTACTGAAAGAATCCAGTATTGCACCTGGAATATGTGGCTTCCCTTCATATCTTTTCCTCTTTCATTTAAAAAAAAAAAAGGATCAGAGACAATAAAGTGATTGACCAAAAGCCACAATGTCAGCTAATGGTAAGGGTAGGGCAAGTACCACTCTACTGAAACTCCTTGTCTTTTCCAGGCTACATATTGAAATTCTGCTGAATTAGCCCTGGTGAATGGATGTGGTTCAAAAGACAGCAGAGTCTCTACCTAATCCAGATTCAAATCTCAGCTCTACAATATACTATGTAACTCTAGACCAGTTCCATCGATTCCCCTGTGTCGGCTTCCTCATTCATAAAATGGGTGTCATAGCAACTTCATGAGGTCTGTGCAAAGGTTAAACAAGTTATCATGCCTAGTCCCAGGCCTGGTACATCCTAGGTGCTCAGGGTCCCTTCTCAGTCTCTTTGCTGCATCTCCCACAGTGCCCAGTGCAGGGCTCCACTCACCCAAGGCTCTCAGGAGTTGCTTATTGGTCAGTAGGACTGAAACCATCTTCCAGAAGACTATAGACTGTCCTTCACCACATTGTGTGGTGGGACCTGTTTGTCTTCAGAATCACATCACCTCATTTTTCCCCTGCTCAACTGCCTTTCTCAAATCTGTGCACCATGTTTTGAATCTTTTTCATGCCCCTCTTCAACTTGAGGCAGACCACAGTCCCCTCTTCCATTCACTCAGTGTCCAGTACTCCATGACAAATAATATGGTAGTGATGATAATGATAAAGATGATGGTGGTGATAGTGGAGATGGCAGTAGTGGTAGTTAACTTTCACTGAACTTATTCTGTACCACTCTCCTATTTTTTATATAGCTTTCTTTACCCAATTCTCATAATTGCTATATGATCCATTTTATTGTTAAAATAATTTAGCACAGAAGTCACACAGTTAGTAAAGTGATGGAGCTGGAATTCACACCCAGACATTCTAACTCTAGAGTCCACATGCTTAACCACTAGGAAAGCCTTAACAGGGCCGCCTAGAGAAGGTCCGACTCTGAATGACAATAAATTATAGCAACAATAGCAATAACAATGTAATTATTAAGGTGACACTAACTGTTAGATGAAATCCAAAATCTTGGTGGCTCAACACAAAAGACGTTCATTTCTTATTCATAAAAATCCAGTGGTGGTGTGAGGGAAGGGACTGATGAGCAGAAGACCTCTCCTCTGCAGCCATTCAGGGTCCAGGGTGATGAATACTCTACTGTCTTCAGCAAGTGGTTACACTGCAGCAAGAACATTTTATGAGACAGGCCTGTATAAAGCATTACATCACTTCTACCCACATTCTGTTGGCCAGAACTTATGCACATGGCTTTCTCCAGATACAAGGAAGGTCTGAAGTATGAAGTCCCTGACTAGGCAGAACTTTTGAGCAATCACTTTCTTTGTGGAATAGTTGCACAAATCTTTGGTGGACAGCTAGCCATTTTTGTCACAAACAATTACAGCAGCAATAATAAAGGTAATAAATTTTGAGCCCTCGCTATACATATACACCAGGCTCTGTGCTAAGTACTTAATAAACATTATACCTACTTTTCACACTGTAAAAGATAGAAATGATAGTCCCTGTTTTATAGTGAAGAAAATGGACACCTTAAGAGATGTGAAGAATTTGCACAAGATCACACAATTTAAGTAGCAGGTACAAATGCCAAACCAGGTGTCTTAGGGTCATCTAGAAAGCAAAGCTTCAACAGGAATTCAAGTGCAGACATGGTTTGGAAGGTGCCATTCCAGGGCAGTGAGAATGAGGAAAAAGGGAAAATGAGGCCAGGAAAGGGGCACAAGGAGGCAGTGAGATGTCTTATTGTGCCGGCCACCGCTTCATACAAGCTGCTATGAGATAGAGCAGGTCCTGTGGCAGGTGCGTTTGTTCAGCACATGAGACTTTCTCTAAAAGATTTGCAAGGACAAACCGTACCTCAGAGTGGCCCACAGCATGGAGAAAGAGTGAGAAGAATTCGTCCATCTCCTCCAAGTTTCAAGTCTATGGAGAGTTGACTCCCTATATTTCTGTGTTGTATCATCCAGCCATGGTGAGCACCGAGGAGGCCAGAACCTGTAGCCTGCAGCATGGCATTCCATCCACAACTAACAATCAGGAGTGACTCAACAAGGATAAAGACCAGCATTTAGGGTACAGAGGCCATACTGGCCCAGCACTTGAGCTCGAGATGTCTAGCAAAGTTGCTGCCATGGATGGCAGCAAGACAAGGAGGTGCCTTCAGAAAGAAGGGTGTGGTATGAATTATATAGGAATGCCTAACAATTATGTCTCACCACCAAAGCTCATGCTCTTTCCACTATATTACCTGGTCTCCCTCTCAAATCAGATGCAAAAGTAGGCATTTCAGGCACCTTAATGGGAAAATAAGGAGACTTCTTTGGGCAGGAGTGCATCTCAAATCTCATCCCATAAAGGACTGTCTTTCTCCCCACAATTGAAGGAATGGCTGAAATCAAAACCCTAGGAACATGGGGCAGTCCACTTGTACAGCTTCTTTCATCAAGGGAAATGTGCCATGCACCTGAAGATGGTGGCTGATAGAAAGAGAATGATACTTTTGATATAGCCCATTGTGACACCCATTTTAAAGACTGGACTCTGGGCCAAAGGCAGTGAAAGGACGTCTTGTCTAAATTCATACAACCAGTTGGTGTTGGGGTGGCACAAGAGTTCTGGCCTTTTCTAGGATGCCACCATCTTCCAATATCTCTGCAGACCACCCTTCATCAGACTCTAGCTCTGACCAGCCCTCCAATTCCCAGGCTCCCCCAGCAATAGCAGAGAACGGCCATCTCCTCACATTTGAGCAATGTACCTTTTTTTCTAGCCATACCCACCACCAGCACAAGAGTCATTTTTTGCGGGGAAAGCACTCCTCTGAGGTGAATCATTTCATCTTTGGTTTTAAGGACATAATTACCCACAGACATAATTATTCTTGTTCATCAGCTGGCTTAATCCCAAGAAGTCAGTAGTTTACCTGTCCATGATGCCCACAAAAACCATATAGGAGAAATGTTCAGGCAATAGGGAATGGAGGCCCAGCTTCCCACACCAGCCCCCTTTCCTTAACCCATTAGCATTCCTGAGAGGAGAACACAGATAGGAATGTCTGTGGTCTCCCCTCCCAGTGCCCTTGCCATCCCCAGAGCTCCACTCGATTTCAGCCAGGAAGGTCCCTATTTCTGAAACCGGAGATTTCTTGCAAGGAAGACACGCAGGCCCACTCCGGTAGTTCCAAACCACCCAGCTCTCCTTCCAAGCCATTAGGAAGAGGATTAAGATGATGGGGGCATCAGAGTAGCCACAATTAGGCCAACACATTGCTATCTCTGCAAATGGCATGAGCAGTGTAATTTAACAGCTCATTACTAATGGGAAAAATGAGATAAGGACCAGGTTCGGCGTCCAAGGGGAACTCCTGTACCAAATTGAATATGTGTTAATGCTCGCTTTCAAGCCAATGGTTGGCAGAAGGCTGGATTCCATTCCTGCCCAACTTCAGCAGCCCTGCCCCCTGCCCTCCAGACCTCCCCAGGGAGAAAATGGGCTCTGATAAAAGCACATTATCTGCTGTGACCCTCATCTTCTCCCTGAGAATAACAACTGTAAAAGAAGGGCCATGTCTGTTGTTTCACAAAACTGGTTAAAAAATAAATAACAAGTAATAGTTCTCTTTCTAGTGTTGGCTTTAATGCAGGGGTGGGGTGGGGGGGTCATCTTGGAAAGAGTAGGAAGAAATAATGTGGAGACTTCAGTCCTCTCTTAATCAGATCTCAGGCTTGTGTTCCTAAGGCTGTCTGCACAAAGGGCATTGTCAGCCTGTTGGAGGCTGTGTGTGCTTCAGTGCAAATGTGGGTGTCTCAGTGGCCCTTCTTGCTCTTCTCCAATCCATTCACCTCGCAGTGGCCAGTGTGATTGATCATGTCTCTCCTCCATTTAAAACCTTTCAATGGCTCTTACTACTCTTAGGCCAAAGATCAAAATCTCTAACATGGCTGAAGACCTACACGTGATCCAGCCCCATCTACAGCAACTCTCGCAGCTAATTCCCAGGGTCCAGCCACACTGGACTTCTGTTGTGTGTTTGAACATACTTTGCTCCTCCCTGTCTTGGGGACTTTGCATCTGCTACTCCCTCTGGCCAAGACATTCTTCCTGTCTCCTTTTGCCCCTTCAGAACCTAGTACAAACAGTAATTTCTAGGAAAGCCTTTCTTGTCCCCCTTTATGTGCCCTTATATCACCCTGTACATCTTCTTTGTATCATGTGTCACCATTTTAATTACATAATTATTTGTGTGGTTAGTTATTTAATGCCTGCCTTCTTCATTCCACTGCAAGTTCCATGGCAGCAAGGTCAAATGCATTTTTTCCGTACTGATTTTCAAGACACTACATGGTACGAGTTGTGATGGGGCAGAGGTGCTTCCAGATGTATATATAGCACAGACTAAAGAAAATCACTCTGATAGCTGTTGGCGGGGGATGGGGGGTGGAAGGTCAAACCATTTCTCCATTTATTCCTTCAGTCAATCACTTACCAAATACTCAGTGAATGCCAACTCGATGCCAGGAGATGTGTGAGCTGGGCACTCAGGTTTCAGCTATTAACAAGACAGGCATGTGCAATTCACAAGGCACAGTTTAAGTGCCCTGTCCTCTACGGAGTCATTCCTGACCCTTCCATCTCCCGAGTTGAGTTATTGCTCCTTCCTTTGTGATCTGTACCTATCTCTTACGTTCTACCATGTTTGACTGCACCAAGTTGCTTGTCTTCCCCATTGACTGAGTGAGGCCTGAGGCCATTACCTGCTTATTGTATATAGGCAGTGCCTAAAACACCCAGTACATCCAGCACCCCTGGTGCCAAAGAAATGACCAATGAATGAATGAATTGCCACCCTTAGACAATCAGTCAGAGGCATGAGCTGGCCCCTCCACTTCCTCCTCTCCCAATCCCCCTGGGATCCCTATTCTCTGCTCCAACCATAGTGACTCCAATACCTTGGACAATACTAAGTGCACTCTTGCACAGGCTATGTCTCCTACATAGAAAACCTTTCCCTTTGTCCAACTCCAACTCATCCTGCAGCTCTTGGGATAAGCATCACTTCCTCCAGAATGCCTTCCCTGTCCTGACCATTTCCATTCTCACCCTCACTAGTCACCAAACTCAACTAGGTAGGAATTCCTGCCATGGCTCCCAGGACTTCCCCTACCAACTGTCTGTCTCCCCATTAGACAGTAGCTCCATGCAGACAGCCACCATATCCATCCACCCTGTATATCAGCTCCTTGCCTGGTGCATAGTATGCTCCGAATAAATTTTTTGTTGAGTGAACAATTGGACAAATACTTGAGTGGCAATTGCACATAAAAACAGAATGCTTCTAATATCTCGCCTTCAATTACATTACTTCAAATATAAAGGTCTGAGCAAAAAGGAAAATTACTTTTTTTAAAAGTTCACATTTGAAATTAATTTTTAAACCAATTTGCATGTTATTCTCAATATCCTACATCATTCTTGGTTATACCTGTAGGCCTGGGTAATGAGGACTGATGTTCAGAATAAATTAAAGATTAAATCATGTTCACTACATGTAAGAAAAATGGATTCTGACATTTTCTAAGGATTTTTAACAAGGGTTGGAACAAAAGAGGATTTCTAATTAACCCTCAGTTACCTAGGAAATTATACCCATCACTGCATTCATTCACAAAAATATATTCCTTGATTGTGTACTATACAAGTGATTATGGGCCAAATATGTGAGTGGGCACATGGCACCATGTTGGACCTGTTATACAGGTTATCCCATCCAAACCTCACAGCCTCTTTGTGAAGTCAACATTATCAATGTCGCTTTTATAGCTGAGAAAACAGATGCAGAAAAATTGAATAATTTCCCAAGGTCACACAGCTGATAAGGGCTGGAGACAGGATTTGTGTTCAGGTCTGTGCTTCCCACAGCCCCTGACTTCCTACACATCATAGCTGAGATGACTGTGGGGAGAGTGATCAATGATGTCAATGATACTACCATGACACAGAGATTAGAAGCAGGCAAGAAAGTAAGGTTTAAACCCTGACCCCACCATTAATTGTCTCGGACATGTTACGTAAACCTTTGGGAGCCTCAGTTTCCTCATCCGTAAAATAGGGTAATAATTGCTCTTACCTCAGAGTGGTTGTAAAGATGAAAGAAATAATCCATGTAGGGGATGTGGGGCACATGAAAACACAATGATGCCACAGTAAAGGACTCTCTTAGCCCCAAGAATCAAATGGTTATAGGACAAGGGATGGGGCAGCGGTGCATCGGAAGCCAAGCGAAGCAGGAATCCAAAATAGGCTCACTCTATATAATTGCAAGGCTGCCGAAGGGCCTGGCACCAATGGTCTTTATTCTTTTAAGAATTCAGCTGAGAAACACTAAACCACCAATGCTTATTTTGGCATTGACAGAAAATAATATTTGGAAAAACATACATATCAATGACTCAAAAAGTAATTCAGAAATCTGGGGCTCTATTTAGAGACACTTTAGAAAAACCTTATTCAGTTTATTTTGCCTATGTCTTTTTGGTACATGCACAAGAGTGAAATGATAGACAGCTATGTCTAATTAAGTATATGAGAACTCTTTTAATAAGTAGAAAAATTCTAAGTAATGAAAATGCATTGTACCATAGTTTATGGGCAGTAATTTTTTTCTGAGTAGTACATAAAATCACAGTGAATTGTAAGTCAGATTTGATGAAATGCAATAATTCACAAACAGACATTTGGTATATGACCCGTTTGTGAGTTTCAACTGCCTAAGGAAGGAATTTACCCTAAAGGACTGCTCTCATTTATGCCCCCAATATTTATGTCCCCAATATCTCCAAGAGTTAATTTTGTTAGAAAACGAAGGTGCAAAAAAGAGGAAAGAGGGAAGATGATGAAAAAGAGAAATGAGCAGCAGAGTGTGGGGTGGTACCAGAAGCTAATTTTGTATAATTATCACTTGTACTCAGGGCCAATTTTGATAGGGATAAGTGATTAGAAGTACAACCCCTCAGTCATCAAGCAAAGATTCTTTTGTATTTACCACTTATATTTTTAAAAGAAAGTAGATTTTTTGAGTAATTGACAAGTTTGCAAGGATTCAAAACAAAAGATTTTTCTGGTTAGCCTCAAATAACCAGAAATGTATGAACCTTGGATATTTCAGTTAAATAAGAGTTGTTGGTAGTAGCTTCACCTCACGAGTGGTCACTGTCTCTTTTGTGACATATCACACGATCTAGAATGCCCCTGCTTCCTCTTTTTCACTCTCACCTACCTCATTCTACCACCAACAGATTGGTGCCATCAAGATTTAAGAGAACTGGGGACCAATGTGAGAAGTCAAGACTGATTTGGGGAACATGAAGAACCTGTTTATCTTTGCTGAAAAGAACCTTGGCCAAGTCCTGTAGTCTTTTGCTTCTTTCCTGTGCTTCTTTTGACCATAAATATGTGAGAGATTCAAATGATGAGTGATATTTCCAACTATCAGGTCAAGAAACATCTTTTCGATATTTGAAGTCTCATTTATAACAAAGCCAAGGCGTTGGCTCCCGCTTCCCAGTCTAAAATAATTTGATTGAACAAGATAGGAAAACACCTCAGGACCTGTTAAAACAGTACTTGCCTTCTAAAGGAGTTAAAGAAGTAATTTGCTTCAAACATGGGAGTAAACCACTGTGGATCCATCCAATGTTAACTTCATGTAAAGTCCAGGAAGGCAGCTGCTCACTCGGTTCTGGATTCTATGCTTCCCGTGGGAACTCAGCTCCTCTCTTCTTCCTAAGCTATGCTGCAAACCTCCTCGCTTTCCATCTTCTTCCAAGTTCTTAGCTCTTCTTTTTCTAAATACCGGTAACAAAATATTGGCCATTCTAACATTTAATTCTTCTCCGAAAATTGCTTCACTTTTCCATTACCAAATTGCCCAGAAATGACCCCCAATGCCACTTCCTCCCTTCAGGAACCAAGATGCCTTACTATCTTCGATGTCCATAACAGCCACTGGTCACCTACTATGTGTAAAATCAGATGCCTAGTTCCAATTTTACTGATAAATTTGTAGTATCCATTCAAACACATAGAAAGTCCTACCTTCTACTTTTTTTATGACAGAGACCACTGGTATTCACCAATATCCGTGTCTTCCTTTCTTCTTTGTCATATCTTCCAGTCCCCTTTCATCCAAGGGAAGCCATAAGATGAGTCTGCACCAATAGAGTGTGGGCAGAGTGACCAGGCCTGGTACCTAGACCTTCTGCATAATTCTTCATGCTTTCTCTTCTTTTGCCTATTGGTCAGATGCTAAAGATCTATCTAGTGGAGAGTAGTCAAAATGTCAATACAGTATGGAAGGTAAGAGCAGGCCCTGAGTGATGTACATGATGAGAGAGCCTTGAGATGGAAGAAGCCTGGGTCCTTGAATGTTTATGTGGAGGAGAGCCCCCTGCTGACCCATCCGAAAGCATGGCATGAGTGAGAAATATACCTTTGCTGTGTTAAGGTTTGAGATTTTAAGGTTTATCTGTTATAGTAGCCAGCACTACTTACTCTATTTCTATTTTATGAGACCTCTTTAATAATGCAGATTTATATGTGCATAGATAGCTTAAACATTTCCATTGCATTTGAGATTTTTTGAAAAGCAATGATCTGCCTTTGAGACAGGGAGAAATGCAATTTGTCAACAGTGGCCGCAACTGTAAGGAGTTAACATAAAGGCCCCAATTAGATTCAGGGCCCTGATCGAGCAGTCCCTGTGGAGCTAACATCTTTCAACAGCAAGCACGTTGCCAGCTCACAAAATGCTTGGTCCTTACTACCTTTCAGTTGAGCAAATGGGGGTTTTGATATAAATTGTGTTGGCATTTGCTGCTCTGAAAATAGATTTGCTTTTGCCTGCTTCCAAACTCAGTTTAAAAATCAACAGTCAACAAGTTCCATTCCCTCCCTTTAGGCAGGTCATCAGGGCCAGACCTGTTTCCTATTTAAAAGTACAGGAATAAAGAATCCGAGCATCTCAGGCTTGTGGAGACTCTTGAGCTTTGTCTTGTTGTCTTAGCAAATACAGAAACTCCCTCTAGAGCATTCCAGATGGAGCATCCAACCTGTGTTTGCTCGCCCTCTTTGACGGGCAGCTCATCACTTGATGAAGTAGCACATTCTAGGTGGCAGACTACTGCACTTAGAAAGCTGAAATGGCCTCCACAAAAATTCCATTCTTCAGTGCCATATCTGCCCCTTAGACATACCCCCCAAAAAGCAAGACCATCTCTACATCTTGACCCTTCAGGCATTTGAAAAGAGAATTGAAGGCTGAACACTCCTCTTACTGTTTTTATCTCTGTCCCAAAGTCCTCTCTTCTCCATACAGTATAATTTCTAGGATGCTTCCTCAGAGCATACTCTAGCTCCTCAATTTCCTGTAAAAACTGAAATGCTAGGAGCTGGCCACAAGTCTGATGAATATGGAGAATAATACGGTTAACATCCAGTGTGCTCAGGACATTAGGGTTCCCAATGAATTGGGCTCTTTTGATTGAGTACAAATTGCCTCAGAGGACAGCAGGGCTCTCCTCAGCTCCAGTAAAGTTTACTTGGAAGAGAAAAATAAAATAAATAAGGAAGCAAGAACTTGGGCCTCATGGAAACCCTGGAACGGATTAGCGCCAGAACATGCTTTGAAATTGTAGAGGGAATCAGGATCCAAAGCAATTCTAACTGCAGGGGCACCTTAGCTGCTGCTCAGGGCCCCGGTTCTGTCTCACCGTCTGCCGCTCCTGATCCTGCCCACCAACTGCCTCGTCCTTCTTTCCTCGTCTTCAGCATCTACTTTCTCCTGGCTTATAGCTCTTTACGACCATGACACAACTTGGCTTCTCCTGCCTGCTTCCTGTGTGTGTGGTTTGTGGTCTTTTCCCAAAATATTCTCTATGACTTAAATTCAAAACTTCCACAGGGAGAGAACTTAATATTTTCACTTAATCACCTTCAACCCAGTCACACAAAGTTTTATAAGCTGCCATATCAGCCACTGGCCAGCCTACAGATCAGTTCAAATACTCTCCTCTGACCAATCAACAAAGATGAAAGGGATGGGCCACAGGATATGAGAGTGGCAATCTTTACAGAAGGAACTTGGTAAGGGTCTTTAGCAAGATGGATCTATCCTGGCTTGCCCTTTCTTGAACCACATTCATGAATCCAGGCTTATCAATGCTTTTAACAGCCACATCACACGGCAAGCCTGCCAGTTACTGAAAAATCCCAAAGTTGTGCTTTCATTAGCTGCTGCTAAGCTACCAGTCTCCAGCCTGCACCTGTATGTGAAAATCTTTGCCACTTATAATTCGTCTTGGTAGACTTTGCTTAAGATCTCAGGCCTAAAATTTCTCTCTTAATCCCAATTCTTCTGACACTGGGCTTTTTATCTCTTCTCTGCAAGTCTGAAAGGTTCCTAAGAGCCCTTGAGAACCATAAAGAGAGGAAGCCCCAGCCCCATTTTGGCCAGGAAAACTGTTTAATGGGATTAAATTCCAGGTAAGAGTTTGTTGGAACAATAGTTTCTGAAACAAAAATATAATTGAAAAATCAGGGAGGCCAGGCCTCTCTGTGGCTGCTGTGCTCACTGGTGGGTCTCATATTTCAGTGCTTTGAGATGCAGAGTGCAAACTCCTCCAGGCCTCTCCCTGGGCAAGTTGAAGCCAATGGGGACACTCCATCTCCCTGTCGCTGCTCCAGCAGTCACTAAATGCAGCAAAGAGCTGGAAAAATGACTGCCAGACTCCTTGCTCCAGGAAGCAACAGCCCGCTGTGCCGCTTCCAGCTTCAAGCTTTGACCAACACCAATCCAGCATGGTTTGAAGGGATGAGCTGTTTATCTCTGGCACCATTAGACCGTGGGGTGGGGTTTATCTCTGGCACCATTGGACCAGAGGGACAGTGGGTGAAACTGGCTGTTGGAGACTGCCAAGCAGGAATGAGATGCCCCTCCACCTACACACTTATGTTACCTTTAATAATTCTAAGATAAAGCAGATATGCATTGTAAAGGATTAACAGGCTATGGAAGGGGACTTTTTCTGCTGTGTCTGAATCTTAGCTAAAGCCTCAAACTAAAGATAATGAATGACAAATAGCCCATGTTCTAGAGAGCTGCTTGACAAATTCCAGCAGCACTTACTAGAATATGGCAAAGCTAGTTCTGAGACTCTCCTCCTTCGTCTAGACTATATAAGTGGAGGCTGGAGCTTGTCTGAGGAACAGAGTTTGCTAAGGTCATTTGGGAAGGAATGAGAGGTGAGAGAGAAAAGTAGTGATTTCTAGCCTCACTCTTCATTGGCCACCTGAGGAGGTCTCGACAGAACCATGCGGAGACTGAAGATTGTCCAGGAGAGGAAACTGGCTTCTCATCTTCTTAAGAAACTTGTAAAAACAACTCCCTGGTGTTAATGGAGCAAACAGAAGTGAGTAAGTTCTTGGGAACTCACCAGCCTTCAGGAGTTTGAAAGTGTATGTAAAATAAATGCTGCTGCCCATGGGCTGAGGCCACCATGATGACAGAGTCAGAGGACAGAGGTCAGCGGGGGTTAGCTGCTCATTCACATTTCAGCAGGTCAAATATGCACTGTTCAGATGGGACACTGGGCTTGATTGTCTCAAAAGGACCCAGCTGAAGAAGGTTGTGGGAGAGGGACTGAGGGAGGCGGGGCAGGCACCAAAGGCTCCAGTTGCAGGTTGGGGGACATAGTCCATGTTAAGGGTGAGGCAGCTCAGAAGACCTCGAAGGACCGACCAGATGCTCCATGGAAGAAATGACTTTGGGAAACTGCCCGACAAAGGAAACGAGAGAGCTAAGCAAGAAGTACAAAGAGCATTGGCTGCAGGAAGAAGCCTCTGCCCTTTCCTGTGTCCCCTGCCCAACTCTGAGGAGCCAGAACTGGGAGAGGAAGGGAGGGAGGCAGGAAGAAGTGGAAGAAGGAGAATGGAAGGACAGAGGGTGCTCCTCTGTCTGCTCAGTCGCTCCCTGGGCTCCAGACCCAGTCAGCTGATGGGAGGGATCGAGTTTTAAATGGAATGTCAAATTAAAGTTTTCTATTTAAATTGAACTAGATGTTCAAATAATTCAAGATGAGACTTCTTTTTAATGCCTAAGAGGGACTGGAAACTATGAGTGTCACCAAGTGAGAGGGAAGTGAGATCGAAGGCCCTGGTGGCGGGGGGACACCAGGGGGCTTTCCTGGTGGAACCCCACTGAGTTCAGACCACTTGAGAAACTAACTGGCTCTACAGTCTCAGAACTTAATCTTCCTAAGACTTAGATTCCTCATCTGATAAATCGAGATAACAATATTCACCTCCTAGAGGTGTGGTGAAGATTAAAATGAAAGCATTCATGCTAACATATAAAGTGTCTGGCACGTAGGGGTGCCCAGCCAATGTCTGCATCACCGAAGAGGGGTGCCTCTCTATGATCTCTGAACCAAAAGACTTCTAGAACAGGGGAGCTGAAGACACTGTAGACAGCCGTAGTCCAACATCCTCACATTATACATGATAAAGCTGAGGTTCAGAGATGCTTGGGTCCAGTTGCCTGAGGTCATTAAGTTAATGACAGAGTCAAAGTCAGGACCAAAATGTCTTGACCCCAAAGCCAGCCTTTTTTCCATCAAACCTCTGAGCACTCCCATACTGGTTCAGTGAAGGCCTGTTGACTGGTTGATTGAAAAATGACCAGGGGCTTGCCCCAACCCTTGGCAGTGCCAGGAACTGTTGGACAAATGAATGCACTGGCACAAGTTTTCATCTACCCAGCAAACCTTCACAGAGCACCAACCCTTTCCCAGGAACTGTGTGGAGCTGGATATGTATCTAGAAATCACCATCTCCGTACTCACTGAGCTCCCATCCCAATGAGGAAGGCAGAAGACTCTGGCTGTGCTGGGGGTTCTGGAAAGGTTTCACAGAGGGGTTTATGGTCTCATGCAACAGACAGAAAAGGATGGAGGTCCATTCAGGATTTCCCCCTGCCCCCTTTTCCCCCAGCAATCTCTCTTTTAGGGGTATCCAATTTTGAGTTCCCTAGCTCTGTAATCAGACTGGCAGAAAGTCTTCTCTTACCTGACTTTTGCCTACAAGTACCTTCCAACATTGCACACAAATCAAGGTTCTTAGGCAAGAGCTTTCTTGATACAGATGAAGAAAGGATCACCTGGGAAAGTGTTTGCAGACAATTAGTCTGCACACCTCATTTCATAATTTAACAGTCCTGCCGATCGGCCCTTCTCGTCCCTGATTCTCTGCTTATCAATTTTTACAACGGGAAGAGGACTATGAGGGCAGTGAGGAGAGAGGACTGTAAGGCACAGGACTCCCCTGAAGAGAGCAGAGCAAATGGACCTCAAGATTTCGTTCCTGGTCAATGTATTAAACTTCACATTTGAGTAGCACCATCCACCCAATGATCTCAAAGCACTTAGGAGGAAGGACACGAGCTGCATTTTTTTAAATAGGGTACTTTAAATCTGAAGTCAGTCTTCATGTAAGTAATATCAGGGATAAGCACTTAATCTTTTAGGTGTAAAACCAATTAAATATGGCCAAGGCCATACAGTAGCTTAGATGTGTCGAGAAGATAATTCCTAGTGACCGGCTAATCAGATCAGCCCCTATCTGCAGCTGGCAAAACTTTCAGTGACTCTCAAAGCTTGATACTGAAGGAATGGCCTTTAGAAAACCCCTTTGAAGCCAAAGGCACAAGGGGACAAAGAGCAAAGGGTTCAGAACAAACTGAGAAATAATGGAAAAGAAACTGTGGAAATGAAGATGTATTTTAGAAACAACGTGGCTATAGTTACCCAATTATTTGATATTTTCTATTTGTAAACCAGAGATTACAAATCAGTGGTCCATATACTAAATCTAGTCCATGAGTGTGTTTTCCTGGACCAATAGAATGTCTGTGTATGTTATTTGAATTAGTTGCCCAATATTAAAAGTTGGAATATAAAACCAAAAAATATGACTTCTGGGTTTTATTAAAAACTTGGAAGATCTAAAAGATTTAAACATTAAAAAAGGAAATTATTATGAGAAGATGAAATCATTGAAGAATTCTTTTATAATCTCGGCATAAAGAAGGCTTTTATAATTTGGACTCAGGATCCAGAACTTAGAAAGAAAATGATTGATAAATTTGACTACATGAAAATTAAAAACATCATAAACAAAGTCAAGCTGGGAAAAATTGCAACTTGTATTGCACAAGTATAATCTCTATAACATATAAAGACTTCAAGAAATCACTAAATAAAAGATCAACAATCCAATGAGAAATAAGCAAGTGATATAAACTGATGGTTTGCAGATGATGAAATGCAAGTGGCTTTAAGTTGAGAAGATATTCAACTCCCTTCATAATTTTTTTTTAAAAAAAAACAGATTCGATTTTTCACACGTTAGAATGGCAAATATCTAAAACCTTGATAATACTCACTGTTGGCAGAGCTGTGGGAAATTGCAACTCCTCTTAAACAAGAACAACTATTTTGTGCCAGTCCAAAAGCCATTTGAGTTTTAATCATGTGTCCCAATGACTGGATTCCTTTGGGAGTTTCATACCTGGATTCTAAAAATGTATACAAGAACTTTGGATCCACATTTGGCATTTAACTTGAACATGCTGTTCTCTTATAACTCGACAAAGATTCTGCTTAAAAATAAAAGAGTTTCCTCAGCAATCCTAGCTGTATATGCTCTTCTCTTTCTTACTAAAAGAGAGAAAGAAGGGGAGAAGCAGAAGGAGGGAAGGAGAAAGTCTAGCACCATTGAACGCTCCCTGTGTACCAGGAACCACGTAGAGTTTCATATGCATTATCTCATTCCTTTCCCACAACAAGCCCAAGCTTATTGCCATCCACTTTTTGTAGGGGAGAAAACAAACTCAGAGCAGCCATGTGAATTGACCTTCTTTGACAGATGTGGGCATGGAGGAGCTGAACAAAGGAGCCACAGCTTGGGTCTATGGAGAGGAAAAGCTTATTTTGATATGGGTCGTTTTGGTTGAATGAGAGAAAGAAAATCTGGAAGCTAAGGGTGTCCTGGTCAGCTACTGAGACATCTCAATCACACTGCACCAGGGTGCCAAGCCAGGGATTTAATTTGTGCTTTTCTTTAATCCTCTTCTTCAGTGAGAGAGGTGCCAAGACCAGTCTTAAATGGCTGCTCTGTAAAGAAAATAGTCGTGGCGAGCCCCTGAAATGCCATTGCTCCCTCTGATCAGAGGAGAAAACATGAACTGACCCTTTGCACTGAATAAATCATCATGTTCCTGGACAATGTGGTGGGGGTAGGGGGTGGGGGTTCAGATAGGACCTCAAGAGGGATACGAATTTCCTGCTAATAGAGCAGTTGAGCGGAGGAATCAATCAATTCATTAGAAAACAAAAATGATAAGCCTTTGCACTCTGAGACTGTGAAGAGGTTCTCACTGGTTACAACCTATTCGGTTTCGCTCTCCCCATATCCCAAATCATATTCCTATCTTGGAAGTTTGCCATGAGAGACACTCAGATTCTTGCTGACCTGTGTCTCTTCATTAATGGAACCCACTTGTGGGTAGATGTTGTTATCCTTGGCAAGGGACTATCTTTCAAAACCAGAAATTAGGATAAAAGGCCAATATTTTTTCTGTAACCAAGGAGCACTCCTGATTTATTTCTTTGTGGAGTCCTTCAAGGAGTATCAGATTGTGATGGCAAAAATTCCCAGAGAAGGATGATAGGAAAGGAAGCCATTCAATGGCCTGGGAAAGCTGGTTCCTTTGGCAACTGCCAGCAGCACCTCTTCATCTCAGAAGCCTCCCTAGTGACCCATGTGAGTCCTTTTGGAGAAGAGACAACTCTTTATATGTAGAGCTGTGATGCAAACTGGTTTTGTGGGAAGCTCTGATCACTGGTTAAAACCACTGAGAAAGAGAGAAAGTGGGCAAGAAGCTGTCAAATTTTGCAGAAGACCACATTCCCAGAGTCTTTCCAAACCCAAACTTGTGTTTCCTTTCACCATTACTCAAAATCACTGAGCTGGAGTTGTCAAAATAGTGCATTTTTCTGAAACAGTGCGACTTTGGTTAATCAAACCTTGCTGTATATCAGAGCCCTGAGTAACTCAGAAACCAGAGCCCTCTTTCTCTTTGTCATTAAAAAAACGGGGCAAAAGATAAGAAAACAATCTCACCTTGGGGCTTTAGACAATAACTTTTAGTAGGTTTCTTGGGCTTGACATGAGTATTAAAGAGCCATAAGGACTGATGTTCAGTTACAGGCCTGGGGCCCTTTAATATCCTCAAATTAAAAAAAAAGGGGGAGATTTGATATGAGTCTTACACTCCATTAGAATATGAAAAAGAACTCAGAATTAACCAGGGCTAAAACCAGAAGTGTTTTCTGGATAAATGTCCATTATCCACAACCATACCATACCTGTCTCCAAGTTGAGTAGTTAATAGAAATGACACTGCAATTTCCCATTCCCATTGCTAGGGGCATGTTTCTTGGCCATTATTCTGTGACATAAAGGATCAGAACCATTTAACATGAACAGGAGACTAAATCACAGGAAATCTAGTTCCGGTCAAGACTATAACCAACTGGCGACGTATTCTTATAATCCTCTGGCTCTTAGCTTCCTTACCTGTAATCAAGCCAGCTGAATTAGCACAGGCTGACCTTGGATGGGAGGAAAGAGAGAACAGGGCAGTGAGGACCTATTCAGTTGGAGAAAGGAAAAAGCCTTTTCGAAGAAAGACAGTACATGACTAAAGACACGTCCGTGGTATGGCATGTTGTTATTTTCCTTGGATCTGGTAACTCTATCCCCTCTCTTCTTGGATACGGATTTCCTGCCCCCTTCTCCAAGAAAAGCTTTTCCTTTCTTTTTCATGTGTCTAAATTCTACACATCCTTAAAGGTCTGCTTCAAAAGTCATCTCCTTAGTTCTCTCTCCTATGAATAACCTCTTTACTGAACTATTCCAGCACTACTCTGCACCTCTATGATGATACTTAACACTCTGTTTATATTAAAATATTCCATACCAAACTGCGGTCTCCTAGACACAAGGCTGAATTCCATGTTTGTGTATCAAATAATGCCTAGCAGAATGTCTTGTGCATAGTAGGTGCTCAAATTACTACAGAATGACTGACACTGAATAAATGAATGGATGGATGGATGGATGAATGAGTAGATGGATGGAATCTCATATGGCAAAACTACTCTGGTTTAACCTACATACTTTAAATATTTTTATTTTGAAGTTCCTGCTTAGATCTTATAAAAACACTGGAATAAACTCATTCCAAATTCTATGGCTTATTTAGTGATAGATTCTACATTTGACCACTTCTCAGAGTGTAGGAGAACCTTCAATTTCTGACAGTCCGATCTTCAATGAATGCCACACACAGTGCTCTTCTCATTGCTCTCAAATAAATGTCTGTGACAACATTTCAGGCCAAGCCTGCTGGGAAAATTTAATTCCTCTCTTACAGCCACACCTCCCAAGAACCAGAAAATACCACTTAGAGAACCAATAATCTTTGTTCAACACAAATAAAGAGGAAAACAATACCTATGGCTCCTTAAAGCTATATATTAGCCACACTGCAAAAAGTATCTCATTGATATTAATGTGCTTACAGCTTATTACATAAAAATTAATTAAAAATTGAATAAGGCCAGAGCTCCAAATTCTGCATGTCTAATTTCTCTGCCAAAGCAGCTCATGCAATGAATAGCTAAAATTCTAAGAGCATTAGTTTATTGTGGTGCAGCACATAACTCCATTTAGAATCATCCTTTTCATGGAAGGCGGCGAGTCGGGGGAGGTGGGGGCGGGCGGCTCTGTGGCTTTTTGGGTCCTCCACTAACATGTCATGTTCGGGGAGGGTAGTTAAAGCTAAATGCTGTTATTTTATGATTCTCAGCTCAAGCTTCGACCTATAGAGAAGTGCCCAGTGATTTCTGAACCACAAATGGCCCATCACAGGCCAGATGAAGAAAACTTCCAGAAGTCTCCCTGGCCTCACACATCCCTGCAGACTCATGAGTAACTCAGAGGGAAGAAACCCTTGCAAGTCAGCTCAAGCTTAGTGCTACCTCTCAGCTCCCTGTCACGTCTGCTCCCCACCTCTGATTCCTCAGGGTAGCCGTGTAAAGTAGAAAGATAATGAACATTGGAGCCAAACAGACATTAGCAAATAACTTCTATCTCTGAGTCACAGCTCTTCCTACTACACCTACCTTGCAAGATTGTGTCAAGAACTAAATGAGATAACATGTATATTGCACCTGGCACAGAGCAGATGCTCAATAAATTCTCTCCCCACCTAAGACAGAACCCAGGTTTCAGTCCGGCAGGTTAGCAGCTTCATTTATTTTCCCACAACATAAAATATTCACAAGCCTCTTGTCTGTCAAGTCTACTAGACAATAAGTAAATTCTGGAAGGAAAGGTCAGTGTCTCACTCATCTCTGTGTTTCCAAGAACCTTTCACAGAGCCTGGCACAGAGTTGTTAGTTGAAAAATGTCTGTAGACCGAATGAATGAAATAATGGAAAAGAATAGCCACCAGTCGTTGGGTCCTTACTACTAGCGCTTTACACATATCAGCTCATTTAATATATACTACGACCCTCCCATCTCTGTTCTACAGTTAAGGATACAAAAGCTTGAAAGATTTGGTATGGCAACTTCACAGAGGCTATACAAATAATAGATAAACCCAATGAAATTGCCTATATTCAACCTTTAAAAAATAAAAATAAAAACGAGTGTTCACTGTGTATCAGGCACTGAGATAAAAACCCTACATATGTTATAATTTAAGTGTTACAACCTTGTGAAACCAGGAAAATTCCAGACCGGGAAACTGAGACTCAGAGTGTTAAGTAGCTTGCTCACAGTTCTCAACCATTTTAGACTTACAACAATAGCCATTTCAAACACATCAACCTGATACTTAAAGGGAAAGCCAGGACTCAAACTCAGTCCTCTCCGCCTCCAAGCCCCGGATGTGCTACTGAGGAAGCAGGCAGAAGAAGTGAGAGAGAGAAAGGAAGAATGAAAAGGAAAAGATGTTCACAAATACTGTAACATAACTATCTGGGTAATTCCTACAAGGCCAGATCTTTCCAACTTGATCTTCTGCATAATTGCTGCCGTGGGGACCCAGCTGGTCTCCAAATCTGCAGTTGCCAGCTAGTGTATGAAATGCCAAAGGGTAGGCCTCTCCTCTGAGCTTAGCCCCAGAAGGGCCATGTGGGTGGTCTTCTGTTGGATGGGAAAAGGGCTCTCCAGTGCCTGCCCATCCCAGGATCCTATGCAGGTGGCCACATATTGCTGGGGTTGGCATCACAGGGGCACTGCTTCCCATTGCAGCGGCCCTTAATTGCTCTCTGGGTCAGTGGATGCCTCCCCCTCTGGCTGGCAGCCCATGCGGTTAGTCAGACCCAGTTCACTGTTCCACAGGTTCATTCAAGAAGGCCTCTTAAGATCACTGATGCTCTCGCCATTGAAAGTCATGCCAGCCCAGTGGAGATCAGGGTAAACCATGCTGCTCTTCCTGCCGGCACCATGCCACTTGGACAAAGACTTGTAGAACCAGGATGAGAGGGATGGCTCCTCAGAGGAAAGTACACAGAACTGGGAGCAAAGAGCTATGGGGTCCAGGTCTGCCTCTGCTTTGATATGTTCCATTATGTAAGTCCCCTCCATTCCCTGGGGACAAAGACTGACCAGTTGTGGGCCTGGGGTTTGATCGTCTCTTTTTAGCCTTATAACAACCTTATACCTGTGATGCAGGTATAAGGTTTTTCATTACAGATAAGGAAACTGCGGCTCAGAGAAGTTAAGTGACATGCACAGTGTCACACAGCAAGATAATGGGGAGTTGAGATGTGACTCCAGGTCGATCTAGCTTTGAAATCTGTGTGCTCACTACTGCCCTGTCAGGGACTCTGCTCCCATATTTATAGTAAGGGATGACGGTCACTATCCTAACCACCCCTGCTGGAACAAATCTATCTCTTAAGAAAACCTCTCTTAAGGCACTTAATGGGCTCTCAAGTGTAGTATCAATGTCAGGAGTCAGGACCATTATGTCGTTCCTCCCCTGATCTCAGGCCTCAGTTTCTCAACTGTTAACGGTGGGGGAGGGGAGGCATATTAGTATTTCCCAAACTTTCACCTCCATGATTTTTGCCATATCCTTATATCGCATATACTCATACTTAATGTTTCACCTTAAATCAAATTTAAATCAAGTAGTTTTTGAAAATTTAACATCATCCTAATAACACACATAAAATCAAGGGTGTAATATACTGATTATATTCTTTGCTAATACACCACAAAATAAATTGATAATTAAATTACAAGCTGTTCATTCAGATGACACTTAGGAGCATCCCAAAGAGGTAAGCAAGCCCTGTTTGAGGAAATGCTGAACTCCATGATCTCCATTCAGCTCTTGCTCTGTAAGTCTCTGCCCCTGTCCCCCTACATGGCTGTGTATGCCTGCCTTGGACCTGTGTCATCTCCCAGCCATGTGGTCTGGTCCTCCACGATGGATCTGAGGCTGGCAGTGAGGCAGCTGTGTAATGGGAACCTGGAATGCAGTAGGCGGGCATAGGAGGCAGAAGTTGATCTCTGAGAACCCAGAGTGTGGTTTCCAGCTGGGATGCAGCCAGAGAAGGATGGAGTGCCTAGGGCAGAAGGCTGGTGGGCATGAAGTGACGGAGAGCAGGAAAGGGCAGGGTCCCACTGGGTGATGACCTCTTCCACCAGCAGCCACAGCATTAAACCCAAGGCCTGGCTTCCCACGCTGTGAGGCCAGGGAGACAGATGGCTAATGCCTCAGGAGCAGCATCATCCTCAGGGGTCTAATTACACGAAGAGGGGAGGAGGAAGTGGGGGAGACCCCACCAAACACCCTGCCACATACCGTGGAGATCACCCTTAAGTCTGTTTTGTTTTACTTGTTAGCTTAGCTTTTCACTGAAGCACATGACACATAAAAATGCACAAATCACAAGTGCATAGCTTGATGAATTTTCAATAACTGAACACATCTACATAATCAGCACCCAGATAAAGGAAAAAAACAGCCTCATTCCAGAAAGCTTCTCATTCTCCCTTCTAGTCACTACCTTGCCCCAAGTGTGAACATTATCCTCATTCCTAATACCAGATTGGTTTTTCCTACCGTGAACTTTACAGAAATGGAATCATACCTACATAGTCTAGCACCTGGCTTCTTTTGTTCAACATTTTGTGTGCAAGATTCATCTATATTGAATGCATGTGGTTTTAGTTTATTTATTCTCATTGATGTTTAAGAGTCCCTTGTATAGACATACAATTTATTCATTCTACTCTTATTTGAGTAGTACTCAGTTTTTGATGTTATAAATAATGTTGCTATAAAACATATCTATGGAGCACATGACCTTTGCCTTTATTTCTCTCGAGTATATGCCTAGGAATAGAATAGCTCGGTCATACATTTTCAGGATTAGTGGATACTGACAGTTTTCCTAAGTGGTTGTACCAATTTCCATCCCCACCAGCAGTGTATGAGAGTTTTAGTTGCTCCACATCCTTGACATTTTTTATCTCTTTAATGTCGGCCATTCTGGTGAGTGTATAAATCACTCATTTTTTCATTTTATCCAAACTGCATAACAAGCCCACAGGCTGATGTCACATGTAAGAAGCAATGTGGTATAGCAGACAGTGCTCAGAAGACTTAGCCTTATGGTTTGCTCTCCAGCTACTAACGTGATGCCATTAGAAAAGAAATGCCACTGGTCATTTCAAAGCTCCTTCTCAAGCCCTTGCTCATTCACCTGACCCTCACAACTAACTGATGAAGGCAGATGAGGGAGAATTATTCTCAAAAGCTTATATAACTTGCCAAGTGAATAGCAAAGATAAAATTCAGGCTTATCTTCTTCTGATTCCAGTCCAATATCCTTTCACTGAGTTTACACTGATTCATTTCACTTATTCCCCATTTCTGAGAAGAAGGTGTTGAACTACATGATCTCTGATGTTCCTTCCAGTTTAAATATGGTGGACAGATTTGTTTCTAAATGTGTGAGTGGTTTACTCAGTCAGTGTATAATCAAGTAGAAGATCCTTGCTCGGTCCTAAGAGGAAACTGATCCAAGCTCATCTGGTGACTCAGATGCCAAATGAAGCAGATCTTTGTAACTACTCAGCTGTTGCAGATGACAGAGACTCAGCAAGACTAAGAGTGAACAGACATTACAGCTTGGTCACTGAAATAGCAAAATATGCTCTACAGATATATTTCATTATTCAGGATTTCCTGCAACTGAAGAGTATCCGCCCATCTATTATTCCCTGCACTCAACCAATAAGCCACCTACCTATCCAACCATTTGATAATCCTTCCCTCCTTTTATTCAACAAGCATTTTTTGAACTCCTGGTCTGTCCATCCCCATCCAAGTTCTGAGGTTACAGAAATGAATCAGAAACAGTAAGGGTATTAGCCTGCACTCCTCCCTCTCCCTTACCTTTCAAATATCACTAAAGACCAAGTCCTACAAACCATCTATCTCTGGAATCCATCACTTGCTCTCATTCCCTACAGCCACCACCTGAGGCCAGCCTACCATCATCCTCATACCTAGATTCCTGTAACAGCCTTCTAACTGGTCTCTCTGACTCTCCTTTGACTTTCCAGCCACATAAAAGATGAAAATCTGATCATATCATCCAACTACCACAAACCTTCCAATGGCTTTCAATGACATTTAGAAAAATACTCTGGGTCCTTTTGATGGCCTGCAAAAGGCTCCATAATCTGACTGCTGCCTCCTTTTCAAACCTCATCTCAGTCTCTTCCTTTGACTTATTTTGGTTCCAGACCCATAGGTCTTTTAGTTCCCTAAATATGCTCTACTCTCTTCTACTCACAGAACTTTACATATGCTGGTCCCTGCTTGGAATGCTTATCCCTGTCCCTCACCTCCTAAATTACCCCTATTCATCCCTGAATAAGAGTTATAGCTTAGACAACACTTTTTCAGTTACCCCTATCTGAGCCAAGTGAGAGGTAATCAATCCCTGTGCTGTAAGCCTTGCAGCACCTGCACTGCCCCTTTTGGCAATGCTCTTCCTGTTGATAATTCTCTCCATGTCTACCCTCCTTCCTAGACCGAAGGCTCCCAGAAAATAGGCACCAGGTAGATCTTCTCGATTGCCAATCCTCTGCTCCCGACATGCAGCCTTCTGGGTAGGAGGCTCTCAATAAACACTGATGGATTGAGAGGTTGACTGAGTATTGACTGACTGACTGCTTGCAAGTACTGAGCTCAGTGTCAGAAAGTCAGAAAGTTTTAGAACAGATACAGGGGTTGCTTTCCAAACTCTAGTGTATAGCCACAAGCTATATGGTCTTGGGCAGATGATTTCACTTCTCTGAGCCTCATTTTCTTCATCATTATGTTCATGATAGTAATACCTGCCCTTCCTGCCTCATAGATGCTGCACCGAAAAAAATGAGATGCCAGTTGTGAAGATGCTTCACAAAATAAAAATTCACAAAATAAGGCAGACCCCGCAGCATGGCTGTGCTCTGAAGTAAGTCCCATCTCTTGTCTTCTTCTCACCCAGATGGAAGGGAACAGTCTCCACATACCCCAGCCCCATTCCCCATCTCTTAGTACATTCTCAAGGCACCTTGGGATTGAGCTAAGAGCCTCTCGATAAATAATAAATAGGACACAATGAGAAGGAGGAAAGCCTGAAGAGATTTACAGGAGTCAGAAGAACACCCAAGCCACGACACAAAAAAAAGGCTCCTGGTCCTCCACGTCTCTGGGGTCTTGTAATGAAGGAAAAAGATCCACGTGGGAAGGGGAAGGAAATTCTATTGATGGCATGTGGATAGAAAATGTATTCTAGTTGCTAGAAGGTCCTTTAGACATCCTATAACACAGTGGCTTTCAATTGCTTTAGGAATTCTAATGAGTTGACAAGGTCGTCTGGAACTGAAGTACCTTTTGCTGCTAATGCAGTGGTTTTCAAAGTGCAGATCCCAGAGCAACAGCATCACCTGAGAACTCATTAAAATTCTGATTCTCAGTCTCTCCTTGCCTTAATTATTCAGAAACTCTGTGGGTGGAGCTTGAACAGCCCTCCAGGTGATTCTGCTACGCACCCAGGTTGAGACTTCCTACACAAATTGGCCAGAGGAAAGTGAATGGGAGATAGGATGGAGGCTTTTATATGCATGGGATGTTCCCTCTGGCACCACCACCAAGATGAGGGAAGGAAGATTTGATGTCAGCTGGCTCTACGCTCATGTCCTTGATTCCCTTCATTGCAAAAGCAAGGGGGGGGGTGGCGGAGGGCGGGGGGAGGAGCATGGCTGGAACCCAGGCAGAGCCTTGAGAATACGGGCTCTAAAAGCAAACAAATATTGATGCCTGCCTGCCCTTCTTCCCCCATTACCTCTGGAAATACTGCCTATAGAAATGAGTTTCTCAGTCCCAATTCACTCTAGAGGGTCTCAAAATTGAGAGAAGGGAAGATTATGAGTGATGGGACAAAAAATGTGTTTACTTTTAAGTGCTTCAGGTTTACATTTACCTCCACCTACTAAGGAAAATCTCACATGGCCATTTTGGTTTCCCCCTTCCTTCCCTTAAAGAGAAAAGATTCTCAGTTGGCAGGAAAGGGACGAAGTCTATAGACATATAAAAGGAATAGAAAACATTTGGAGGGAATAAAAAAGACAGAAAACCCTTGTACATTATGTGTGATGAGATTTGGGGTTTGGGGTAGAGAGAGGGCTTGAGAGGAGTTGTGGGATGTAAGGAAATTGGAGGGGAGAGAACAGGGACTTTTGCCAACATTGGGGTAGATTATGATAAGCATCTTTGGTGTTCCCAGGACATGTAAGTAATGGATTTTAGTTACTTTTTAATTTGAATTTAATTACTTAAAATTTTAATTTTGATTGCTAATCTTTGGATACAGCAATGTTCCAAAATTGGATCATGAGCTTCCCTAGTCTTATTAGGGTTACGTGTGTACTCTGATAACCACAGCACTAATACAGAGCTGCAGGAACGTGTTGTGCACAAACCATTCTGCACAAGCCATAAAGGGAAGGTTCTTCCAGTACAGGAGATATTGACACTGACTCTGGAATAATGAAAAGAGGCCAGTCAGGTAATGAAGGACAAGTGGTTAAATGGCAGAGATCTTTTATTTCTAAAGAGCAATTTGGTGCATAAGACCAATAGCTCTCAACGAAAGAGTGAGCTACCATTCTGAATATTATGGGTGACAAGGAGCACAGCCACGTCCTCTTCGGACAAATAGCATTCACCTCAATTACAGGGAGAATTTATGACTAGCCAAAAGGCGTTTCTGGCTGCCTAGGACAACTATTAAATGGAGTTTGCCGCCTTCTTACCCTCTGCCATGCTACTTAAGAGTATTAACTCTTGTCTAGAAATCTGACCATTCACTCCCTCCATCTGGATCCTTGGAAAATAGGAAGGTTCCATCGGTGCTCGTCCCTAGCAGCAGCCGCAGCCGCAGCAGCAGCATTTCGACTCTCATTTGCTGAGAGCTGGGCCAGACTTAAAAAGACAACTGAGAGCTAAATAATAATATAATGCCATTCCCATTTTACAGATGGAAACGGAGCCTCGGTTGGTACGTGGTGGAGCCAGATCGAACCCAGGTAAGAAGAATGTCAAAGCCCGTTCACTTATCCTCCTCCCTAACCCTCATCACACACTGCCCCGTTTTCTGTCCCCTACAACACTCTGTTATGACATACCTAAGTGAAGAGGTTCCTTTAAGTCCTCACCACCCCCTTCACAAGCACAGTGCCTAGTACATATGGGGTGCTCAGGAAAGTCTGTTTAATGATTGATTGAAATAAAGAGTCTTTCTTGTGTCAAGGAAGCCTGTCTCTAAGTCTGGTCTCCCCACCCTGTCTGAAGTACAATGTAAAGAATGGCACACAGAGCCCCTGCCTCCAAATATCAACCCACTGCATGGCAATCCATCCATTAAACCTTCATTATTTATATCTGAAAGTGTTTTCTTAATTTTCTTTGAAACGAAAATATGGCATTGGGGAGTTATCAGAAACATCAGTGCAATGGAGTGGTCAAGAGTACAGCAAATGCTGCAGCCAAATCCTCTGGGTTCAAATTCCAGCTTAGCCACGTCCTAGCTGTGTGGCCCTGGATAAGTTAGTTAACCTCTCCTTGCCTTGGTTTCCTTATGTGTAACATACAGATAATACTATCTACTTAGTAGAGTTGTTATGGAGATTAAATGCATTCGTGTTTGTAAACTGCTTAGAATAGTGCCTGGCACACTTAACCCTAAGTGTACACTGAATACATAAATCGGGCAGGGATTAGATGGAAACCAGCAGAGTCGGAATGAGGTTCCTTATGAGTAAATGAAAGCAAGAAAAGGGCCCAGATGAGGGGGTGCAGGAGTTGTCTGAAACAAAAAGTTTGTCGCCTTTATAAACCAAGCTTCTCCTGACTATTCCATAGGTCTTGGGAAGGTCCCAGTACTCACAAAGTTCCCCTTCTGCCTGTACCCCTGAAGCCAGGCAGGAGATGGATGGGGAGGTAGGGAAGCAGGCTGTGGATATTTGGGGCTATCTCTGTGGATATGGTCTCTTGTGCTTAGCGGCTCTAGAGAGCCCCCCAGAGAAGCTCCCAGTTTCCAGTATGGCCCCAGGGCCACCCCCATCCCCCCTGAATCCTGAGCCCTGGCCCAGATAGAACACTCTGTCATGTCTCTCCAACTCCAGGTTGAATAAGATTCCAAAGTTTAGAGTCAGCTAGACTTGGGTTCCAATCCCAGCTCTGCAATGGATTATGTGTGTGACATTGAGTAAGAAACTACCCTCTCTGAGTCTCAGTTTCTTCATCTTCAGAATACAAGTGGGGTAATAAAGTCCACCTCCAAGAGTTTTTGAGAAAACTAAATTAAGTAGCAAAGGTAAATCCTAGGGCATGGAGCCTGGAGCATCATAGGAGTTCTGTGGAGACTTACTGAATGAATGAATAAATGAATGATCACACAGACCAGAGTCTTAGACTCATGGCTCAGAGCCTCCACCATTCCATTTAGAGAGGAGACCCTAGCACTGGATCACTTCTTCCCCTTTCATCCTTGCCAAGGCCTGTCCAGGCAGCCCAGGGCTATTTAAATCCAAGGAATGGAAGGACTGGAGAGAGCTTCAAGATTCCACCCTCTACGCGACACAGCTGAGTGCTCAGGGGGTGACTGGAAAGGATCCAAAGTTTAGAAGAAAATCAAGTTCTGTTAATGAAAGATCAGAAAGACAATGCCTAAATTAGTCTCCATGCTTTGTTAAATCTGGAAGCCGCATTGACTAAAACACTGGTGATTGAAGAGATTCTCTCTTACTTTCTCTTTTATAAACCCTCAAGCATCAGCCAGCTTTTTGCACTTGCAGATTAAATCCACCATCCTTCTAGGTTCCCAGAGGCCCCGGCTGATGCGGGGTGGGCCAATGATTTGCTCACCAAGGGGAATCGATGTTCCCAAAGGGGAAAAAAAAGGCGTGTGATTTACATAGCTTAATATACTCATTAAAGGTTTAATTGGAGTCACTTTGCCACTGATCCTCCAACAGCCCCCTTCTTCCCCCATTTAATTAACAGAGTAACCTTTAGCTTCACAACTCATAAAGAAAGCCAAGTGTAAAAGAGGAGCTCAATCCTATTCCCCTGTCCTGAACCTACCAGGCAGCTTACGACCTCAGTGGGACTCACAGGTTCCAGGGTGGGAAGGGAGGTGCCTGTCTTTAGGGTATTACCGCCCTCAGAAAAAAAGAGGCTGCAGAATCTGGGTCAGCCACGACCAGGTTCAAATCCTGGCTCTGTCATTCACTTGCTGGGACCTAGCTTCAGTCTCCTCATCCGTAAAATAAGGTAATAATTAAACAAATAATTCATGGGGCGGATGTGAGGTTCGAAAGAGTGTAACATGTGTAGTGAACTTAGCACAGTGACTAGCACATGATAAGCACCCAATAAAGGTTTGCAGTTTGCTCTTATCAGTAATGTCACAACTATGAAATGTAATGAGTTTTGGGGTAGCAGGAACTGGACTGTCAAGGGACTTCCCAAACAATAATAAATTGTCATTTTGCTCCATGGAGTCGCCAAATATTTTCTCGGAAACCACATAAATAGTTCCAGCAAAAATTATTTGGCGTGACTGCACACAATTATTCATACTTAATCAAGGTTTGGAATATTTTAGCCATGGTCTCACTTGGTCGTCTGTCCCTCTCCCAGCCTTCCTCCTTCCTGCCCTGTCCCTGCCCGCCTTGCAACACAAAATATAAATAATTAATGCTATCCAATTACCTAAGCCAAAAATAAATAAAGCTTCAAGGGTATATTGGATTTCCACACAGATCCACCATTAGGAAGATGATGCATTCCACGTGCAGGTGTCTGCATCCCGAAAGCCATTTGTGATGGGGCTGCTCAGTGGATACCAGGGTTAGTTAAAGCTCGCTTCATTACAGTGGCATCGGGGCAGATGGGAACTGACGGCGCTGGGCTGTTTTCATAGGGAAATGTGCAGCAAGTCCCAGGTCAGCGCTGTGATAAATGGGCTTGCCGACAATTTGCTGGGAGCATGCATCTTAGGGGACTCCTGAGGTCATGAAATGTCTGCTGTTTAGCTACACAATTTTCTTTACTTATCAGTCCCAACCACATCACAGACACATATTTGAACAATGAAACAAAGGAGGACATGCATTATCAGGCCCCAGCCGGGGAACGGGAAAGGGACTAAGCCAGCCAGTGCTGCTTGGACAAAGCCTGGGACACACTCACCGCCAAGTACAGAAGGGAAGGAAAGCTGGCGATTTCGTTTTTTAAGTGGCAAGTTGGAAGGGGGAGCCCACAGGGGCTGTGTGGGTGGGGCATTCTCTAAAGAGCACAGGTTCCAAGGGCTGAAGTCAGCTATCACCTCTACCGCTTCAGCGGCTGGCTCCATCCTCCCTCCACACGACAGCCACACGGATCTCCCCAGAATGCAGATTCGACATTTACAACCATCCCATGGCTTCCCATTGTCCACAAGAGAAAATCCAAACTCCTTAGCATAGCATGTGTACAAACCCATGTTGTAGACCCTGCTTATAACACTTAACTCCTCTCCCACAATGCCTTTGTCCTATTCCACACTCCCCCCACACTTCATTCATTCAGACACCTGCAGGTCCTTGCACATGCTGTCCTGGATCTGGCAACACACTTTTCTCCACTACTTCATCTGGCTAACTCCTAGCTGTCTTTTATGCCTCAGCTAAAATTGGTCTCCTCCAGGAAGTCTTCTCGGACCATCATTAAATTGGAATTTAGTGCTCCTCGTCGGCCTCTTACAGCACAGCCCTATTCAGCTGTATTGTTGATGCCTCGTTATTTGTCTCTAGACTATAAGCTCCGCGGTGGCAGGGTCTGCCTCGTTTGTGGTATTTCCAGCACCCTGCACCATGCCTGGCACAGAGCAGATGCTTGAAACTGGATATAAAATGAATAAGTAAAGATGCAGAGAAGGAACTTTCACACAGGAGGCAGCAGTCCTAAGTGGGCCGCAGGTCCTGCCCAGGTAAGATCAGGAATCCCATCCCCTCCCCACCTTCATCCAAACGAGCTGCCATCTGGCATCAGGAGACAGAGATCCAATGAGTTAATAAAGTTGAAAACCATACATGACACCAGAAACAAAATCCCTAGGAGGGAGCTTGGAAGTTACCCCAAAATAGGGGAGCAGAGATAGTTATGGAATTTGGTGTGTGAAGCAGAGGTGTAGGGCTAAAGAGATGAGAGTGGGTGCTGGAGAATCAGGAGCAGATGGGGAATGAGGTGACTCCAAGGAATATCCTATGGCAGTCATGAATATATACTGCTGCTTTTGTGAATATGTTTTGAAGGCCAGGAACAAATCAGACCCTCTTGGATATTGGGGGTCAGGCAGTGAGACCCAGATCCTCTGCAAGGCAGTAGTGGCAGCAGAGATTCTAAGAGAAAAATAGGCCTGGTTAATTGCAAAACAGAATGCTGGGGGAGGGACACTTGGAGGAGACTTCCAGTGACATGAGTCCATCCTAAGGAAAATGAATAGTTCCAGGTGGACACCTGGAGAAGGATCAGGAAGCACCTGAGCAGGCCAGCCTGGAGAAGAGAGAGCTGTGGCCTCGGCTCTGTCTACTCCGTGGTTTTAGGCAAGTGCCCTGCTGTCTCTGTCTTCTGTCTTCCCTTTTCCTCCTCCAGAAAACATTCCCTTCCATGGCCTGCTTAGCACCTTATCATTCCTTAGGGTTCTTTCCCTATTTATACCATTTAATTTTTCCATACTCTATATAATAAGCCTTTCATTTAGCAGATGAGGAAACTAAGGATCAGAAAAATTGAGTCACCTGTCCAAACTCTCCTAGCTCGTAGGTGGCCATGTTCGGATTCAGATCTGATGAGCCCCTGTGCTCCCTCAGGCCCCAAGCAGACTGCCAGGTAGTGCCAGCTTCCACCAGGCACCTAGTAGCTCTTTCCTGGTATTTGTTTCTTTGTAGACAACATCGGTTGCATATCCCACCCTACCCCCAATGCCAGGCTTCTCCTACTCTGTCCCAGTGGCCCTGTGTTTTCTATCTAATAAGCAATCCATACCAGGGTAACTATGGGTGATAACAATATCATATAACATCCCTCCTCAATAGCCCTTTTGCATTTGTACAGGGCTCTTTTTAGAGACTCAGTGCCTTTACCCAAAGGCCTAATAAAAATAGAGAAAATGAGGGGACTGGAGCCTGGAAAGATGTCATCACTCATCCGATGCCACAGCTAGGAAGCGGTGAAGTAAAGCTCCCAACTGAGGCCTGTCTGCCTCTCAGGCATGGCTTATTCCATTGTGTCAAGCTGCCTATCAATAGGGTGGTGTTTTCAAGCACCTGTGGGTATGCAGGGGGCGGTCAGAGGTACTTTGCTGGTGGTGGGCAGAGAAAGAAGTTTTCAGGAAAAACAAACCTTTTGATAGCCTTCACATTATTCCTCTACATGTAAGTAAACACAGTCCTAACTACAGAAAGAACTCCTTCACTACGGAAAGGAAGGACTCATTTATCATGGAGTGGGGTACGGGGACCCAGGTGGGAAAGGAGAAGGGGAGGGAGTCAGTCTAATGTCAGAATTTGAGTGAAAAACTATCAATATCCTGGCAGGCACCTCCCAAACATCTGCTTCCCTATTTGTTGGGGGAAACCTGGTTGTCTTAAACCAGCAGCCTTCAGCATACATGTCAAGAAGTATTTCTTATTCAGGAACATTCAGAGGCATCAGGATTTTAGGCTCTTTTAGGACAGTTAATACCAACTCCCATCTCCTAGAGATAAGGGACAAAATATCTAGGAGAGACAAGTCAGCTGCCTTTTGCCTCTGTCCTTGGTCCACACTCCCTGTCCCCGGCTTGTGTAACTGGAACTCCTGGTAGATAGTGCAGAGGGAGGAGAGAAGACAGACACCCAGCAATGGGGTTTTGAATGCCAGACAGATAGCACTTCCAAATTAAAACTTTATAAAGGGCGGTGGGGAGGCATTTTCCCTCTGTTCTGTGATTCCTTGCTGAATAGGAGTGTGGGTTTAAAATTTAATCACGAATTCATCAGAAGTAAATCGTGGAGTAAATGTTTAAAGCACAAAAATTGCTGAGCTCTTGGGTTGTGATCACTCAATTTTGCATTAAAATTAAGAGTTAGTGTTTTCCAAGAGCAGAGACAAAGATACATTTAAATTTTTTTAAAATGACAGACGCCATTAATTTTTAAAAGGTAATCTGATTTACAATGCAGTAGTATGCAATATAAAAATGTCTCACTGTTCTGAACCTAGGCTTAGAGCTATAGAAATTATATCTATGCAGCATCCACAGAGAGTGACAAGTTGCTTGCTCACTTTGGGTCTCATGGGCCTCGAGGCTACTGAACGTTGGTCTTTTCTAGCACCAATTCAATTCAGGAGGCTATGCTTATTCAAAGTGAGGCCCACAGAAGGAGGGGAATTTGCCTGTAGAGAAGAAGACAGATGTGGGTGCAATCAGCTCTGATTTCCCTACCAAATTCAGGCCTCCTTCCTCTCTCACCTAGGTGACCCCCTCGAGCTCCTCACTTGACTCCCAGCCCTTCCAATAAACTCTCAACCTAGAGTTATCAATGTCAAACACAATGTGGCCATATCGCTCATGATGAAGATCTTTTTCAGGGTCCCCCTGGCTCCCAATGAAAGCAGCCCAATCACCTGGCAGAGCTATACATGGCCTTGAGAAATGGGTTGCCAAACTCTCAGTCTTCCTTCCCACTCTATGCTCAAGGTCTTCACCTTGTTTTCACAAGGCCAAAGATCATACGGCTACCCCTTTGTCTACTATCTCTTCCCACTCTTCCCTCACACTGGCTAATTGCTCTTTCTCAAACAGGTCCAGCCTACTCCTACCTCAGGGCTTTTGCACATGACTGCTTCTCTCCCTAGACCAGTGTTCCATTGAAGACACATGGCTCCCTCTTTCCATTCCTTTAGGCTCTATACAAATGTCACTTAGAGAGGCCTTCCCTGACTACCCCATCTAAAATAACACCCTTCTCCTAACTGCACACAGTATATTCCTTACTTTGCTGCACTTTTTTCCCCCATAGTGTTTATGCCACCCGACACATGAGATCCCCATCTGTTTATTGTTTGTCTTCCCACATTGAAATAGAAACTTCATGCCTCCAGGGACTTTGTCCATTTTGTTCTCTGCAGTACCCTCCGTGCACAGAAAAGTGCCTACTGAATACATTGTTGGTGCTCAATGAGTATTTATAGAATGAATTAAATGGATGAATGGCATGGGTTCTGTTTGCTGTTCCCCAAACATGGCAGGCTGCTGCATGCTTCCCTATCTTTGAACATGTTCTTTTTACATGGAATACCCTTCCTCCCATTTCTCTTGCTAGGCTAGCCCCAGCTTTTCTTTAATTCCCCTTTCTCTGGGAACTTCCATGTCCCTGAGCCATGGACCCAGGTCTGGTGAGGGTGCCAGCTCTATGCCCCATGCCAGCTCTTTCTATTGCACCAGAGTATAATTGTTGATGTGCTTCTCTATCTCCCCTGGGAGATGCTAAGCTCCCCATGGGAGAGGTGTATTGTTTTTTATATGTATCTTAAGCACCAAGAGAGGGCCTGGCAGAGAGTAAGTACTCCATAAATGTTTGCTGAAGTAGCAAATAAATGAAAATAATAGCTGGCATCCATTGATCATTTACTAATTGCCTGGCACTGTTCTAAGCACTTTGCGGGGATTAACTCATCATCCTTTTAGAAACCCTATAAGGTAGGTGCTAATATGACCCCATATTTCAGATAGGTAAACAGCGGCATACAGAGATTAGATAAGTTACCCCAAACTCACATATTGCAAGTGCCTGAAGCCAGCTCTGGAGTCTGAGCTCTTAACCACCATCCCATATTGCCTTAATGAGTAATGAATAAAATGGGGGAACAGCATAAATGTTGGACCTTAAATGATATTCTTTTTCTCTCCTTTTGTCTCTTCTCTCTATCCTTCCCGTTATTCTTACTCTATCCTGTCTCCATATAAGCATTCATACATTCAGTTAACATATACTTATTGAGAACCTATAATGTGCCAGGCACAGTGCTAAAGGATGGAAATAACTGCAGTAAGTGATGCTCTTGTGGAGCTTCTGTCTAGGAGGGAGACAGATACTACTTAATCACATGAGTATACAGACAAGCAATCAGGACTATTTGTTCATTCATTCATTCATTCATTCATTCAATAAATGTCTATTGGTGGCTAAATATGTACCAAGAGCCGTTCTAGATGTTGAAGATGAAGCAGTATCTATTTATATTCAAATAGACCAAAAATAAATAAGCAAACGATCAAGGTAATTTCGATGTTACATAAATTATATTATAGATCTACTGAAGGGGAGGAAGCAAACTGAGGAGGAAATATACAAAAAGCTATGAAAGCATATTGTTGAGGACCTGGATCTAGACACACAAAGATAGAAACCAATGCTTATAAAGTGCTTACTACATTTCAAGCACCAAGCTCTGAGTAAATCAGTCCATTTATTATTCGCAACGAGTCTGTGTAGTGGGCACTATTGTTATCTTCATTTTACACATAAGGAAATTTTAGGCACAGAAAGATAAATAAGTCAAACCTTAATAGGTAGCAAGCCTAGGATCTGAACCAAGGCAGTCTTGAACTCCTTCATGCCAAGTTAACACTTGTTCTGCTCTCTAGACAGGTGGTATTGGAAAGAGGTATCAGGAGCTGTGCAACCCTGAGCGGGCCACTGCCTCTTTGGGCTTCAGCATTCTGGAGTGAAAAACAAGACTGCTGGACTAGATCAAGGCCCAACAGTCTTACGCAGGAGATGAAAGACTCTTGGAAATCACATGAAGAATTTTGTGTGCATGTGAATATGACCATCTTTTTTTAAGTGTGGCACCATAGTTTAAATTTCCAGAGTGGTCTGCGGCCCCCTAAAAAGTACAGTAAATCATTCCCTCCAGCATGCAGTGTTCCATGAAATACACCAAGAACACATCCTGCATACCTTTGTATAGACTATTCTCAGAAGAACCCAAATTTCTACAATACGTTCTGTCTAAAAGGTAAATTCTGAGTCAGTCTTACACAGTTTTCCCTGCATCTCCTGGATTGTCCTTGCTTCCTTTGATTTGTGATCACTCCTTCAACTGCATCGCTCTGTACACTGAAGATTCAGACACAACTCTCCCTGGCCCTAACGTCATTAAGGCCAAGTATGGTTGAGCTGCAGAGTTGTGATTTCATAAATGTGCCCAGTAAATCTGACAGTGAAACATTTTATTAGGTGGGAAATGCCATACATAAGTTATTTATTTGCCCATCGAAACGTGAATAAAACAACTTCATTCTACAAGGGTACAGTCTGATTCCATGGCTGTCAACTCGTGGAGGCCAGCATGGCCAGTAGAATTTGGTTTTATCTTTATATTTTATATTTATATCCCAAATAAAAATAAATTCACCATTCAATGCTCAGGTCTTAAGTCACTTAACATTATAAGCATCTTTTAATAATGCATTAACATATAAAATATATTCTTAAAGACAAACACAGAGAATTAATATTTTATGGGCTACAACCCACAAATGTCTTTCGAAGCATTGATTGCTTCCTAAATCCATTAGGCTCTATTTTAATCTCCAACGGCTGGAGACAGTCTGCTCTGTGGTAGAAGATATTTGGGCAGCACAACAATTAGAAATGGCCAGTGTTTTGATGACCTTCAGCTTTTGACACTGAGTGCTAAAGAAGCTCAAAAAACAAGACGTGGCTTCTGGCACACCCCTGCCTGTTGTCACGATTTTATATCAGCTAGTCAGAAGAGAACTGCTCTTGTGTGATGAAATCTGATTAATCAGGCATCAGGCTGATCTAACTCACCCATCAACAGGTTAGATTGGAGCTATTTTCCATCAAGGTGATAATAATGATTATAATATTAGCAACTATCATTCAATGGATGTGTATCCCATATAACCCTAGGGGGCACCATTCACATCATAGACTGGAAGATGACAGTTAAGTGTCCTGAGGAAGGGGTACCTTTTTCTAGTTCTAAATCTCACAAAGGCACTATATAAGCGAGTGACAGCCTCATCCTCCAATGACCTGTGAGTCAGGGATCATTATCTCCATTCTACATTTGGAGAAGGGACTTAGGAAGGCTACTGACTTACCAGCAGTCACATAGTTAGCCAGGGTTGATGCTGAGATTTGAACCCAGTCCACCTGGTTTCAAATCCTGTTGTTGTTTCCCCTGCACTACCCTGGATGACATACGGCTATGTCATTGAAGCTAACAAAACTCTTCACCAGAGGTTATATCTGGAATGTGACAAGGAAATTATCACTCCTATGATGAAAATAACTCATTCCCCTCTTCCTTGTGACTCCTTATGACCCATGGTCTATCAGATTCTCAGAGCTCTAATGAAACTGGCTTCTAAGGTTTGTTTCCACTATAGGAGGTCTCTCTCCAGTGCTGCCATAGCCCTTTTGCCCATCCCATTGGAGAACCTACAACTCCATTTTGTAAATGTCTGTGACATCTCAAATACCCTACAGGACAGGGAGCACCTGAAGAGAAGAACTTCTGCACTTTCTCTAGCACAGTTGCTGATGATTTCATGTTGAATGAATGAATGAGTTCAAAGTTAACTGGATTTTCACTCAACTCTCTCCTCTGGATAAGTCAGAACTAAACATAGAGATGCTACCTCTCTCAAAGCCACCCATTCACACTCTATCCATCCTTCCCAGTTCCTCCAAGATCATAGATCATCTTAGAAGCCTTCCCTCTCCCCTCATACTACAGGACTCTTAAATATGCTCTCATATAAGCCTGTGTCTCCAAATGGATTAAGGAGTTCCTCGTGGGAGAGAACTATTCTCAGACTTGGGGACACATGCATATGGCCATAATATATATTGCTTAACCTTCCTGAGTCCTAGCTCTTCCCCACTAGAGGAAAGCAAATAAAACCAACCAACCCTAACTAAGCCCTACAATGAACAAGGTAGTGTGTGCACAATAAATCCTTACAATGTCTCTGCCAGTAGGGAGAAATTATACTCATTTTACAGATGAAAAACAGACACCCAGAATTCTAAAGCATCTGGCCTACAGTCAGACGGACAACTAACCAGGGGCAGATCTGGAATTTGGATGGAGATCAGGTCTCTTTTTCTTTCCAAAATACCAGGCTGCATCCTGATCTAAAGCAAAATAATGGTTTCTTCCTTCTGATATTTTCTATGGAAGCTATCACAGTTTAGTTTATAGTAGCCAACAGTTGCTGAAGAAGTGGTTCCATAATTACTCCCCAGAAATGTCACAAGGTTTGTCTCTCTATGCCAAGATCAGACCTCCAATTCAGATTTAAAACTGAAAAATGTTCACATGTTCTTGCTTTGCAATTCAAAATTTTTTAAATCTCAGCCTTTCCTTCCATTCACAAGCAGACTGGTCTAAGGCTGCTTGCCACCTGAAATGTCCTGATTTCTCCTCTCCAAAATACCAACAGGTCCCCCAAAACCCACTCAGGACGTTCGATGGAACCAGGACTCTGAATCTCTGAATCTGATGTAACATGACCTGAAAGTGGGTCCTAGAGTTTTGCCACCTTTGCAGGCAAAGCTCAAAGCAAGAGGCCTGAAAGGGATGGAAAAAGCAGAGAAGGCCAAGAAACCATATTTTTCTAATGTTAATCACACTCTTGTTTCTCTTCCTGTCTCATTAGCTGTTCCTCCTTTATCCTTCACCAATGTTTTTCATTGTCCTGACATCTTAATGTTGGAGTGAGTACCCCAGACATCAGACCTCAGATCTCTTTCCCATCTACACTTACTCCCAGTGTCATGGTTTTAAATACCATTTATCCTCTGACAATTTCCAAATGTTTGTATCGGGACTGGACTTTTCTGAACCTCACACTCATACTCAGCCACTTACTCAGTGCCTCCATGTGGGGGGTCAAACAAGCATCTCACCCGTAGAATCCAAAAACCCAATCTTCACATGTTCTTCTCCCCACACTTGCTTCTACTGCCTTCCAGGATTCTTTAAATAGCAATTCCAATTTTTCCACTGGCTCAGGCCAAAAACTTTAAGACTTCCTTAACACCTCGCTTTATTTCATAATCCAGAACTAATCAGTCAGCAAATATTGTTTGTTGTATACTCAAAATATATCCAGAATCAACCCACTTCTCTCCACCCGCATGGATACAGACACAGGTTAAGTTGCTCTCATCACTCGAGGGATCACTGCATTGCCTTCTAAGTGCTCTCTTCCTTCTGCCTTCATACCCCTGCTAGCCATTCATTGTCCAACAGCAGCCCAAGCAAATCCTTTAAGATATAAGCTGGATGTCATCTTTCCTCTGCTCAAACCCCTCCACTGGGGTTTCATTTCCCTCACTGTGAAAGCCAAAGAAGTCACCGTGGTTGCCTGTAAGACCCCAAGCACCCACCCCTCTCCCCTGGCTCTTAGCTAACTCCAGCCACACTAGCTTCCTGTTCGTACTCAAAAACACTGAACATGTTCTCATTGCAAGGCCTTTGCATTTGCTGTTTTCTTATGCTTCACTCCCTCACCTTAGGACACTGCCGAAATGCAACCATATCTGTGTAACGTGCCATCGGCACCCATCGCTATATTTTTATTCTTGGTATGCAATATAAATGAATGAATGAATGAATGAATGAATGAATCGTGGGAGGGAAGATGCTCAGAGGCCCAGGGAACTAACCTCCCACTCCAAAGTAGTGCTAGGAACTTCAAAAATGCCCAACAGGCCCCCGTCCATCCTGTGCTTTCCACCAGCGATGAGTGAGAAGGATCTGGCATCTTTCCTGGAGATTGTCCTTTAATAGTTGGGTATTTGCCCTGAGGGGTATCCAGTTTTACTACAGAGCTCTCATCCATGGAGTTATCTTTGTAAGGTGAAATGCTTCAATGGCAGGTCTTTGGGGCACTTGTGCCCCATGAAAAACAGCCCTAGAGGCCTAAAGATTTAGTCGGTGGCAAATGAGGGAGGAAATAACCTCTTCTCCTCATCGCTCTGCCATTGCCCCTAAGGGAAAGCCTGACCATACCAGTCCAACAAAAAGCAAGTCAGCCTTGGGGCACCATCTCCACATAGGGGCTGGTACCCATGTTTTCTGCAAGGATGAGTGGGAAGAAAAGAAAAAAAGAGAGGCTGGAGTAGGGAAATGAAAAAAAGTGGCTCTTTGGGATGCCTCCCCATCTTTCTGAAGGCTGACTTTACATGAATTCACAATGGCCACTGGACTCACCTCAGCACCCACTCCAATTTTCTCTGAACACACCCTTTGGACAAGAGGCATGGTACCTTACTGTCCCTACCACAGAATGCTGCCTGAAAGCACACTGATCTCCCACATCTAGATGCAGGAATCTGTCCTTCAAGAGCATTAACCTGCTACCGAGAACCATTCACGGGATGTTCTATTAAAGTGGAAATGGCATTCAAGGGGCTTGGTTACACAAACTAAAAATGTTTCTCTATATCCCGGGCACTGGGCCTGGGGCGGCTCTAGGTGCTGGAAGGGGCAGTGCTATCTATATACAGGTAAAGGGCTAGCCAACTTTGGAGTCACGTAGACCTGGTTCCAGGCTCAGTTTCACCACTGGCTCTGGGCATTTTAACCTCTCTAAGCCTCAGATTCCTCACCATCAGTGGAGTTAATCATAGCACCTACAGCAATGGATGGATAAAAAAATGCGCACAGTGTTTAGCACACAGAGTCTTATCCCAGCTGTATACTGACCATATCTGTCTATCCTGCTCCAACTTAGAGGCTAGCAGGCTCTGAGGGCAGGAGACTTATTGCATTCTTCCATGTCCCCATCCATGCACACTGTGTCTGGTACAGAGCAAGTCCATCATCAAGGATTTGCTGAACTGCATGGAACTGAAAAATATCTAGGCTGAGAGGTAAATCCAACCTCAGAGACTTGTAGGAGAGGACACCACCACTTGCATTACTATCCACAGAAATTATCATTCTGGTGATGTTAGGGCTGAAATAAAGTGCCGCTGACTGTCTCTCCAGGTTGGAATCTGACTTCTGAAGGTAGCAGGAAGTGTGGCACGGGGAGAGGGAGTTCTGATTTTTTTCCTTGCAAAATTCATCACAGACACTCAGCCTAAGACACAGGGGAAAACAGAACTGTGTTTTGACTTCTAATTTATCTTCTTAATATCCACTTCCCCATGCCCTGGACCAGGGCCAATGAGTCTCAAAGATCATATTTCACCAGCGACCTTGAAAGTGTGATTCAACATCTCTTTTTGTGGTAATAAGATCTTTTAACCGAAAGTGGCCATTTTATGAGGCTGATACATTACAAAAGAGCCAATAGGCAAACTGGAGCTCAGGGCTGTTAAAGCCCTGGGAGAAATCAATGCGCTCTGAAGCCAGCATCCAGCTGTGACATAAGTAATAGTGACCCAGGGTTGAGAAAAGGTGTTTGCCAGGGACTGAGACTGTGTCCAAAAGCTCTGCTCACCCACCACTGTGAGCATGTCTGTGGATAAAGAAGAGGGTCCAAATCTTTCTCCCCTGGTAGTGGAAGGGGTATCAGAGGGGGCTGAGACTGGCTGTATCCCAAACTGTGGAGCGAGCCAGAATGAAGGGGCTGGGCAGAATTGAGAGTCAAAGGCGAAAGTGGGTTTCAGTAAGCAATGGAAGGACCCCCAGAAGGTCAGAGAATGGAGGTAGAGGTTGGAAGTTCAGGGGTAGGAAAGCAAAGGGTTGAGTGGAGCACAGAGCGGGCTCAGAGGGGTGGCAAGCCAGAGCATAAAGCCAGCATAACAGGTTCACCACGGTGGCAGAAGTGTGGTGCACCAGAAAGCCAGCTGTGTTTAAAGGAACAAGGACTGTCTACAGCCATGCCACCCTGAACAAACCCGATTCGTCTGATCTCAGAAGCTAAGCAGGATCAGGCCTGGTTAGTACTTGGATGGGAGACAATCTAGAAAGACCAAGGGCTGTAGGCATAAAAAATTTAAAAATAAGGGATTGTAAACTGACAAGATCCTTGCAATCTGTGAGGTCAACCAAGGGTTGCCTCGCCTAAAAAATAAAATAAAATAAAAATAAACATAAATTTAAAAAATAAATTTAAAAAAAGAGGGACAAAGACAGCTGATAGAAGAAGTTAGCAGTGCCATCTCCCAGGCTTGCTTCTCCAAAAGTCAGCCTTCTAAGCATCAAGGAGCTTCTGGGATACCAATGATGCAATCAGCACTTCCTACACATCTCCCAGACATAGGATAACAAGGAGAGTCAGGAATAGAGCAACACTGGCAAAGTAGATGCAGCCCCAAAATGTAGCCCTTTGCTGCCACTAGCCCTACCCCCATTACATAGGATCTCCTTCCTTCTCTCCCCTACCCCCACTGCAGCCCAGCCTGAGTATCAGAGCTGCATGGGACCATGCCTAACATATATAATCCAGTCCCTCATTTTACAGATGGGAAAACCGAGGCACGAATTGCAAATGTACCTTGCCAGTCATATGAAGAGGGAACAGCTAGGCTGAGGCTAAACCTCAGGTCTCCTGATCTTTCTTCAGTGACGTATAACTCAGAGGAAATTTTGACTCAAGGTGCAATTTTCATCTATTTTTTATTACAAAATTGATGCTTGCTTATTGCAACAAATCCAAATTAAATACACATGCAAAAATAACAATAAATTGTGGAGATGATGCACTCCCTACCCTCCCACAAACATGCACACCAGAGGTATTTCATTCCACATGTGAGAGGTCAGGAGTTTACAGCCCCCTTTCAAGAATCAGATTAAAGGGCAAAATTCCCCCAATACACACACACACACACACACACACACACACACACACACACACACACACACCCCCTCAGAGAACCTTCAATCCTCTCTACAGAGCTCCCCTAAGCTATGATCACTCAGTCTTGACTTGTGTACCGCCAGGACTGAGAGAGATCATTACCTCAGAAGTATCCTGTCCCCTTTCCCACAGCTCTGGTGGTCAGAGGTCCTCCTTTAATTGAACAGAGACCTGTCCACCCATATCCCTATTTCAGCCCTTTTGACAACTAAAAACACATCTGCTTCCTCTTTTTATGGGGGCCTTCAAGTATCTAAGAATAGAGCTTTAACCTTTTGAGTCCTCTCCTCGCCATGCCAACCATCACTGGCTCTATCGGCAGTATCTGAAGGATGTAGTCAGGATCACCTGCCCCTCACAAACTTCACCAGGGGCACAAGCCATAAAGGACTGCAGATGAAGAACACAGTTACAGCTTCCTCATTCCTCCATGCTCCCCATGAAAGGAGAAAGCAGCCTCCAGTGAAGACACGTATGCCCCACTCTAAGAGATTCCAGTGTCCCTAAGTCCAAATATAGCAGTCCATCCACTAATAAAGGATGATTTGCTTGGATGATTTGAGTTCTGTTGGAAAGTGAAGAGTCAGCTTAAATGGAGAGCTCCACTGGAGTTTCAGTAAGTTTTGCATTACGCAGCATTCACTGCCATGTAGGAGTTTGGATCCCACTTCAAAACTGAAATGCAGGCCCATGGGCCAACCCTTAACCTGATACTAACCAAATTTTCCTCATTAATGGAAATCTGAGAAGGGATGTGCTGGCAGAGAGCAAAGTCCAAAAACTGGAAAACCCTCACCACTACCAGGTGAGGTGCCCAGCAAGGAAGAAGCCCGAGCTTCCTTCTGGAGACCCTACAGACTTCAGGGATCTCAGAGTGTGGCCACGGGTAAGGCCTGGACATGAACAGAATGGCAGCAATAGAGCATTCTGAATAACATGGTATCTCTTCACAGAAAATGCGATAGTCAACAGCCTTACAGATTGCACGTCAGTAGTAGTACGTTACACACCAACTTAATACAGGTGTCACTGGGGCTGAGTCCTGGTCTCACATAAGCCACATACCCCACTGTTGGCCCACTGCTTGCGTCTGAATACTGCCTCCACGTTTCCTTGCCACGTGACCTTAGGTCACAACAGCAGCCGCTCTGTCCAGCGGCCAGCACATATAATGAGCTTGAGTGTTAGCTACTGGTAGTAATATGTGCTAGGAAGACATCAGTTTTTCTACGAATTGGAAGGAACCTTCTCCCTCCTTCACCCTCTAAGATGCCAAGATTGACTATTCATAATAACCATTATCGCTTATTAGGGATGTATTAGGGACATGTCAGGCATGGCTATGGGCACTTTACATGCATTATCCCAGCTAATCCTCACAAAACTCCAGGAGGTGGGTATTTTTACCCATTGTGCTGATGAGGACACTCTCAATTCCTGCCTGAGGCCAACTCAAAACTCTCCCAATTTACAACTTTGTGGGGAACATCAAGGCTGGGATCTGTCTGCTGGAGCTGGAAACGAGACTCAGTTCTGTCACAGGAGCACTCACGGCTAAAGGGGCAGAAGCGGGCAGAAACAGAAAAAGGGACAAAAAGAAGAGGCTGGAAGAGGTGCAGCGTCAAGGACAGAGGCTGAAATGAAAACCAGAGCAATCAGTGTGCTGTGTTTGCCTCCACATGACATCCAGAAACTGGCAGCGGGCTCAGCCCCTCCTCCCTGAGGGCTCTCTCCTGCTCTGAGCACAGGGTGGTCTGTCAGAGAGACTTCTCTGAGGACTCAGCCACCTACCCAGTGAGCCGCAGGCTCCTTCACACTCTTGCAAAGATGATGCCTCCTGAGCCAGATGTGGGCAGATGGGAGCTAGAGGCAGCCATCCCTGCAGACTGGATTCCACCTGCCACAGTTTTGTCAGGAGCAAGAATCCTCACTCCTTCCCAGGTGCCTGGCACCTAGAACGAGGACGCCCTCACTGGATGAAAGCACACTGAACAAAGCCTCACAGCAGGGAGGGCGCTGTCCAAGGTAGCAGAGGTGGGCCTATCTGGGGATCTCCTCTTCCCCCCAGAAATTGTGAACCAACGATCAGGAATGCGCCCACTCAGCTACAGACACACACTCATGTGCACATCGACACACACACGGGCACACACTCACAAGTGTGTGCATGGGAACACAGCTTTACTCTTCCTTGCTGATCCCAAAGCACAGCACGAGAAGATTTCAAGACACTGGGTGAACCCAAAGACAGGGAAGCTCCCCACACCCTGAAGGTAATTGAAACTGACTTAGTTTCCCATTTCACAGACTGAAAAGGTCTGCCTCTGACAAGCGGGGCTTAGCAGCTTCCTGCATTTTTGCCTTTCCGGGGTTACGTACTGCTCATCCACACTTACTGCTGGTTGTGTCAAGCCCTTCGCTTCTGCTCCCAGATGAGTAAGACCTTCATGCATATGGTCTGCAGCCCCAGGCAGAGCTTCCCTACCACAACTCCTACTTCTGAGCTAAGAGGCTCTTTCCCAAACACAGAGAACCTTTTTCAGGCCCTTGTGCCTCTACTTCCTCTCGGTGCTGGGCTTTTGCTCATGCTGTTCCCTCTGCCTGGCACACTCTTCCCTCATCTTTCACTCATTAACTCTTACCCAACCTACAGATTTCAGCTCAAGGAAGCCTAATGTCACCTTCCTCTGGATTGAATCTCCATTCCTACCCTCCAAAGGCACCATATCCCTGTCTGGATGTTCCATTTCTGTGAGCTCCTATGATTGCTGTCTCACTCCCACAGACTCTAAACAACGTGAGGACTTGTTTATCATTATATCCTCAGAGTTCAGCATAGATCCTGAAATAGGTAGGTACCTCATAAAGGAATGAATGAATGAGTGTCCAACAACCCTGGCAACAGTCACTCCAAAGAGTAACATCTTTGAAGGTTGTGGTTTTGTTTTTAAATCAAAGGTTTTCTTTCCCATTATAAAAGTAATAACTATACCTTAAAGAAAAATAGACAGAAAGTGGGAAATGTCCTCTTTCCCAGGACCCAAAGTTATCTCCAAACAGTAAAATTATGAGGTGCCACTGCAAAAAGCACCCAGAATGCTAAGAAGACTCAACTGCTTTCCTGGCTGTGATATGGTCAAGGGGAAGGGAACCTTGCAAAGTAGGTGGGCATTTGGCTTCCAGAAGAGACCTGGGGCATGCCCTTGACTTCCCACCTCACTTGCCCCCCCACCCTGCGTAATGTAGATTTTCAACATTGCTGTCCCCAAAAATGCTCAGTGTTCACAGTCTGAGCGGAAAGAGAAGTTCTTGATACAACAGACATGTACATGAGTTTCACACTTTCATGAGATTTAACTAAAAAAAAAAAAAAACCTGCCTTAGGTTATAAATTTTTTTTAAAACAAAAGGATAATACGGTGCAAAAAAAAAATGTTTTCAATTCAGTACATTTTGAATTGAAAATTAAAAAAAAATGTTACTGGGGGAGAAGAATAACTAGGCACATAGAGAAGAGAAAAAGGAAGAAAAACCAAATTAAAAAAGCCTCAGGTTTTTGTCCGCAAAAGGTGTTTTTCGCTTAAGAAGAGAAATAAATTTTAATTTGACAGCTGATATGATTCCCACTGCAAAATTAAAACATATTCTGTCAGGTTTTTTCTTTCCCAAGAAATTATATTTTATTGACATTCATATAATTTCAGGCTATAGATTTAGCCTATATTTTATAAGCCCTGTAAACAGACAAAGGGATCCACATCTTCCTCCCTAAATCAACAGCACAACGAGTAGAGTGGGATGGAAGTGTTTTCACGCTGCAGATCAGCCCAATTTAGTTAATGGCTGAAATGGAGAACAGAAGCCTCCAGGACAAGTCAGCAGATTTTAGTTACCTCCGCAGGTACAAGGGGGACTGAGTACAGTGGAGGAATATGACATAAAGGCTGTCTGGCACCTTTATCCAAGGCCTTCTGGATGACAGCCTGAGAAAGATAAAATTGATGGTCTTACCATGTCACTCCTGCAGCAGGTACACAGGGCAATGCGAAATATTACAATCACCACCTTATCAACCCCCAAGTCCCTTTTCAAAAAGGAAAGAGGGATGGACATTCTGGGTAATGGGGAATAATGACCTTGGGCTGCACAGTTGAGTCATCCAAGTCACAAATGCTTTTCCTGTCACTAACGGCAAAGCCTGTTTTACCACAGCACCACATGCAAATGATGCTGAGTGATGTCAGTGCCAATTTGTTAGCCTCTAGAGAAGTCACGCAGAGTCCTGCAAGCAACAGTTCAAATCCCTGCTCTGGCGCTCGCTAGGGATTTCAGCAAGCCATTTCACCTCTCAGAGCCTCAGTTTCCTCAACTGCAAACCGGAAATATGACATACTCAGTAAGTATGAAGTACACATAGTGCCAGGCACGGTGCCTGGCTTTACTGCCAATCACATTCAGTCTCCACTGCAGCCCTAATGAGGCAGGGACTATGTGGAGGTTTTAAGCAGGGCTAAAAATTATTTTCCACTCCTCCCATAAAAAGATGGAGTCTAATTTCTGTCCCCTTTATGTAGGCCGGCCTTCCGGGCTCACTTCTAATGAATAAAAAGTAGAAGTGATGCGGAGTGAATTCTGAGGTATGGTCTTTAAAGGCAATATATTTTCCATCTGGTCCCCTATACCTCCCGTCAGGATGCTCTTCCTTGGGTCCAGCCACCATGTGGTGAGGAAGCCAGGGTCACAGAGAGGGGGCGCATGTAGCCCAGCTAGACCCCTGGCTGACTACCAGCACCAACAACCAGATAAGGGAATGTGTGAACCTTCAGAGGAGTCTAACTTCAAGCCACCTCAACTGATGCATTAAGCAAAGAAAACCACCCCCACCAAACCCTGCTTGAATTATAAATTTCATGAGCAGAATAAATGTCATTGCTTTAAACCATTGTGTTGGGATGGTTTGTTATATCTCAATAGATTCCTGGAACAAATCTTATATCCATTTTACAGATGAAAAAATCAAGGCTTGAAGAGATTAAGTCACTTGTCTCACACAGCTAGCAACTGGCACAGTCAGGACTTGAATCAGCTGGCAAAGATTATGCCCATAACCAGTATTCTACACCATCTTCCCAGCCTGATTCTCCATCATCGACACAAAGGCTCAGACAGACAGAGTCTGATTAATCCCCAGTTACCAAAAAAAAATAAAAAACCACTATTCCAGACTCTCTATTCCCTGGGCATTCTGGTCAAGAGTTTCATGTATTCCCGCCTTTGCTATGATTTGTAATCATAACTTACTTTTTAGCTTCATTTAAATATTGTTTTCTCAAAAAGAGCAACTTTAAAATAAACACATATCCAGGAGACCTGGTCAACCTGCTGTGGGTTGAGCTGGTGGAGATGGGGATAGTGACATGGGGCAGGAACAAAAATTTTATTAGCATCTTCTATGTGCACAGCACCATGCTAAGTATCGGTCCTTCATTTTCTAGACACATGAAATAGATAAAAGAAAAGTTACAGTTAGTCAAGATTGAAAGCCAATGTTTGTTACAAACACGCAGTTTAAAATCCCCCTCCCTTGCCAGTTCCTGCTCCTCCCCCACTGCCCACACTCCACTGACAGGTGTTAAAATCTCTATTACTTTCTTACTGTGATGCCATTAGCAGCACCCAAATTCAAAATCATCCCCCACTGTTTCTGTTACTTAAAGGCACAGAACTCTCTTCAGGACACATATTAACAGTGAATGTCTCATTCACTCCCACTTCCATGCCCTCCAATTCAAGAGATCATTTTAATGTCCTTCATAAGGTTTAAAATACCAAATCGTCTTTGAAATTCAGAGCATCAAAACTCACTGGAGTTTTAACTCGAGGATGGGGAGTAAGTCATATATGAGGACAATTTCTCTGCCAACTGTTCTGTGTGTGGACAGAACAGTTAGAAACCAGGCAGAGGACTTTGGGGACAGGTGAAATGGTAGCTGGGAAGGAACAGAGGTGAAATACTGAGAAACTGATTGGATAATGAGCCCAAGACAGGGGGACAAGGCAGAGGAGGCTGGGGACTCTGACGAGTGAGGCATGGGAGAAGCGCCTCCTTGGAAGCGAGTCGTAGTGAAGGCAAGAGGCGAGGTGTAATCAGAATGAGAGCGCGGGGCTGAAAGGAGGCAGCGTGGTACAGTGAGCACTAGAGCAAAAAGGCCTTGGGGTTCGACAAACCTGGTGAAACGCCAGACCCACCACTTACTTGGTCTGGGATGCCTGTGGACAAATAACTTATCCTCTCTACCTCTCAGCTCCTTCATCCTTAAAAAGGGGAATGAAACCAGAGTCGTTCCTCCGTCTTGAGTAATGGGAAGGGATAACGCTATCACTCTGCTCATAGGATCAATTACGATGTTGCATATAAGAACTACGGACGGTATTCGGCACATAGTTACGGCACAATAAATAGTGGCCATTCCTGAAACTTACCACCCTGGCTCCCTCCTCAGGATCTCCTGTATGTTTTGCTTCCTCCTCCCTAAATGATCCAGTTCCTTCTCAGTACGCAGAGTCTGCTCAAAGGTCCTGTCCCTAGAGAGGCCTTCCTCACCACTTCCCAGCCCTCCCTACCAACCCCCTCACCTACTTTACTTTCCTCCTGGTGGGCAAAGCAGAGGTATTGTTCATTAGTTATCAGTTATGAGACAGTCCATCAACCCAATCTCTCCACTCCCTGACCATTTGACTTTTCGTCCCCCGCCTTCCACTCCCGCCAACTGAAATGTAATGATTTTTTTGTTTTACTTGTTTATTGCTTCTGTCCAGGCCTTTACCTATCTTGTTCACCCTGTACCTCCAGGGCTAGCACATAGTAAGAGCTCAATGAATGTTTGTAGAAGGATGGAATTCATGTCAAATATTATTTTCCAAACAGGAAACAAGGATTAGTCATTTGGGGCAGATCTGGGAGTTATCCACTGAGGACTGAAAGCTGAGGCAGGGGACGATGATAAGCTCTTGCCTGGGGAGACCTGAGAAAATGAAAACTATGGGTCAAGGATCATCTGTCATGAAAGGCCATGGAGAAGGGTTTGGGGAAAGAGTCAAGAGGGTCTAAGTAGGATCATCACAGTCTCAGGCCACTGGCACCTACGCAGCTGGGCCCAGAAGAAAGGGATGACCACAAGGAGGACCCTGGAATGGTCCCAAGGTTATCATTTAATTGGGCTCCATATATAAACCATCCCACAAATTCATGAGCCTGTACAAACAATTGTTTCCTGGAATGTGTGTACAAATGGTGCAAATTACGAAACTCTGACCAATGGATAAAAATATCACATGGAACCAGGGTCACAGAGCAGCCTGGGCTATTGAAAAGATGATAGGAGTTCTACTTCTGACCCTAGGCCTCAGTTTTCCTGGTCTGACCAGCTCACAGTTAAGAGGTGATGTAGGATCATGGCCAGTCCCTCACTGCTCAGAGCTTAGGCCTGTGGGCTGGGCAGGAAGGTTTCAGGGAAGTTTAAGAGGCTTAGGCCAATCTGTGCTACAAAAACACAGATGAGATGTTTGGAAAGAGCAAGCTTTGACAGCAGTAAAGCACCATAGACCTCAGAGTTCCATAAAAATCTTTAATGCAACTACTGTGTGCCAGGCTTTGCCCTGGCCTGTTCGCATACATTGTGGCATTTAACCCTTACAACAACTCTATGGGATGCCTGTCCTTGATCTTCACGGTCCAGATGAAGAACCTGAGACTCAGAGAGAAAAAAAGGATCTGCTTAGTTCACACATCTGGTGGGTAGGAGAACAAGATTCAAATCCAGGCATTTTGCGTCCAGATTTTGTGCCCTTTCTGATATGTCACGACATCCTCCGAAAGGCACATTATGTTGCCAATAAACAACTTAGCATGCGCAGGTGAGTTCATGTGTTTATTTCCCCAGCTCCATAAGACTAAAGCCTCTGCCTTAATAACTTTTATCTCTCCAGGGCCTAGAACTCTGCTTTGTGCATAGTTAACTGTTTATTCAATGTTGGCGAAACTGACTAGCTTGTGGATTTTCCACTACCGAACAGCAGGCCATCTTCTATTTGTTCACGGGTGAACAAGTTTATGAGATTTGCTTTCCATCAATTGAGGAAGGAGTCTAGTGGGTTCCACGGCAGCAAACCAGAATGTCATGCCAAAAATGAGTCTGGTTCACAGCAAACGACTAAGGGCAGAGTAGAGAGATCATAGCTCTGGAGTTAAAAGGACCTGGATTTAAATTCCAGCTTCATACTAGTGCTGTGGCCTTAGAAAAGGTACTTAAGCTTTCTGAATGTCGGCATCCTCATCTGTTAATGGGTATAAAGCCACCTGCCTTAAAGGGTTGTCATAGCTATTACAGATAATACATGTAAAGTCTGTGGCACAGATTAAGTTTTCAGTAAACTGGCTATTGTGAATTTTAGAGTGATACAAATGACAGAATCATGAGATTTCACAGATTTTATTGTTCCCAGTGTGCCACACTGCTAATATTTTTTTCATAATAAGTCACTAGGAAAGCAGCCATTGTCCAAATCCACCAGCACCACCCACTCTCCCTCAGACTTCCAGCTGCCAAACCCCCACTCACCTATATAGCTCAATCTTTCTGTGCAGATTACGTGAGAGCAAGTTTATAAAAAATGGATTTTCAGATAGAATATATATTACGTGGGTGTTTTAATAACTAGCAATTAAAATCTTTAGGATGAGAAAAAGAATCAGGAAACTTTCAACATCGCCGATAAGGTTCAGTCTCAAGGAAGCAAAACTCAGGACTGGGGATGTAAAGCTGGTTTTTCTGGGACTGAGAACAGCTGGAGAAAGTCAGACTCTTGCAAAGCCTGTCAGATGAGCGATGTGCTTGCAAGGAGAGTCACACACGTCCCATTATCCTGAGAAACCCCGACATGCAACTTATAATCGACTGCTTCATGAAGTGTTCTGGAACATACAAAGACTTGCACATCATCTAACATCCTCAACTGACCCCTTTTCCTTCTGTTCCAAAGTCTGGAGTTTCTGGCTTAGAGTTTTCAAGGTTTCATCTCCTAGGAAGCTGGCTATGCCTTCTAGCATCGCCATTTTTTAAATTTTTTTACATGCCTACCATGTGTATTCGAATAATGAGAAGATCTTGTTAAAATTCAGATTCTGATTCAGTAGGTCTGGGAAGGGGTCTGGAATTCTGAATTTCTAATAAGCCTCCAGCCAACACCACCGCTGCTGGTCACATAAATGGAGTGCAGTGGCATGAGGAAGCCAGTGGGTGCCTAACGTTTAGGGTTCATCAGAGGGAACCAAATGTTAAGAGTTTATTTTTCTCTCCACTGAGATTTTTTTCTAAGAACAGAACTCTTAAATTAGGCTTGAATATTAAAAACCTCTATTTCAATCACATTATAGCAAAGAGAAATAGCAAAGAAAATAAATGACTTCTCCACCATTGTTACTCAGAACCATTTTCAACCATCTTCACTGACATTAGAGAGGCGCCTGTCCTCTATTCCCAGTCTCCTGGACTTTCTGGATCAAGTCCCCGAAGGTCCCCCATCCCGTCCTTGGACTGCTGGAGCCTCAGTGCTTTCTGAGACCTCGAGCCTCACTCAACACCCACCATCACTAGGTGAAGAAAACACTTCTGTTCCACTTGGTTGGCAAAACTGGAAAGTGAAAGAAAATGTCTCCCAGAGGCTGAGAGCCTCAGTAGCTTCTCTCCCCCACAACCCACCTCCCAGCCCACGCTCTAGTCTCAGGCATGGGCAGTTTCTTAAACATTTCACTCTGCTGGGTCCCAAGGCCTTTTCACACACGTCCTTCTCCTTGAGATGCCTTTCCACCCTGCCCACCTCCCTTGTTTATGCAGTCTGATGCTTAACTCATCCTTGACTCAGCTCAGGAAAGCTCTCGGACACCCTGGGTCTTTGCCAGCACTTCCCAATTGCAACTCGCCTTCAGCCACCATGTCCCAGCATGCCTAGCTACCCTGAATCACAAATGGTTGAAACACATCAAACTGATAAGGAAGGTTTTAAATTAGAGACATGAACTGATGAAATGGCGTTTTTTCCCCCAGAAGGGGTTTGCCAGCTTATGTGTGTGTACATGTGTGCTCAGTAAATAAGAGACTGAGAAAGTAATACCATTGAAAAAATTTGAAATGGAACAACAAAAAAAAGATATTTGGGGGATAAAGGGAGAGCTTCTCATTCTGGTTCAAGCAGTAACCACCTTGTGGCCTTGGGAACCTACTCTCACTATTCACACACTTTCCCTACGCTTCACCCAGAAGAAAGGTCTGTTGCCCTTCTGCTTGGTGGGTGGCCTCCATTCACCTTTCTGTCTCTATTTTTCTTTCTCTATTTCTACCCCCAGCCCTTCTCATACCTGATTCTTTTCCAGGACATTATTTTTGAACATTATGCCCCTGCCATTGCTTTTTTTTTACCCTTCACCTGCTGCCCTTTTGAGTCATGGACAAAACATCTCCAGTAAGCCCCAAACTATAAAACTAACTCACTTTAGTTTTGCCAAGTCACATTTTCTCTCTACCAGACCAAGGTCAAAGTCATGGACACATTTCCTGATGTTATACTTTGGCTCACTGAAAATTACTGAAAAATCCTCAGATGGAAGTAATTCTAAAAGCTGTGTCATCCCAGTCTTGAACTTGATAATACAGGCTTCCCACTGTCTCATGTTATCTCTGAGAATCTGTTCAAGCACTTCTTGTATCTTCATTGAGATTCATATTCCACAGGCATTCACTGGGTACCTATCACATGCCAGGATATTTTTTAAACATGATCCATAAAATCAACCATACAAGATAGGTGTTAGTATACCCATCCTACCCAGGAAAAATTAGAGGATCAGCAACTTAAAGTGTCTGCCCAAGATCACATAGATAAGATATTACAGGGCCATAGTCCAACCCAGTCCCCTAACTTCAAATCCAGAGCTCTTCTCATTATAAAAGGATATCAGTTTCTCACATCAGAGCTGCTCTTTCTGTGTCACCCCACAGTGCCTGGTTCAATGTTGAGCACAAAAAATATTTGTTGAATGAATTTAACCTTTGCCTTGCTTGCATTCATGCCTTTGGGCAAGTATACAAAGCCACACTAACTTACAACCTATGACTGTATTCATTTAAGATAATTTTCCTAGAGTTCTTCTCACTGTCCCTCTCACTCTCTGCCACACTCTGTCTGTGGAGTGTTACCCCTTTTCTAATAAACTTTCCTTTGGACTCTAAAAAAAAAAAGGAAAAAGGATAATTTTCTTATATTCAAAGCTCAAAATGTAGCTGTACTTAAGAACTGAGAAAAAAAGTTTCAACAAATGGAACGAGTTCATTACTAGGACCATGCACTCCTGTACATTTATTTTCAAAGAATTTAAATGCAGAGATGAAAGGCAAGAGGGTAAAAATTAACTCTTTCCTGTTGAAGCCAGGCTCAAGTGTGAAAAAGTGACATGAAAATGGAGGTACCTCGAGACTCTTATTTCTGGTGCAAAAACACATTTTTTGATTGTCAGATTTATTTTGAAATTGGTAAGATAATACACGTGTCTGAGAATCAAGAAAATAGGGTAAATAATACTAGCTACGTATTATTTGACTGACTTAACAAAGCTTCATTTTGCAAGCTATCTACATGCCCCTTTGAAGGTATGAACTTTGTTTTACCCTCCATGAACTATAAATACATAACTGTTGGATAAGTACATGAATGAATAAACATGTTTATCCAGAAACTATTTTATAAATCAAACCATTTTGAACAGAATTCAACATGAACAGAAATTTAAACTGATTGCATAATAGCAAGGAACTGAGATTCTAGCTGCTCCACATCCGTACCAACTTTGAGAATTATCACTTTTTCAAAAAGTTATTTTATCCAGCGTAATGACTATGAAATGGTATTTTATTGTGTCTTTAAATTGCATTTTCCTGGTTACCAATGATGTGGAACTCCTTTTTACGTGCTTATTAGCCATTCTTATATCTTCTTTTGTGAAGTGCTTGTTCAAGTCTTTTAGCCATTTTTTTGTTGAGTTGTCTTTTTATTGCCTATTTTTAGGAAATCTTTATATAGTCTGGATGGGAGTCTTTTGTCAGATATATGTATTGTGAATACTTTATCCCAGTCTGTGGTTCACTTATTCTTGCAAAAATACGTTTTCGACAAGCTTAAAACAAACTCACGTACAGCCATTATGTCCTCAGCTCGGGGGGGAAGAAGCTTGTGGTAAGTACCAGCCCAGAAAAAGCTATTCCACTAAGTGCTTCCATGCCAGATGCCTTGTTATATTAAGACTGGGAGTTTCATCTTGTGGTCCTCAATCTCTCCAGAAAATCTGAGCACCTAGACAGTGTCATGTTCTGTCATGGTCCTGTCAAGGACAGGATTTAAATTAGCAGCACCACTTTTTCAGGGGAAGGAAAGAGGGCAGAGGTCCATGTGCATATGTGTCCATGCAAGCAATACTTATAATATTAACCACACAACAACCAGCACCCAACTAAACCACATATGACAGCAATACAACCCTATGCTAGATATTTCCACAGATACCCTTTGCCATTTCACATTTGTCTTTGTCCTTCACACTGTCCAAGTCGATATCTGCATAAGATGAGAAGCATTGTTCAATATCACAGCTAATGCAGACAAGGCCCCCTCCCCAAAAAAAAGAGATTTTATAACTTAGTTTTTTTCTCTTTAGCAAAGTGATGCCTATTTACCATAGAAAATTTAGAAAATACAGATAAACATAGGAGAGAAAAAAACTCACAAACCTCACTCCCCCGAGATTGGCATTTTAATATTTTAGAGTATATTCTTTTAGTCTTTTTCTTATGTGTACATATGCTTTCTAGTTTCAAAAAGGGGGTTCATGGAATACATACTGTTTTGTAATCTGTTTTTTCTACCTTTTTTTACTGTGAATATCTCTTCATGTGATTACATGGCCTTCTCTTGCATAATGTTTAATGGCCAGATGGGTCTCAATTGAATAAATGCACCACAGTTTATTTAACCAATTTCCTATGCTGAAATTTTAGCTTGTTTCCAATTTTCCACTTAAATGCAACACTAGGATAAACATTTTAGTACCTAAATCTTCGCTCATCCAAGATTACTTCCTCAGAATAAATTCCTGGAAGTAAAATTGCTGGTTTAACATCCATGTAAACAATTTAGGTTTGATACATGGTAGATAATTGCTCTCTCATTAAAAGGAAGAACATATAACATTTATTGAACAAGTACACAGCAGGCGCTGTGCTCGGGGCTTTAGCCACATTACCTCTGACCCCTTGCAGCAACCCATCATGTGGCATTGCTTTGATTTCACAGAGGTTTCTGCAGCTTAGTGAGGTTGAGGCATGAGGCTACTAACTGGTAAGCTGGGATCAGAACTCGGTTGTATCTGACCCTGAAATCTGTGCTGTTTCCAAACTTTCCTCTCTCAACCTCTGCTTACTATAGCAGAGGAGTGGACTAAGACACTTCTCAAGGCTTTTTTAAAACGATCTATATTATTGGAAGTGAAGAGAGCTAACTATTATAATAGTAACATCTCAGTGACTTAACCCAATAAAGGTAGTCTCTTGCTTGCCTCATAGTCTAGTATGCAGGCAGGGGTGGTGGTCGTTCCACGTAGTCATTCAGGCACCCAGGCTCCTTTCATCTGTGACTCTTCTTTAATTCTTCTAGGATCATGGATGGGAGGATTATTTGGGGGATGGGGGCAAGTCTGAAATTAGCATACATTGCTTCTGCTCACATTCTGTTGGCTAGAATTCAATGACATGGCTTCACTACAAAAGAAGCAGGGACGGGTAGTGGGGCTGTGAGCCCAGGAAGACGAGAACATAGATACTAGTGACCTCTAGCAAGGTCTGTCACAGGTTAAAGGCAACTGGGTTTTCTAACTAACCCTCAGTTAACTAGAAGAATCCACGAAACCTTTACTCGGCCTAATACAGAAGTTCAGTGCAGATATCTTAGAGTCAGACACCGTGTGTTTAATCTCAGGTCTATCTTCACTAACTGTGTGCCTTCAAGGGTAGTAACAGTAACCGCAGCTAACAGTTACTGAGTGCTCTCTATATATGCCGTGATATCATAAATGATTAAGCACTCGAACTTTGGAGTCAGACAACCTAGGTTCAAATTCCAGCTCTATCACTTACTAGCTGTGTAACCTTGGGCAAGCTCCTTAATCTCTCTGTGCTTCAGCTGCCTCCTCCGGAAAAATGGGGATAAAATTAAAACCCATATTATAGGTGATTGTAAGGATTAAATGTGGTAGTACCTGTAAAAGCACTTAAAACATTGCCTGGCACAGAGCAAACCTTATCTAAATTTTAGCTATTATTGTTGGAACGGTGCTTTGAAGCTATTAGACTTTGGGGCCAGTTTCTCTCTCTGTAAAGTGAGAGAGAAAATTACTTGCCACAGGGCTGTTGTTTCAATGAAGTCAAGTCATTTACAGAAAACACAGCCCAGCATCTGGCCGGAGTGAGCTGCTCCATGAACAGCAGGCACTGCTACACTCCCCAGTTGCCTCACCCTGTGCTGCTGTCGAAGGTCAGGAGATAATTCCAGGCTCTCATTCAGTATGGGCTGGGAGGAAAAGAATTCCGTAACCAAAGCCGCCTCCTGTGCTCACCTCCCATCTTTCTGTACATGGAGAACAAGGTGTCACAAGCCCGTCATTCCACTCCTGAGCACACCGTGCCCTTCCCCCTCAGGCTCTATTCAGCTTAGATTAAAAAGGCACTGCCTTTCCCAGCTGCCTTTCTGAAATATTCTTCCTGCAGATAGCGATTCCAGTGCGCAAAGCAACAGTCCTTGGAAGCCCAGAGGACTTCGCTTTCCTGCAACGTGCCCACCAGGGGGCCAGGTGCTGCCAGGCCCACTGAGCCGCCTGTGAACAAGTCCTGGCCAACACCCAGCAGGCTGGTGTAGGATGCAGTTCCCATACCAGCCTTGATTCTACTGGGTCCTTCTTTGTGCCTCACAGCTACTCTCTGCCCACAGGAGCCCAGACAGGGCCTCTCTGAAAGGAACCTCATAAGGTCCATGTCCTGGTCACCTTCCCAGATCTCCCACCTCTCTTTCTCTGGCCCCCAACCCCCATTTGGGTAGCTGTCTTAGTTAAGAATATCTTCTTGGCACCAAAGAGCCAAATGACCAATGGCCCTGTGTTTGGTTTACTTACACCCAGGTTGTCTTGTCCCTCTCCCCATCCCAGCTCCCAGGATACCAGCTTGCTTCAGAGCCCCAGCCTACCACCACCCTCAGCCCATATCCCCTCCTCACCTCCAGCCCCCTTTTCCCTGGGCAGGAAGTTTGGTGGCCCTGAGCCAACCCCTCCCTAGAGAGATCCAGGGTCTCCCCGTCTTTCATGAACTGCTCTGCATGCTTGTCTACAGAACACAGGCACACAAGTTTTGAAAGTTCACCAACACCTGGACTACAGTTTCTCATCTACCTTTCATTCGCTCATCTAAACATTCAAATAGGTAAATAAATCTTTAAATTAAATATTTAATGAATGCCTGTGTTCAGTTATTGTGCTAGGTGCCAGAAATACAAAGTCTAATAAGTCTTATTCCTGACTTCACAAAGCTCCCAGTTCAGTGAGGGAGGGAGACAAGGAAATAGATAATAAAGGAATAGAGTAATGACTGTGACAATGGGGTCAGCACAGAGGGGAGAAACTCCTCCAACTTCGGAGGTCAGCAAAGGCTTCCCAGATGAGGTGATGCCTCATTGAGCCTTAAAGGATGAGGAGAATCAGTTGGGCAAAGTTAGGGGAGCCAGAGGGGGATTCCAGGCAGCTGAGAGAGCAGAGGTATACGCGAAGAGGCAAGACACGGGAGGGAACTATTACAACCTATTTAGAACCACCAGAGCTTCTTGTTCAAGATGAGAGATGGGGAAGACTGGGGCTGCAGAGGGGCAGTCAGCCCCAGGTCATAGTTATAGGAGGGCTAACTCGGCCCAGTTTGCCCTGACTTTCTGGTTTTAGCACTGAGGTCCCGTATCCCAGGAACCCCCTCAATCCCAGGCAGAGCAGGATATTTGGTCACTCTAGTCTAGAAGCTCTTTGTTCAGCTAAGAAGCTTGGACATTTTGCAAAGGTGACAACAAGTCCATGGAGGATCATAAGCAGGCAAGTGACGGGATAAGATTTGTATTTCTAATTCATGCAGAAAACCCACTCCAACTGCTTCTGCCATTTGGACAGTGAGCACAGCAGCCATGGGGTTCATAATGCTCAGAGTGTATTGATCACCAATACTGTGCCATGAAATTGATGGCTTTGCCTCTACCTGTTGGTCTGCTGTCGTGGAGGATGTCATGGAGGATAACTGGTGACAGAAGCTCTTTCCTCCTGCATTCCCACATTCTTCATGAAAACCTATTCAGAAGCACTCCACTTCCTGAGTGGCCCATTAGATCACAAAACTAGGAAATTCCAGAGACAGTTCAAGCATGCCATGATTTTCCCAGGTGAGTACAATTCCTTGCTAGTACCTTCCAGACTTTCAGAGTCACAGGGGTGATATATATTAATGCCAGGCAACAGCAGTAGCCTAAGGAAATCCGATATGGAGAGAATCCTACTGTAACAAGCTTGATGAATATCAACATCACTGTATTGTGTTCCAATCTCATTAAGGCCAAATAGATTGTCGCCAGAGTGGAGCGATGTACTCTATTATTTATTAGTTTTGTCTTGTTTGCATAAAAATATTCCATTTATGTGGTTAATTGCAGCTAACACAACAACCAGAGGGTAAGGAGGATTAGACAAAAGAGACGTTTTGTGGGAGAGCCTAGAAGGTAAAAACCTTTCTGTCACTGTAAGACAAGATATTTATTATATAACTATCATATATGTCTATAATTATAGACATTACAGATACCCAAGATATTAGTTAAACCTTTTTTTTTTTAATAGTCTGTTGCTGATTTGCAAGAGCTTGTTAAATTCTTGGGAAAGCTGTGGGCAGGTGAGCAGAGAACTGCTGTGACTGGATTCTGTGTGCAGATGGCAAAGCAGTAAGGCGGAGGATGCGAGGGTCTCAGAGGAGTTCTGGGCGAAGTAGACTGTCTGAAGTGAAACTGAGAAAAAAAACTTCTGAGAAGCATACACAGGGATCGGGTCAGCTGCCCAGAGATATGGCAGGATCAAAGCCACGCTGGGGAGAGGAGTCAGGGCAGAGGAGGCGGCCATGCCCAGTGGCGTCAGGGGTCTAAGGTGGTCATCACCCTCTCATCCTCCCATCTCTGCTTTTTTCTCCATAGCAGCCACTTGGGAGTTTGCTTCAGAAAATAACAGGAAATAAAGAGAAGGTGGACAGTTTCTAGTGAACGAGTCTGAGGTATGGGCATGAATTTCTTCGAAATCTCACTTGTAATTTTCCTGACTACTGTCACGGCTTCCTAGCATCCCAGCCTAACTAGCCTCTTCCTCTCAGGATTTAATAGGTCTTACTCTTTAAATACATCTCTTTCCAACCCCCTTGGCTCCTCTACCCAATCACTAGGACTTTGGTGTCCTTGCTCCCCACTCCCACTCCATCTAGCCTGTCTGACCTTGAACCACACTACGAGTTCCCGAACCTTCTCACCATCAGCTATGGAGCAGACCTTGCTTGTCCACCAACAGTTATCCAGATAGCCCTGTCCCCGGCTCCTTAGAGACTCAGCTTGGGCAGCAGCACCTCCAGGAAATGTCTCTGGCCCCCTACCCCTGCATGTGCTGAGAAAAGATTCGAGAAAGGTTGAGCAATTTGCCCAAGATCACATGGCCGATGAAGGGTAAAGCCAAGGCTGGAACTCAGATCCATGGACCTCCACAGATACACATGCCTAACACTACACCTGGGATTGGGGAACCAGAAAAATACAACAAATGCCTTGCCCTCAAGGATCAGAGGCTGGTCTGGCCAGTGTTCTGCCTTCCGGATGCTGGTGCTCAGAAGGCAGAAGCCCCTTGCAGCTCCTGGGATGCATGTGTTGATCATCTATTATTTCGGAACCGAAAAACACAATCAAAGGTGGCATTAAACCTGTCCTGGCCTGGACACCTAGATGCTCTGGTAGAGAAGTCAGCTTTTATGAAAGGGAGCCTCTCCTCTGCTTGTGATTCCCCCTGCCCCACCTCCACCCAGTTCTCCATCTGCCATTTCTAAAGCCAATCACTACAAGATGCTTTTATCACAACCAGCCCTATCATAGCAAATAGCAAGGCGGTTCTCTTTATTAAAGGTGCGACTGATTCTGCGAGTGGCGTCTATCAGCGATTCAGTGTGTGCACACGGCACCACCACCCTGCGTCTGCCAGGGAACTGATAAGGTGCCTCTCGTCGGGTTTTGACAAGCAGCAGCATGGGAGGATGCATCAGGGGCCCCACTGAGCCAGAGGCACGTTGCCAAGGAAAAAACTCAGGGAGGGGGAGGAACAAAGAAGACCGAAACAATATTACAAAGCCGTGAAGATTGGACATGAAAATGAAGCAGGCGCCCCCGAAAGCCCAGCCTGTTTTCGGATGGCCTGAAAGAGTCCCTTGCAACTTGGAAGCCGAAAGATAAATGACATCTGCAAAGGGTCAGGGGCTGTGACAGCCCAAGCAGAGGAGGAAGAAATGTGTTTGCGGTACGCATCACTTCACTGCACATGGAGCTTGTCTCATACATACATTCTACGAAGCCCTTTCCCCTCTCTCCCCAGAGAGGAGCTGTTTGTTCAGGCCCCAGACAGCTCCGCCTTGTCAAATGCTGTCTCCCCTGATCCTCCACCTGCCTTTTCCCAGCCTCGCCATCTTAATCTATTCAAAAGGGTGTCGCCGAAGTGAACCTGCACGTACTTCATATCACTCCTCTCGAGTTCTTACTCCCCAACGCGTCTCCTTCAACTTATTCCAGACAGTATCTGGTAGGTAATAGGTCCTTAATGAATAGTAATGGATGGATGGATGGATGGATGGATGGATGGATGGATGGATGGACGAACCTATTTCTTTGAGAGACAGCTGAGATTGTAAGAAGCTTGAAACAGAAACAGAATGATTTGGGTTTGAGTTCCACTCTACAATTCATTTAGCAGTGTGACATTGAATGGGTCTCCCACTGCCCCACAAAAGCCTCAGTCTTCCCTTCTGGGGTAAGGGAATCTAAGTGTACCTATGTCAGGATTGTCATGAGATTTGAATTTGATAATCAATGTGAAGGTGCTTTGTAAACTAGCAAGTGTGAGCATGTTACCTCTATTTACCAATTAAGATACTTCAGACAGCAAGTAAGAAAAAATCCATTTCAACTTCACTTAAACAAGAGTGTGCATTGGCCCACATAACTAGAAATGTACAACTAGGAAATTTTTTTCAGCAGGAAATAACTATAGAAAGTAGAAAATACAACTTTTCCAAACACAAGATTTTTCTTAAAATAATCTCCATAAACTTGCCATTTCCCTTGAGACTTGTCTGGCTTTAAATTAGCAAACTTGTAGCTGTTACATCCTATCTGAAAGAGAATTGATGAAGCTACCTGTAAGAAAAAAGTCCATGGCTGTAGTGTAGTCATTCATTTCAGCAACAGGTTAAACCTATAGACACTCAATCCTTTTGTCTTAGTCTCTTCCGAAATCCCCTACAATCTCCCCAGCAAGATATTTATAGTGATATTTGTATTTTTAATAAAAATGAATCTTGTGAGGAAAAGCTAATAAAATGATCGTAAACACACACGCCCCCACCATCACCACCAGGAGATAAAAATAAAGAGCAATAGGAATGCCAAAAGATAATACATGGGATTCCTTTGCTGAGACCTCCCAGGGCAGTTTAGTGGTTTATTAGGTAGGGTGATAGTACCCAAACACCTGTGCAGATAAAAGCATGAGGCTTTCAAGTAATTCTGTAGACAAATTCAGGTCCATCTGAGTCATAGCATCCAGCAGTTCATGCACAGAGACTGTAGACTGTACCCCCCCCCAAACAGCCTGGCTGATGGATATTTCTAATATCTAATTTAATAGGAAAGAGGGGCTGGGAGAACAGTAAATTCACACTGCTGCAGAGCAAGAGCTGAGTTTGGGAAGGAGGGAGCAGATATTGAAATTCAAGCACTAGGAAAAGAATAATCCTAGAAGAATTTTGCTGGAATGGAAGGGAAGGGAGCGCCACGCATCGCCCTCCCGTGATGGGTGGCCTCTCATTTCCTGGTCTGTGCCCAGCCCTTCTCTCAGATGAATTTCAATGAGTCTGATTTTGAGCAACTACAGCAGGGAAACAATGCCCTCAGAGCTCTCCAGCCACAACTTCACAGAAGAGAAAGTCTTTACCTGAATGTATGGATCGTGAAGAGCACAACTGGCTGCCACAAACCAAGAAGCTGGACAAATGAGTCTTTACTGACTGACTATAGGTGGCAAGCCCTGGGCTGAAATTTGAAAGGAACATAGAAATATAAGAAACTGTTATTGTCCAGGAGGAGCTTTCAATGTGGCTAGAGAGGAGGGCATAGGGTCCTGGTCGTGATCTGAAGGATGGGTGAGCCACGCAGGCATCCAACCAGAAGAGACAGATCAATCAAAGTCGGTATCTGTACTCCTGAAGGACTGCCAATCAGAAAGAGTGTGGGGCGAGATCCAGATGAAGAGACAGGGATAGGCACCAAATCCAGAGAGAAGAAAAAGCCGTGCAGGGGAACTGAGTGTTATATGATGGGCGTCAAACTGCCCGGTGGACTAGATAGTTGGGGAACAAGGTAGAGGAAAGGTTATGTATCCTGAATGCCCAGATTCTGAACTGTCCTGGATTCATGATACTGTCAGAGAGTAGGCTTCTTAAAATCAAGAGGAGAGAATATTTTAAAAAATAAAAAAGAGTTGATCCAGCTCAACAGTTTCTGGTTGAATTCTCTTAGTGTTTCTTGCTATTGTGCAGATTAAGAAATGGATATGTACAATATATTTGCATAATTGCAACATAAAAGTTCAAAACAACTGACCCAGGTGACCGAGCATCTCCCAACTATGTGTCACCAGAGAACGTGCCATGGCGCCCTGCAACCATCCAGTCAACTGCAGCTCACCCCATCACCCTCTACCAGGCACTATGATAAATAATCCTTCAGCGAGGATGGGGAAAAGGGTTTTTTTTTTTTAATTATTTTTTTAAATCACTATTTTTTAAAACTTTTAAGAAAAATTCTCTTTGGTTGCATTAGATATTTAGCTTCCTAGATAGTCATCTATTAGAGCTGACAAAGTTAACGGGTGCCAAATTACTGTATACATAATAAACATACAAGATGAGATTATGTGTGAAGTCAGAAAAATATGTTTTGGGGGGAAAGCAGAGCTATCATACATGTGGTAAGTGATGGTCATAATACATTATCATAATTGCTATGAAATGTACATACTGAGTTTTGCTATCTGGACAGCAAGAAAAATCTATCCTTGTCATAAGTTATAAATTATTATCAAAATAACTCAATGCATAGTTCTCATGAGGGTGATCTTAATTAAAACTATTACACCTTTCCTGGGGGAAAAAAAAACCCACCTGTGGTGTGGGGCATATTACATCTCTCAGACTCCATGTCCTCAATGACAAAACTGAGGAAATGACACCTACCTCTCATATTATTCCTTCATTCAACATCTAACAAACATTCGTCAAGCCCTGGCCACATGCGCCCACATTCTAGGTGCTGGTGCTACAGCAATGAACATGACAATGTGTTTGTCTTTGTGGATTTGACACCTCAGGGGAATGGACAATTGATAGACAAGCATATAAATAAGCATGCAATATCATTTCAGGTAGGATAAGGGCTATGGCCAAAAAAAATTAAAAAGGCAGGGTAAGGGCATAGAGGACAGGAGGTGGGGTGCTATAGGAAGGGCTGGTCTAGACGATGTGGTCAGGGCAGATCTGCCAGAGAAGGGGCCCTGAACGAAGAGTGAGGCAGCCACGAGAGTCCTGGGGGAATGATTTTCCAGGCAGAGGGAACAGGGGGTGCAAAGACCATGAGGTAGGGATACATCGATAGGTTCAAAGAACAGGTGAAGGTCTTGTGCCTAAAGGGGGGAGTGGAAGGAGAAGAGGTCAGAGAGGGACACCGAGGCCAGACTTCCAGCTAGACTCCAAGTGGGGAGGATGAGTCTGGGGCACGGGTGAACAGGTGGAGTCAGGGATATCAACTTGGGAGTTATCGACATAGAGAGGGAAGGTAAAGCCAAAGGGCTGGGTAAGATCATCCACAAAGTCCTAGAGAAAAGGAAAAAAAGACTAAGGACTGAGATGGGGACACTTTACATTCAGGGCAGGAGCCAGCAAAGGAGTCAGAAAACGTGAAACCATTATTATGGGAGAAAAAGCAAGAAAGTGTGAACATTGCAAGGAGAGAATGGCCTGTTTTTGCGGTAATGATATGAGGTAATGTGTGTAAAAGTTTTAGTGTAGAGTCCAGCAGAGAATCGGCTCTCAAAAATGTTCTTTGCCTCCCCTGGGTTTAGAGAGAATTAAGTACTATAGGATTTAAAATAAAGAAGAAATCAGTATAGACTGGAGAAATAAACAATATTCCCCATCCTGATAAAAAGAAAACAATAAGACTGGTTAAGGTTAAAATGAATTCTTCCTAGAAAGCCCAACAGTCCAAAAGGCCGAATGCTGTGAAATGATTACAAGGCGCTGCCGATGGGGCCAGGAGGTCCTGAAACCTGGTTCCCGCAGCCATTTCTCAGATTACATATCACTAAAACCTCCCCGGCCTGGTCTTCTCCGCCATCTCATGGAAGCGGGGCAGGATTTTGAAGCAGGGTTCAGCCTGCCTCAGTGTGGAGCTCATATTTTCTGTGTGTTATCCTTCAAGCACAAAGGAATGAGGACTCGGTGTTGGAGGCCCCACCAGTCCCCACTGCAGTCACCCTCAGACATCTGGAAGGAGCAGTGCCAGACGGCTTCGTCGTCCCTCCAAGCCAGCTAGAAAAGAGGTCTTGCCCACAGCCATTTAGTACTCAGGCCACACTCCATCTGAATCAAATACAAACCCAGCTGTCATCTAACTCACAACAAATGCGGACCCTCCAGTGGTGATCTGAAGAAACGGAGCAAAAGAGAAAGCTTCCAGACCTCAAAGGGTAAAGGGACCTGATGGAAAGAACCAGAATAATCCTCTGTTCAGCACTTTTCAGCTGAAAAGTGAAGCACACGTATATTTACCGTCTTAAAAGATCCTGTGGTTTACATAAGGAAACTGAGGCACAGAGAAGGAGAAGTGACTTGCCTGAGAGTATATGATGGATTTAGCAGCAAAGCTAGAATTATATCCAGGTTTCTCAATTTCTCGCCTCCAGGGTTACCATGAGGATTAAATGGGATTTGGAGACAAGTTTTTATAGGATTGTGAGACACCAGGCCTCCCAAAGTAGAATTAGGACAGTCGAATTTTGGAGCTTCCACTTAAATCCTGACTTACTAATAATAAATCACTGAACGAGGTACTCTCAACCTCCCTGGCCTTCATTTATCTCACCTAATGATATCAATCTTCTTTTAGGATTGTGGTAAAAATTAAATACAAGAATGTAAATCACACAGCACAATCTCTGGTAGCAATAACGATATTTTCCACCAGTTAGTTGGTGGAGTCGCCTTGGGAAAGTTGCTTCTTCTTTTTGAGGTACAGGTGTCCTGACCTGTAAAATGAGGGGAAGTTAAACTTGACTCAGTCGGAAGGTAGAAAACGTGATAATTCAGAATGTAGACTTATATCAGACAGGATTTGAGTGCTGCCTCATCCGAAAGTTACTTATCCCTCGAAACTGCACTGCCCCATTGTAAAATGGAGATAATAAACAGTACCTACCTGTCTTCAGATTTTTCTGAAGATTAAACCAAATAATGAACATGTAGACTTCTTAGTACAGAAAAATGCAGAATAAGTGCTCATTAAAACTTGGTCAATGTGGTTGTTTCCACTTTTCTGCATTTCTTTTCTAATGATGGCAAGGATTACACAGGACAACTTGTTATCTGAGATCCCCAGTTTGGCCGTTTGTAAAATTGGGCCTTGGACTAGATGATCTCCACCTCTGATGTGCAATGAAACTACAGGTCTCTCCCCTTGTGAATCCTCCCAATGCTCACAGTCGGAGAGCCTGGCTTTCTGCTCTTACACAGCTTCGAAGCCACATCATCTGGCTTGTGTCCCCTTAACACTGACTGTCAGCAAACCTGGCCTTGATGTGCCCTGCAGATAATGTGCCTGTGCACAGTGGGGAGCCAGCAAGAGTAGGCACCATGTTCTCTTCTGTGGTTACCCAACTCCATCCCCTGACTTAGCACATCCCCAGGCCCTTTCAAGACACAAAAAAAGGTTTCAGAAGAGGAACAAGACTATTCTCCTCCTTCCTACCTTTCTAAATAAGTATTCTACTCCATGTAATTACTCTCCTCTTGGTCCAAAACATTTAGCAGAAACATTTGAGGAGTGGGCAAACACCCGGCGCTGTGTCTTATGAGGCCTTTACTTCTCAGAGTCCCCCAATATCAGGTAACACATTCTCAGCTGCATCTGGATCATCAGAATCAGACTGTCCTGCAGAGTTTAAGTAAAACTTGCTGAGCAAAATATTACAATGCAGCTTCCTCTCTTTCCTCATCTCCCAAGACCAGTTCCATGAACAGGCTTGGCCAATAAAACAACTTAGCCATTTCCTCATTGGCTATTTTTTCACCCATTCAGGTCAAATTGGTATTTGATGCAACAGGGGAATGTGTTGAGTACATTATTAATCAGGCTCAGCAAAGCAAAGGTCACAGGGGTGACAGGCACAATTATGGGATGTGGGCAACAGGCCAATGAGAGAGCACGTAGGAAGGAGGGGATATTGATGAAAATGAACTTATGGAGGGTTATGAATAATCGGAGGCAACTGAAAAACTGACATTCTTCCCAAACCAGACATGTACAAGGCTTCCTTCTTCAACGGCCTTCAACTGTCTGTTATTACAGGCGAAACTTCAAGCTCCAAGGCAGACAGTACAGAGAAGTGAACCCAGAAGCCTGCAGCCAGGTCCTAGTAACAAGAGTCAGTCACTCAATGCAGAAGATTTGATAGGAAATTTATCAGACTGGTTAGAGCTCCAGCAAGAAAAGAGATGTCAATGTGCCCAACCAAAGGAAACTAGGTTTTGTTATCTCTTGATTTCCCAATGTAGCTACTCGATATTCTCAATAGCCTTGGGAGGGCATAGGTTACCAAAAGACTTTTCCAGATAAAGTGTGCTGGGGTATGAAAATGGCCCCCAAACTGCCTTAACTGGGCATTGATTTTTTAGAATCGATGTGCATTTAATTCAACAATAAAATGGTAGTGAACCATCTAGAAAATCTCCCTAGGGTACACAGCTCAAAGAAAATCTCTCAGGAAGTCACAAAAGTTTGCAAAGGATATTGCACCAGAAATGAACCACACAGCATTAAAACCTTCAACCCCTGTAAACAGACGTGGCTAAGGATCTCTTTTTAAAAGAAATCACATTAAGTTATAACTTCGGAGGACTATCCATCTAGTTTATCAAACACAGAGTAGATCAGGCAGAAATGAAGTTGTGGTCCTTTTATAAAGGTTTTTAGATTATTAATCTGAATCATCAATGAAAGCTTTCATTAAGTTGCACCCTAAGAATTGATTTGCAATGGGTCATTCCAATGTGCTATGCAAACTTGCTATAGAAAATTAGTCATCCTAGACTCCCTAAAGAATACAGACATGACATCCGGGCATCTGTTAAGTTTGCTCAAAAACATATGCGAGCCTTTTTTTGAAGAACCATAATTACATCCTGCTGAAACCTCCAAGGACCCTGCTAACTGCCTTTGTATTACAACATCCATTTCCCACTTAGGCAGGCTTGGCTCTGCTATTTAGAAGTGTGCTACAATCTGCTTGCTCCTCCAGCACACTTTCTCAGCTAGTCTGCAATGGTCAAGGCCTTTCATGCTCAAAGATCAGACTTGGAAGAAGCAAGAGTTGTAGGGTAGTGTGTATATGTGTTCTTTGCTAAAATATGACCAGGAATTTGGAGCCTAAAGGAACTTTAGCATTAATCCAGGCCAATTCTCTCATTTTCAAAAGATACTATTAAAGACCAGAGAGGGAAGTGGCTCGTCCATTGTTACACAGCTCAAGTCTGAAATAGTTTATGGTACAGGGATTAAAAGCTTAGACTCGAGTCAGAAAGACAACAGATCCACCATGCACTGTCATTTATTTGCTGTGTGACTTTGAACAAAGCACTTAACCTCCCTGAGCCTCAGGTCCTTTATTTATAAAATGGAAACTGTAACAGTGCCTGGGATATAATAAGTCCCCAAGGAACATTAACTGTTAGTATCCTTTCCTTTTCACAAATATGACTTCATTCAATCCTCACAACAACCTTATGAGGGAGAAAGGGCTAGGATTATTAGCCTCATCATACAGATGAGAAACCTGAGTAGTGAAATGACTCTTTCCAAGGCCATACACACCCCAGGTCCAGTTTCTTACTATTCTGAAGTAGGTAGGGGGAGCTTGGTCCCATTCAATGTTCCACCAGTTTTCTTGATTCTGACCAGAGATGAGCAGGGAGGCCAGGAGAAAGCACTTGCTTGTGTCCTCATGGGAACAAAATTAGTGTAGCCACCATTCTTAAGTCTTCAAATCCCACAGGGACTCTAGGTCCAGCTGGCTGTTCCCTGCCCTGGGGACAGGAAGAGAGCAGTTGTATTTTCGAACCTGCTACTAGACATCAGGGGCATGTGTATACACAGGGGGAGGGGTATATCACTTCAGGATTCTACTTCATGTTTTAAAGCTGACATCAGAGTATGTGTCAATGCTCCATCAGCCTGCCCTCCTGACCCCCAAATCTGGCCTTTGGGAAAAATCTAATTGCCCACTCTGAGTGACACCAGAGCCATGTGAGTGATAAAGTTATACACAGTCACGTTGTAATTATGTGCCCTAATGGAAGGATGAATACATTGAATCAATGCGTGAGTGAATGAATGAATGCACACAGGGTTATTTACACTAAGCTCTAGAGTGCAGTATAGTGATGTCTCCATTAATGCATTTCTGGGAACTCAGCCCGTAAGGCTATCAGCCAACGACAGTCACAAGAAAGCTTCAGAGGCTGTCTTAAATGAAGACCCTAAATATCAGCTTCTCCAGGCATCACTTTGGGAAGATTTCTAGTCCTTACAGCCCACAAGGATGAACACATAGCTCAGGCACTAGGTGGCTGCACTCTGGGCCACTGGGAGACCATCCTGGAGAGAGGCAGAAAAGTCTCCAAGATTGATGGGCTGTGGGTCTGCCATCTTGTTTAATAGAGCAAGTGGGGGCATTTCTGGAAAAGATACCCCTATGGGCACTACCTTATAGCCCTGCTATTTTCTCATTTGTTTGTTTGTTCATTCATTCCTCCATTCATTCATTCATTCATTCATTCATTCATTCAATGACCAGAAATACAAAAGTAAAACTTGGCCTAAACCCTTGAAAAATTCATTGTCAAGTAGGGAAGCCAAACAAAGGAACAACTGTCCACAACAGTGTGAGAAGTCTACCACAAAAGGTCGGCTCCAGAGGCCCTGAAAGCAGAGAAGAAGGGTTACCAACCCAGCCAGGGGGTGGTAGTCGGTGAAAACTTCTCAGAGGAGGTTACTCCAGATCTGAATCTTCAAGGACAAACAGTTCAGCACGGTTGGTGGAGTAGTTGGTCTTGGCAGAGGGAACAGCACATGCAACTGCTCAGAGGCTGTGAGAAGATTCTGAGGGGTCAGGAAATTACAAATGGTGCTGTGAGACCTGGATTGGGGATCTGTTCCTAGTTCTACCACCCTGGTGACAATTCTGGACTTCGCTGTCCTTACCTGCACAATGATGATTCTGGATTTAAAGACCCAAATATCAAAAAGAGGATGCACCAGACCTAAGAAACTTGCTCTAGACAGTGCCTTAAACAAAAGTAGAGAGCTGACACAACTTCATGAGAACAATCTGGCAGCTACTAAACTGCAGCCATTAGACTCTAGCTCATGTGTGCTGGCATGGGGAAAGGGAGATAGCAAGAAGCTCTCATTAGGCACCCAAAGTCCCAGTGCTCTCTTCTTAAAAAAAAAAAAGTCCCTGAAAAGTGTTATTTTCCTCATTTTAGAGATAAGGAAACAGGCTCAGAGAGGAGAAGCAATTTAAATATGGTCCCATCCTAAGGGCTGGATCCAAAACTGGATGGGTTTCTCTTTGATGCCCTCCCTACATTGCAACTCCCCAGTTGCCACAGCAAAGAATGACGAACTTCTCAGATATCGCTTTTTGTTTATGAAGCACTCTCATAGCCCCCATCTCATCTGAGCTGTTGATTTCAGATCCAGCTCTTCCCAGGACACCCCTCTGTCTCTCATCTATCACTGGCAGCTCTGGCAGGCCCATCCCAGGGACTTGAGCCTTTCCTCAACTCGACCATCTACATTCTTGCCCACTAGGGACTCCTGGCTCTCCTCTTCTGCAAACTGGCAAAGCTAGGAGAATTGAGCAGGAAAAGCAGTGCCGGCTCCCTCCAAGTGAGGGAAGGCTATCTACAGCCCTTCTTCCATTCACCAGAACTTCAGACCTCCAGGGGCTCTGCAGAAGATGCAGGGTGGCTCATCAGGCATGACTGCTACAGCTGCTGCCTCTGCCAGTGGCCCAGCTCTTAGGAACTGAGCTGCCCTGACGTCATGCCCACTGGTAACCCGACCCCTAATGACCGCTCCCTCCTCTTCTCTGCTGGGCTCATCTTGCAGGCACAGGGGAGAGGTCACCCCCCAAGGGAAGGGGCCAGGTGGAGCTCCTTTTAGTGGCTGCTGAAATGAGAGATAATTTTGGTTACTGACATCTCCCACAGGACTTCCCCATTCTCAGAGCTATTCTGAATTCTCTCCCTTTCTCTGGCTGCTTCTAGAATCAGATCTGCTTCCACTTCACACTAAAAGACCAAAGGTGGCCCTCCCTTTGGGCTTAAGCTCTGTATTAGCTGGGCAAAAGCAAGAATCGGGTTTGATTGGGGTGTTTTTACTCTAGGAAGATAAACACTTATGAATAAACCCTTTATTTAATCACTGACATAGGCACTTTACAAAATGGGTCTAAGTATCAAGGGTCTAAGTAAAGTAGGGTAGTGCCCTACTTTACAAAATGGGTCTAACTTAAATAACACTAAGTTTATTTAAATGCAATTCTAATAAAGTAGAGAGAAGGAAAGCATAAAATTTGAAACCTCTTTAAATTTATTGGGTATTTATGGAGCACTGGTATGACTTCAGCACTATGATCCACTCTGGAGGATAAAAAGCAAATATCAGACTCAATCTCTGCCCTCTAGCATCTTACACTTCAGTTGGGAAAACGACTGCTCTTATTACCACCATCCCTGCTCCTGGTTGGCATTTACTCAATAATTGCGGTCTACTGGGTATTTGCTAAGTACTTGTATTTCTCATTGATTCTCATAATAAGCCCAGGATATAGCAGCTATTGATTTTCCCATAGAACAAAGAAGGAAGTTAAGGCACAGAGAGGTGAAGTGACTTTACAAAGGTCACAGAGTCGGGATTTTCATCATTTGATTCCATAGCTCATGCTGTTAACCCAAGTGTGATTTAATAAAGTAATTTATCAAGCAAGAAAAAGAGAGAGAGAGACAGAGACAGACAGACAGAGACAGAGATGCAAAGAATCAGAGAAGAACGAGTAAGAGAGAAGAGATAGGGAAGGTTTGAAGGTTTTAAGTGGATAAAATGTGAGGTGAATCTTGGAGAGAGGCAATGGGTGGCTGGGTGGAGAAAAGGGGAGAATATGGTGAGGTGGACAGGTACCATCTGCTTCGAAAAGGGAAGCCAGTCCCATATGAGATGGCCCAAACATAAGCTATTGTCTCTACATATTTTGTCATCCACGTCCATGGAACTTGGGCTCTAAACACACCTTAAAAAGTAACCCCAGATGGGATCATTTCTAGTTTATTCTTTCAAAAACAGGAGAGATGTGAATTTCTTGCCCTCAAAAGAAGCTCAGGAACCCTTAATAGTAAAATTTTGCCCAGAGATCTTCCTGTAAAAGGTAGTAAAAGTCAAAATATTATGTGGGTAAATCTAGCTTTGCATAGTGAACAAATTTATGAAAAGTAAGAAGGAATCACAATTTTCTAAAGTTCTCTTAGTAAAAGAACTTCATGATGACCACTATTTGTAAAGTAAACCACTATTTTCTGCAATGGAAAACATGTCTTTAACTCCTGTACCTAGCAAACGAAGATGTTTGTGCATAAACGCTGTTGTTGTGACCACCATGGCGGCTTCTGTCTGTTCCAGATCACTGTGCCCACTTTGTAGTCCTGCATTCTAACATATGTTGACCACCCACTGTGTGCAGGAGCTCCAGGGCTCGGGGAAGTCACTTTCGGGGACACAAAGATACCACGACAGGCTAACAGGAGCTGAAGACGCACTCACACATAACAAGAATCAAAGCTGAAAGACAAGGAAAGACAGAGTGGCATGGGCTGCTTTCAGGAAAACCAGGCGAGAAGGTTCATTTGGTCCAAGACAATAAAGTCTGGCCACCTGTCTGAGGTATAAGTGGGTAGGCATCGCCCTGTCAGGAAATGGGCCTTCCTTTTGTGGACAGATAAGAGAACCAGCTATGACTTCCGTAATATTGCGATAAAATAAGAAATATATATTTGGTCTTCGTCTGCAGTTCCTGGCATAGAGCTTCTGAAACCCCTGGCATTTCCTGGCTGAGAGGTGAGAGGAACATTTTTCTTTTGTTCTACTTAAGTTTATGCTGATGAGATGACTTTTGGTGGTCCCCTAGATAGCATCAGGATAGAGGCTAGTTGTCAGAGGAACCAAACATGTGATTAGAGGGTTGAAACTTTCAGCCCCACCACACCTTCGCACGAAACCTCCGGGGAAGGGAGAAGGGCTGGAAATTGAGTTGATCTCCAATGGCCCACAATTTAATCGATCATGCCTATGTAATGGAACCACATAAAAAGCCCTATATGGTGGGTTTCAAAGAGCTTTGGTGTTGGTGAACATACTGAGGTGCGGGGAGGGTGGCACACTCAGAGAGGGCATGGAAACGGCACATCCCTTTTTACATACCTTGCCCTGTACATCTCTTCCATTTGGCTGTTGTATCCTTTATAATAAACTGGTAATAGTAATTAAACTGTTTTCCTGAGTCCTGTGAGCCATTCTAGCAAATTACCAAACCCGAGGAGAGTATCATGGGCATGCCCAATTTATAGCCAGTTGGTCAGAAGTATGGGTGGTTCAGACTCGCAACTGGCATCTGAAGTGGGAGGCAGTCGTGGGGGACTGAGTCCTTAACTTGTGGGATCTGACACTAACTCCAGGCAGATAATGTCAGAGCCGGTGTCAGCGAATTGGCCAGTGTGGGGGAAAAAAAATGTACACATTTAGTGTCAGAAGTGTTCTGTGGGTAGAAACAGCTCATGGTAGTAGAGCTTCAGACACACCTGAGTATGAATTTCAGTTTCATCATGTATTATCTGGAAACCTTGGGGGAAATTGCTCAACCTAAGTTTTCTTATGTATAAGATGTGAATGATAATACATCATCAGACTGTTGCAAAGAGTATAGAATAATGTCTGGTATAAAGAACATGCTCAAACACTGATTGTCAAATGATTAGCTGAATGAACGAATGAATGAATGAATAAAAGCTAATATATGGCACTTAATATGCGCAAGGCCCTTTTCTAAGTGTTATTAACTTGCTTAATCCTCGAAACAACTCTAGAAGTTAGATACTATTATTATCCTCTTCTACAGATGAGGAAAGCTGAGGCACAGGGAAGATAACTAAGTTGCTGAAGGTCACATGTCAAGAAAGTGGCATATATTTGAGTTTCACACCAAGGTCTCACCACAGAGCTCATGTTCTACCCACAATGATGCTCCATACAATGATGTCTGGCAAATGGTGAGTGTTCAACAATTGGTACATGTTGTTATGTCGCTATTTATGTACAGGCAGTATTTCCTCAACTGAGGTCTGTGTACCTCTAGTGGTACATAACATTATTGTTGGTGGTTTATCGATGAACTTTTAAAAAATCTTATACCCATAATTTTACTTTAATGCATATTGAAAAGAAAAATAGCATATCAAATCTACAGTTCATTGATATTATCCTTGTAACACAGCTAATATATTTTAAAGTGAGCCAATTTAAAGACAGATATGAGATAATAATTTGGCAAGAATCAGGTCAGTGGTATATTAATGTCTGATAACGGTAATCTGATGAGAAAGGGCACAGGTGTTGGAGTCATGCAGAGCTGGGTTCAAGAGCCAGGTCTACCATTTCCAGCTGTTGGAACCATGGGAAAGTTACCTAGCTTCTCAGAGCTTTGATTTATTGATCTGTAAAGTGGGAACAATAACACTACCTCTTGCATGTCACTGAAGTGAGTATTAAAGGTGATAATGGACCAAAACTACCTGCATCACAGGGTCTCAGCAACTGCTAGTCCATTTCTGTCCCTCCAGCCCGTCCCCACTCTCCCATCTGCACTGCCTTCATGCATGTCCTTCCCCATCACCTCTACACCACCCTCTTTAATCTAGCCGAGATTCATGATCTCTGCAGGCACCATTCTGGGGGCTCAGGGATTCTCCTCACAACCCAAATCCAGCAGGTGAACCCTTTCTGCCTTCTCAGTCATTTTGATCATAAGATTTGGAGATTCCATAGCAATTCAAATGGGAAAATATTCTAGGGACATGGGCAGAAATTAGATTTTTTTCAATTACCATAGGCAAAGGGTTTCATATTGTTCTAGTAATGCAAACTGCTTATTTACCATTCTCTCTTTGCAGTCCTACCCAGGTTCTGCCAGTGATTGGCAGCCATAAGAGAAGAGAATGCACACATCCGGCACTCAAGTTTTCAAGCGTCCATGATCTCAATCGGCAGTGAGTTGGCTCCCTGGGTTTGGTGTAATGGCCTCAAGATCATGGAAGATGGTCAGGGAGAAAGACACTTTATAGCTGGGAACTTTGCCTTTCCTTCTAAGCAGAAAGATCCCCCTAAAGTAACCCACATACCAAATACCAGCTAGACCAAGGAGTCAAAGGGTCTCACACCAGTCCAGCAGGAACTGAGGCCCAAGGAAAGACTGGACTCATTCAGCTGTAGCTGTCTCCCCAGGTGACACACTGGGATTAAAACACGAGTCCACTGGAAAGTGTGATTTTTCCTCAGACTTTTTACAGACAAGGGACAGCGGTCCCAAAGTAGATTCACTAAGACCTCAATAGCGAAAGGCAGTTTCTCATGGCTTACCATGAGTTCAGAGACAGATAAAAAAGAATTCATGTTTGGTCAGCACCAATGCAATACACCAGGTGCTGTGCTAAGTACATTATCTCATTTCATATAATCTTATGAGATAGAAAGTATTAGTAGCCACATTTTATAGATGAGGCAGTAAGGCTCGGAGACATTAAGAAACTTTCCCTAAAAGACCTAGAGGTTATTATGCTGAAAGAAAGATAAATACCATATGATCTCACTTATATGCAAAATCTAAGGAACAATAAGAACAAACTAATCAAAAATTGACTCACAAATGCAGAGGACAGTTTGGTGTCAGATAGAGGTGATGGGGGGCTGGGAGAATGGGGTGAAGGGTTAAAAAAGTACAAATTAGTAGTCGATCAATGGTCACGGGGCTGGGAAGCACGGCATAGGGAATGCAGTCAGCATTAATATATTGGCTAGGTGGAAAACCAGAAGAAAAGAAGGAGCAGTTAGGGGGATCATTTTATAAACTACATAAATGTCTAATCAATGGACCGTATACTTGAAATTAATAAAAGAAAAAAAAGAAACTTTCCCAAGATCAAAAAGCCGATATATTCTGAGACGGGGATTGAAACCCAGATTGTTCTAATTGCCAAAGTTCTTTCCACTTTATCATTTGGCTTTCTGTTTTCCACTGCCGAAAGCTCCATCTTCCCTAGTATATTCCATTTGTCAATTTGTAGAACCTAAGTAGACCTTTGTTTCATTATTCATTTAATGCCTGGTTGCTCCATTGGGCTATGAGCTTTGTGAAAGCAGGGACAATCCAGTGAGAAAGACAAACATTCAATCGATGGAAACATTCATTGCACCCCTGGGCATCCATGCCAGAGAATGCCTCCTCCTACCCAGTCTCCTCTCCACCAAATTCTGCCCAACAGAGTAGAGATGTCAACCTGCCCATGTACACCTCCTCCTGGAGTAATCTACCCTTAAAGGCTAGGTTCTGTACCATGTGGTCCTGCCCCCATCCTAGCCATAATTGATTGGCCCAGACACAAAACTCAAAGCGGCCAATTCAGAGGTGATCTACCTCCCTGGACTTGCTTATAAACTGAACAAGATGAGCTGGACCAATCAGATTATCTTGTGACTCTGAACTAAGAAACACAGAGGGACGTTCTCAATGGACAATGATATTAAAAGAGATAGGTAGTGAGGAGGGTCACCCTTGCAGTTAACAGTGGAGAGAAATAAACTATGAATAGCAATAGAGGAAGGGTGTCAGGCAGAAGGAGAAAAAAATGGATGCACCAAGAGAGGCAGAGAAACAACATGATAACCAAGGCAGAATGGCCAAGACCTAGAGTTGCCTTATTTCCTGACTTTCTTGAAATTTCCTGGTCCTTGAAATTTCACAAGGATCCTAAGCCCATAAGTCCTATCTATTAACAAATAAGCAAGCAAACAAAGCTAACCTTTTTTTCTTGAGGGAATTTAAGTGAAACCCTTTGCAATTAAAAAAAGACCTTTCCTCCGATCCATTCCTGCAGACCCCTGATTTTGGTGTTAATGGGTGTAGTCACAGCTTTTAAGCCATTGTGCAAGTAATTCTCAAACTGCAGTGTACGTTATAATTACTGGAATGTGTGTTTAAAATGCAGCTTCCTGGGTCTGGGTCTGGGCTGTTGCTTTAAGTAATTTTGAAATAAATGCTCCAGGACAGAACTTTAAAAAACCCTCCATCTAATTACTTTTTGTTAATTGTATTGTGAGGTTAACATTAATCATTAAACGTGCTTTGCCTAGTAAAAGTCTACATGGTTCTAGGGTGTATTGGTTAGTATTTGCTGCATAACAAACAATCAAAAAAATCTTAGGAGAATACAAAAATAAGCATTTATTTCTCACTCACAGGTTTGCACGTTTGCTAAGGCATCTCTGCATCAGATCTGTTGCTGAGGCCCAGGATGGACTGACAGCCGCTGGCTTGGACATGTTCTTCTCACAGTGGAAATTAAAACCTCCCACAAAAGCAAGTGGAAACAAGTTATGCTTCTTACCACCTAGGTTTGGAGTTGGCACACTGAACTTCCATCTACACTCCACTGGTCAAGTATCCACTGGTCAAGTACTGCCCAACAGCAGTGGAGCAGAAAAGTACCCTCCTCTCACAGGGGTGTGTTCAGGGGGAAATGACTATTTAGAATAGTAATCTAAACCACGCAAGGGGTGTGCGGTCTAATGGTGGCACATTTGACCAAGGGAGGGTACTGGGTCCTACTAGGATAAAACCACCCTGGCTGACACTCAAAGGACCAACCTTAAACACCACCTCTTTGCAAAAGCTGTTTCTGTTGAAAGACATCCCATTTTTTTGCAGGAATTACCTGGAAGAGTAACACCATAAACCTAACACTGTATGCCTTCTCCTCAGAGTCAGAAGGGCCCAGGTGATCCCAGGCACTTCTAATCAATGGCTGCATCATTTGTCTACATTTCAGAACATCCCATGGGCTTCAATAGGACACCGTCTCTCTCCTTGACTCCTCGTTACTTGCTCTCATAATTTGTCCCATTGTGCTGCAACATGTAAGGGCATATTTTGCACTGATTTATTCAGTATATCCCCTTTTCGGTACATCTGAGCCACTGTTTTCGTCTCTAATCTCACCTCTAAACGATCTGCTCATGCAGACATCAATAAAGTGACCTTCCAGGTCACCCATCACCATAGACCCGTGGAAACTCAAAGGAAAAAGAACATCTCTGTCACGGGCGGGGAGTGGGAAATAATGAAACTGGGTCTTCAAAGTTAAGAAAATCTACACACATAAAGACTGTGTGTGCAGGGCAAATTCACCCCTAAGCAGTCCTCCCATACACCCTTCCTCCCATTACAAAATCAAAGACATGAAAACCTTCTCTTTCCTAAGATGCTACTGTTCTATGTCACCAAGTCTAGCTCAGAGAGTCAGAGGACAGACCTAACTCTCGCTCTCATCCCCACCCCATTCAGAATGTTAGCTTTCATTCATTCATTTAACAAATATGTACTTGATCATCTACTATGTGCCAAACAATATAAAACGTATTAGGAATATAGAAATAAACATGAAACTGAATGGCTAGTGAAGAGAGATTTTAAGCAATTGATTAAATGCAGATTTACACAAGTGAGATGGCTGAGATGTAAGAACTACAATTCTTTGTTCTACTTTTTAATTTTCATGAAGATATTCCCATGTCATTAAAGATTTCTGCTTATTGCATTTTTTAATTATATCTGTGAAAAAGAAAAAAGAAAAAACAGAAATTTTTGAACTTAAACTTAGAATCACACACTCCAAGGGAGCTTCTCATCTAAAACCCACCCTTTGGAGTGGTGGGGGTAGGGGTGGGGAGGAGGTCTAAAAGAATCTCACTCACTTACCTAAGAAGCTAGCAAGAACCTAGCTTCTGAACATCAAGGCACCATGTGCCCAGGTGTTCAGGCTGGTACCTCTGTGAAAAGATAGGATCCTGCTAGTTGTAATCAAAATGTTGACTCCTGTCCCTTGAATCCCACCATCCCCCAGAGGGTGGGTTCAAGGGAGGGTGGATGCAGGAAACAGACGAGGCTTTGAGTTATCTTGTCTGTACTTAGCACAGCAAGGGAGAAAGCCCCATATACACCCCGGCATATTTCTTGACCTCATTCTCTAATACATACAGTAACACGGCTTTGGCTCATTCCCCAAATGACCTCCAGTTCCCATCTCAGGACTCACCCTGATCTGGTTCCATTAGTCCCCTGCCCCAATCCCAGTCCTTGCCCCTGCTTCCTCCCCAAAAGTGAACTGGGCATACAGATGCCAGGCTTCAGCACCTTGGAAGAGGTTGCACTGTAAAAACATCCACCCCTGCTCTGCCATCCGCATTGCCTCCTGTGCCTCCTCCCAACACCCATGTCTCTCTCTCTAATTATCCCAAAGAGAAGGAAGATTAAAAATGAATGCCCTGAGGATGGGAGTCAGAGATGTCATTATTTTGATTCAAACTGCAGGCATGGAAGAATCTGCTCTAAGCTTTAGGGGCAAAGTCACCTAGGATGGGATTTGGAAAACCTTGATTAATTGGAATTCACTTCTGGGTAACCAGATATTGTTTTCCTGGTATTGAGGTTTTAGGGGATGCCACAAAGTTTAAGAAATAAAATTCAAAAATGCAACTTGTGGGGTGGTGGTGTTTTGGAACCACATGAAAGGTTTGGCCTAATCCTTACACACTGGAGTCCTATAAATTGTAATTTAATGCACAGAATGATGAGGTCAAGGTGGTTCCTACAGGATTGCTACATAAAGGAAGATTTGGTTGTTTTCATCGACTATACTTCTAAAGCCAGAAAGCTGACTTCCTTTGGGAGGATGTGCAGTAACGAAAGTTTAAACTAGAAGGAATTTTATGTGACATTCAGTTAACAAGACACGTTAACTCCAATGAACTAGCAATAGTCACCCGTGCCTCCTGCCACCTGTTCTATTCCCCAAATATGCCACCTAGAGGATTTTGCCGAAAGAGGGAAGGGAACATATAAGAATTATAACAAATGTCACTTAATACTGAGTTGCGTGTTGAGTACTGTTAAATACTTGAAGTGTATTTTTATATCTCATAATCTTCACCCAAGATTTCATCGTCATCTTAATTTTCAAGATGAAGAAGCACAGGCCAGGAAAAATAAATTATCCAATGTAATAAGGTCCCCAAGTTATGTTATTAACAAATACCAAGCAACCTAGGTTACATGGCCATTCTTTTTCCCTCCAGTTTGAGGCCATACTTTAGACAGTTTAAGAAAGGAATGAATGGCAAAACAGTACAGATCAACAAGAAGTGAAGTCTAAAGAGATCGGGTAAGTAAAGGGGCTTCATCAAACATGTCAACCCCAATACCTACACAGGATGCCAGCTGGAAGGTTGGCACTGCCTATTATTTCTTAGTACATCTCAGTGCTCCTTTGTGCTGAGGACTCTGTAACTTGCTTCCTAGAAGCCAGTTTGGGATAGAGTTGCGAGGTTGATGTAAATTCATTGTACTTATGTTCAGAGCTATCCTAATGCAATTTAATTGAATCTTTCGAATAAATGGAAATGACCACCTATGAGGTGACTGGATTATTGTTCAACTTCTAGCAACTTTAGGACCAAAAAAAATAATCTAACTTTTCCAGCATCTTTAAAATCAAGTCTAAAAAATGCCAAGTCTTTTTTCCCATTGAAAATTATGGTAAAATAACAAAACATCAGCATTCACTCCTGCTGACTGAGGAAGGCAGTTTTATTCCCTGGAGGCAGTTTTATTCCCTAAAAGTGGAGGAGAAAGGGGCTAGAGATCTTCACCCCCATCTGGTTATTAACATGTTGCATGACCTTGGGCAGGTCACATGCCTCTCCATGCCTAACTTACCTCATCCACCATACGGAGAAAACGCCAACTGTTCCATTATGACTGACACAGGAGATCATGGTGTATCCAGGGTACATTAGACAGCCTGGATCTATAAGTGCCACTGGGATATTAGACGCCATTCTACCAGACACAGGGGGAAAGCTCTGAACCTTGGTGACATCTAGGATTCATGCTACCTGGGACACGAGTCAACCATATCCAGTTGCTGGCAAATTGTTTCTCCAATTCTATTCCCTTGTATCTGTGCTCATCTTTCCCTTCCCTTTGTCCTAGCCCTGGACTACAAGCTCATCATCGAATGCCTACATCACTGCTATGGCCCCTCCGAACTGGTCTCTCTGGTTCCAGGCTCTCTCAACTTCACTGCTACCCTCGCCCCTCTTTATCCACCCCAGTTTATTCTAAAATCTTCCCAAGTGCCTCTTTCAGGTCATTCCCTAATTCTGAAGCCTGCAGTGGTTTCTCAATGTCTACAGTATAAAATCCCAACTGTTCACATAGGTTGCCCAGTCTGTCCACCTTCTTGCCTCATCCTTTTCATTCATGGATTTGCTCACTCAACAAATATTTACAAAGCACATACCAGGCACCAGTCAGTGTACTGAATGCTGGGGAACAGATCTAGTATCTGCCCTCCAGGTGCTTACAGTCTGGGTCGTTGTAGGCAAAACACCTTAAGCCAACTCTTTCTTTCTCACTGTACTCTAGTGTATTAGTCTGCTAGGGCTGCCAAAACAAAATGCCATGAACTGGATGGCTTAAATGACAGAAATTTACTTGCTCACAGTTCTGGAGGCTTGAAGTCCATGGTCAAGGTGTCAGCAGGCTTGGTTTCTCTTGAGGTCTCTCTCCTTGGCTTGCAGATGGCCTCCTTCTTGCTATGTCCTCACTTTCCTGTGTGCACAGACCTCTCTGGTGTGTCTTCCTCTTCTTATAAGGACACCAGTCATTCTGAATTAGGGCCCCACACTTATGACTTCATTTAATCTTAATTATCTCCTTAAAGGCCCTATCTCCAAACAGTCATGCTGGGGTTTAGGGCTTCAACATGTAAATTTGGGGCAGAGAGACACAATTCAGTTCATGCTGTGAGCTGCTTATTTAGTCTCCTGTTCAGTATGCTTCTCACTCAGGCCCTTATAAGTAAAGCTCAAGTTTCTCCTCCTCTGGGGAGGCTTGTCCCCACCCCCAACCTCTCCAAATCAGATAGACACCTACCTAATGTCATGTCACTGTCACTGCTGGTTGATCTAAGTGACTCCTTCAAGACATTGCAAGTCCCAAGAGATTGGGGACAGTATATAGATTTATCGTTATGATCCTAGTGCTTTATACTGTGGCTGGCTGGCATATAGAAGGTACTTAATGAGGGATGAATGGATGGATGGATGGATGGATGGATGGATGCATGGATGGATGGATGAGGCTGATCTTGTACTGTCTCACATTCTCTGCATTGAAATGAAGGCAGGGGATTGGCCTGGTCCCTTTGCTTTCCTCTCTCCTCCTATACTTGAGTAGGGCCTCAAAATTTACTGAATTGAGTTGGCTCTGGCTATCTACAATCTCTTTCTATCCTTCAATGACACGTGAAATGTGCTGAGGTAGGTCCTCAGAGTCCATCCCCTGAGCATTTGGTTAACACCCCCTCCATTCATGCCAGGAAGACAGGTGGGCCATCCAGGCAGGGAGCTGTCAGCAGGAAGATCAGCTTGTAATAGCTGCCATCTCCGGCTCCAAAGGGGCAGCAACAGCACACTGGGCCAGACCAAAGAGTAAGCATTTCAGCTCATCTGGAAAGAGCACTTCTGCTGTGAGAAACACAGAGCTGGAGCTGGAGCTGGAGCTGGAGCTGGAGCTGCATCTTCACCTGACATGTGAGCTTCCATGTGTCCAGAGTCCGAACCTCAGAGCTTAGATCACTGAGGCAGAGGAGAAGTCCTCTAAAGCAGCTCAGCCTCACCACAGTCTGTGACCGATCAATCTTGGGAAGGATTGGTGGCATGTAGCTCTGATCTGATGAATGATATGGACATAGTTTCCAGATGAACAAACACCTGTAGGATCTCACATAGGCCAGTCCCACTATGGAGCATGTATACCTGTGTGTGTACACGCAGGTGTGCCCATGTATGTACATGTGCACAACTGCCAAGAAGTTGGAAGAAACTATTTTTATAGTAAAACTCAGTTTAAAAATTTCAGAGATATAACCCTAATGGCAAGGTGAAATCAGCCCTGGAGTCTCTCAGACAAAATAAGTTGAGGAACCATTGAGAAGTCCCTTAATGACAGCTTTACATCTGTAAAATGGATTAATAACACCTACATCAAGGGCTCGGGGGAGATCTAAATGAGATAAAATGAAAGGAGCACCTATTACATAGCGGTTGTTCAATGTCAGTCACTTTCCTATCCTTAGCCTATTTCTTAATCCTTTCTGAAAACTTTACTAAATCTAGTCATGTGTGGTTGCAAAAATTACCTTAAAATATGTCTGTGTCTTGTTTTCCTTCTTTGTCTGAAAAGAAGTAACCACTACTCTGCTTCCATTGGTTCAAATCAGGTGCAAGAGCACCTCTGCCACCAGAAGCACTGCATGATGTCATTACTGCAAATCGCTTCATCCGAAGGGCTGCAAGTCCCCTCTAGCCACCAACATGCCGAAGCATGGCAATGTCTTAGATTCATCCCTCTCTATCAGCTGTGGCTAGTCTAGTCACTGACGAAAATTCTCCTGCTTCTTCCTTCAAAACATTGCTTCAATAGACCGCTTTTTGCTATTCCCCTCACCAGACCCAATCTAGCCTCCCTTAATCAAATGTATCGATCACTGCAGAGAGCTCCTAACCATCTCCTTGCATCTTATTCTCCCTCATCTCTCTGTAAGAATGGACAATATATTAAACCAGTTATTTCAGAAGGTCAGATTCAGCTTTAGGACCACAGGGAAAGAGGAATCTCAAAGCAATAAGTAACATTCAATCAATATTTATTGGGGCCTACTGTGTGCCAGGGGATAAAGAGATGGACAAGACTAGTTCCTTCTTCAGTGAGCCAACAATCTAGTTCAGGGGTGTGACATGTAGAAAAACATCTGGGCCGCAGGGAGAATGTGGTAAACTGCTACCCTGGCTGCACTTGAACAAAGCATAAAAATATGAGAGGGATCCATTCTTCATGGAGGATGGATTAGCGGTTCAGGCGGGGGGGCCTTCCAGGTGGACACAATGCATAAGCAGACTCGGGGGAGTGCAGGGGGGATGTGAGGTTTATTCATGGAACAGCAATCAAAGTTTGTTAAAAAGAGAAGATTTAGGTAAGAGAGAATGAGAGACTATAACAGTCACAGCAAATCCCACTTATTGATTACTTATTATGTGCCAGGCACAGTGCTAGGCACCTTACAACCTACGAGTAAATACCGCTGGGGAAACAGCTCAGGGAGGTTGCTGATGCTGACGTTCGATGCTGAGGTCAACAAGACTCCAGTGAGATATGATTGATTTTTTTTACCCATTTTACCCCAGAAGTTAGGCACAACGTAAAGTGCCAAGGGCTGTGGAGGGTGTCTTCTGAGAAGACAATGGGAAATCATTGAAAAGGATGATAACAACTGGACTCTAGGAAGAGTAATCTGTCCAGGAGTGGAGGATGGACTAAAGGAGAAATGGAAACAAGGTTACGCCACCAACCAGGCCAGGTTGAGCCTGGGAAGAAGACACGTTGTGACAAAGGAGCAGGTACGGCTGGTGACTAGATAGAAAGGTAGTGGACTTGAGGGGTGGGGGCGGAATAAGTCAGATGATTCTGAGCTGTAACCACAGGTGACAGAGAAGTTGGGGATGCCATTAATAAAATGGAGAGGAGAGTCCGATGGGGCAAGTGTGATAAAATACATTCCCCTTTGAAGGGCAGGATTTGGCAATCCAGAGCAATGCAGTCAACCTGGAAATTTTAATTGCATTAAGTCCAAGTTCACCCTCTCCGAAGTCATTAAAAAAAAACAAAACAAAACAAAAACTGTCTCCAGGAGGCTTTCATGTTGAAAAGCTGAGAGCCAGGAGAATATTCAGACTAAACCATTTTTGTCACCACTTAGTCGTCAAATATCATAAAACTCCCAAACGATTCTTATTTTATAGTGTTCATCCTCTGTGGGAAAGCTCTGTCTGTGAAGGGCAAACTTCTAAGGAGGAGTAGAGGAAAATCAATCAAAGAGTCATTCTCTTGACTGATCAATAGGTGTCTGTCAGGGAAATTTTACTTCTCCTATCTACGCTAGTTAAGTGGGTTCATAGAACACTGAACAATACTTACCTCACTAGATTTCTCTCCGTGGTAATTTGCAGCCCCAAGCCTTTCTGGATTTTTCCTGACTTCAGCACAGAATCTGAATTTAACAAGTGCTAGGGATGCATGGGGGAGGGGGGGGTTACTGTCCATAAATAGCACCAAGATAAGTCACCAAAGAGGGAGGTCTGAATGACACCCATCCCTGCTACAAGGTGAGAGTGGGCACATTCACATCTGAAGTCGTCTATTTGATCTTTCCATAGCCAGCTGAGTTCTCCACTCAAAAGACACTTCCTCAGGGAGGCAGACCCTTACACCCAGCTAAAAAGCACCTTCTTGGAGGCAAGAATTAGTCTATGTCTTAGCACAGGTGTATAAGAGGTACAAAAATTTGTCAAGCTGTAAATTAAGAAGCATGCACTTTACTGGATATAAATTATACTTCAATTAAAAAGAAAATTAAAAATAATTATAAATACAAAATGTGCCACTCTCTAGCCCCTTACATCACTATGCCCTATTTATTTTCTTTAGAGCATACACCACTGCCTACATATAGATGATCTAGTTACTTGCCTGTCATTTACTGTTCAGAGAGTCACTGTCCAACACAGTAGCCACTAGTGACATGTGTCTAAATTTAAATTAATTATGACTAAATGAGATTTAAAATTAAGACCCTCAGCTATACTGGCCACATTTCAAGTGTCCCGTGGCTAAATATGGCTAGTGGTTACTGAGGTATACAACGCCCAAATAGGACATCTCCATCGTTGCATAAAGTCATATGGACAGCACTGGTCTAAAACATAAGCTTCAGGGGAAAAGAGACTTCATCTCTCTAGTTCAGCACTAGCTCCAAGACTGGTGCTTGGCGCATGAAGTCTCTTCCTAAATACTTGTTGAAATGATAGGTGAATAAAGGAATTTTGTAATCCCAAAAAAGAAATCACAGAGCAAAAACAAAGACCTAGAGACACCCTACATGTACATCTGTAGGGATCAGTGAAATAAATTTTGGTACGTTCTACAGTGGAACCCTATTTAATCATGAAAAGGCATGAGGTAGGCGTGTATGTGATGACTTAGTCAGATAGCCACACTATATTAAGTGAAAAAGCATGTTTCTTAAAAACATGTACAGTACATTTCCATTTTACTAAGAAACACAAACTCAAAATAGTCAGGAATGTATATATAAAACTGTTAATAGCAGTCACTGCTGGACAGAATTAAAGAAGAATTTACACTCTATTCTTCTGGAATGTCTGAATGTGTAATGAGTATTACTCGAGTATTTTTTTAAGATTGAAAATCACATGTAGCCCTCTAAGAACAAAAGAAATCTCACATTGCAAACTGTCCCAAGACTGTATAGAACATTTCTTGAATAATTACCAAGTGCCAAATTCCTTACTCGCTTTATTTCATTTAATCATGACAATGTTCCTGTGATTAATTATTATTGTCCTCTGCTGAAAATGTAGAAACTAAAGATCAAAGAGGTGAAGTGCCTTTCCCAGGATGGCATACCTAGAACACAGCCCAGTTGGTATTTGAACCCAGCTCTCTGGTTCCACAGCTCACGGCACTCTTCACTGCAGAAAGCATGGGGAAATACCCGCAAAGAGCCATTTCCAGAAGAGCCCTGAATTAGCCACTCCATCTATATGAAACCCCAAACCGTACAACAGGAGTGGCTTTTGCTGCTTGGGACAGTAGAAATACAGAAAAATTCAAGCTAGCCACTCTCCCTCTGCTTTGTCTCCACAGCTTATCCCACAATTGTCCTTCACTTGAGTAACAATTGAATAACACAGGTGCGTGCACACACACACACACACACACACACACAGAGCAATGCCACAAGGATCTAGTGCTAGTGAACGCCTGGTAACTTAAGCATGCTGGCAGGGGCTTCCCAGCTTCCCGGCAGAAGCCTCCACTGAGCTTTTGTTGAATGTTCAGCCAATCCCCCCTGAAGAGGAGTTTTCGGCTCACCCGAGATATCTGAGCCAAAACACTGTAAGAGTCGCCTTTCAGCTCCCTGGACAAGACATTGCAGGCTGTATGCCGGGAGGCTTGTTTAGCTTCACACTTGACGCAAATGGGGTGTGTGTTTACCCACCAACACACACATGCACACACCAACAGAAGCTGCTGACGCCAACAGAAGCTGCTGCAGTGCCGGTATTTCTAGAAGCCCAGAAACTGTACTCGAGCAATATGAAACTTGATCATGATGCCTATCAAGAAAAACAATCTAATTCTTCCTAAGCAACGTTTCAAAAACTGCCTTAAAAATTCAGTAGGAGATGAAATGTAATATACTCTATTAAACCTTATTTTACCAGAACAAGTGAGAGCTCACTCAAGCATGGAGAGCCATTAAAATGGATCTTACATATATCATTATAAATTTAATAATCGCCATGACGGCTAGAGTTCAAGTTAAAATGAATGTCAGCTGAGCATGACCAATTGATGTTACCCCAGCTGCCGCAGAGCCTCACTTGGGGTTATATTCTACTTCCAGAGGCTCCAATGGTACATGTGGACCCAACACAGCCAGAGCCAAGAACAGATGGGAAATGCAGACATCAACACCTAGCCAAGGCGAGGCCATCATAATTGCATATTATCTCGGTGTACCAGCCCAATTAAAATTTTCTACAGTGTCAGAGGTCCCAAATGTTCCTCCACTACACGTCTGGATACCAAACTTGGCTAACACTTAGTAAAATGCAGTCAATCCCAGGTTCTGTTCACAACAATTACTGATTTTCCTTCTATCGCTCAGAAAGCTTCTGTAGAAATAGGAGCAAACAAGTCTAGTAGGTCATACACTGAATAAACCAAACACCGCAAGACAAATTTCAGGTTCCTAAGGCAGTGGGCATTCTTCCTGCAATTTCAGGAGTGGAAACTTTTTTTTTTTTAGGCATGGAGTCAGTATCTGCGTTTTTAAAAGGTAGTTTGTTTCCATTTACTTTTAGCCTTTGAAAGTCAGAGCAAAACATCATACAAAATCCTTTTAACACAGAACCATCTAAAATTATAAGGAGTTTTAAGGCTAGCGTTCACCTCCACGTGCATTTCACACTGGGAAGAGATGATCTTTGAGACTCACAAGGAGAGGGGCTACTCCACCCCACGCAGAAAATGCCACAAGTTTTTCAACCATCTACAACATTTCAGAGAGAATATCAAAGTTTATTTTTACATTTACACAGACTCTGGCCCTGCTGGAACTGTATTTAACCTTGCCACCACCCCACCATCCCCACCACCCCAACCTCCCCATCCCGTCCCAATCCTGTCCTAGCAATCCCCTTGGGAGTGAGGAGATACAGCTTCACCTTTCTTCCTATACAACCAGCCACTCAAAAACCGAATGTATCTGACTTGTAAAGACAAGTTGAACTTTAACTGTTAGACACAGGTCCTGGGTGACTGCATCTTTCAGACCGATGACAGCAAATGACCTACACTCAACAGGCCTTTTTAAAAGGCTGTGACATTCTCACAGATGGGACCAAACAGTGGAGTAGGATATGCTTTTGATCCATAAACACAAGAGCCAGCAGACCACATGAAGAATAACTCAAACAAAACCACCACTGTCAGGAGTGCCATTTCCAAAAGATGCTAAGAGTATGTGAATCCCTTAGAGGATTCAGTACAAATAAGCTCATATTTGACTTAGAGAACACCAATACTTTTTGCTAACTCCCCAAGCTAAAGCTTATAAATCTTTCCTTTCTGGCTCCCGAGATCAAGTTTCTCTCTCTCTCTCTCTCTCTCTCTCTCTCTCTCTCTCTCTCTCTCCCCCTTTCCCGTCAACAAGTCAAGGCTTCAAGCTCATCACTAGGACCTGGCAAATCACAAGCCACCACCCTGCCTTTTTCACCAGAGAAAGACAAACAAGCATAATCAACAACAACCACATTATGCTGACCACCTGGACTCTCTCAATCATGCTTAGCAACTCCAGTGCCATAAGCCAAGCGACAAAAAAAGTTCTGCCACTTACCCTCTTTTGATCTTCCAGTCCATGGGTAACCACCTTTCTCTTCTGCTGTTGGCTGGACTCAGAAACGGATTCCATCTCCCAGGAATAAAACCTCTTCTCTCCTTCAGTGATGCTTCCAAATCCACAAAGGAAGAAAATGACCGAGGCAAAGGCAAGGCATGCACGCTGCCAGACGGCTCCCACCAGCTGAGGAAATCCACGCTACCTCTTCAAAGCTCTTCCCTGCTTCTCACGATCCACGCGGGAACCTCACTCGCCATCGATGCCTTCGCAATGAGAGCGGCTGCTGCCGGCATCGTGAGAGCTGGGACTTGGGGCTTTACTTCAGTTCCAAGGCTGGTTTCCTGAGAGCCCGGAGGACAGATTTGGGCAAAGATAAGTCCATATCCTGGGACATGTGCCACATTACTGCCCCAGAAATCCTCTCCCTCACTGTCTCCTTGGCACTGATAATTTATATGTCAATAACGATGTAAATGGGCATTTAATCCACCGAGCTGATAGCATCCACATCCCTCTCCGGCAGCCCCTGACTCCCATAAATCACCACAAACACTGCTTGCAAAGCCGCTCCTCACAGTCCCTGCCAGTGTTCATTATAGAGATTGCTCCCCTCTCGGGCTGTCATCTTCCTCCATGGAGTGAGACCCATACCTGAGGAGAAAAGATGCAACAGTCAGATTTGTCTTTTGTGGGAAAGTACAGGTTTGAGCTGTCTTGCCCACCATCTGGAGCCCAAACGAAGCAGCAGCCAGCGATCTTCCTCCAAGCCCCTCTGTACTCCAAATGCATCCATGGACAAGCAACCGGGGTTGGGGGGGAGCTCGTGGGCCCTCCACTTCTCCTAGCCAGAGACATACGATGGACCCTGTTCTTGAAATAAGCACAACAGAGCCAGAAATGAGTTATCTTTCAACCCTACATGGGGTGCATCATCATCATCGTCACAGGAATAACACACCCAGCTATGATGAGAAAGAGAAGCAATGGACTAGGAAGCAAAAAAGCATCAACATTTTTCCCCCAATCAGAGCTGCGTAGGCAGCATGTGGCAGGCGAGACACCAGGGTCCACCGGGGAGGTGAAAAAGAGCAGCCTGGATCATCTGAGGGCAGAAAGGCGACTGTGCTACAGAGGAGCTGCATTCCCTGCCTTGGAACCTGCAGGCAATGCAGGCACCCAGTCACCTCCTGACTGACGTCACAGAAGCTGGTGGGGGGAGGACAAGGAGGGAGGGGAGAGGAGGGACCTCTGCACCAAGGAAAACATTTTGCATGGGGTGCACCCTTCCATGAACAGTCTAAGAGGGGGGAATCTATTTGAGAATCCCCATGAAGATACACCAATAAATAATTATGAACATTTCTTCCCATAGCACCAGCACCACCAGGAAAGAAAGGGGGAAAAAGTGGTGGGGGAAGCCCTTTACTAAAAGACACTAGTCTCTTGCCAGCATTTCTAATCAACTCACTAGCCATTCTACAATTCAGGCCGTGCCAGCCTCCGGGAGAGCTATGGCCAGATCCGGCCACAGCAGGCACTAGACAGAAGCCCTCAGACCCTCCCTTGCAGCTGTCCTGACCGGTGGCTACCTTGGAATGAGGCCGAAGTCATCCCCTAATACAAAAGGCTTCTGCACAGCTCAGTGCCAAAGCAGGTTAAATAGGGGAGGTAGGGTGTTGAGAGACTCAGCCACAAAGGGCTTATGAGGAGGAAGAGAATTGCTTCTCTTGGGAGAAAAACTGCGGAAAAGTTGGAGGCTTGTCTTTATCACATGAAAAGCTTTGCCAGAGCAGATTTCTCCAAGTGAATTTTCAAGTCGCAAGTGTCCTGAATTTGGTAAGAATTAATGAGCCAAATGACCAGAAGACAGACATCTCATATGACCAAGGGTGGCTGACATTAAAGGCAGTATGGGTGAAGCCCTCTCCGCAAATAGATAAGCTTTCAGAGAGAGGCAGACGCCTTCTGGTTGCCTGTCAACATCTCCACAGCCCCTTCGAGGGGTGCCTGGCAAAGTTGAAACCTCGGATCCATTCTTTTTAGCTCCAGATAACAATACAAATAAACTCTGGTGAACTCGCTCCAAGTATTACCCTTTTCTGAGTTTAAACTGAGACCTCAAACTAGAGGGCTCAAACGAAACTAGGTTTGAGTATCGACTCTGCAACTTAACGCATTGTGTGACCTTGAATAAGTAGCTTAACCTCTCTGAGCTGCAGTGTCTCATCTATAAAGTGGGGATAATGACAACACGTAAGAATAGAAAGTTCAAGATCACCTATTGACAGAGTAAGTGATCAAACTGCTAACAGGTATTGAATGTTTCCTCTGTTCACTCAACAAATCTCTATCAAGGGCTTGCGATGTGCCAGTTGTCTAGCTACAATTAGGGATTCTTGGCCCTGTGATAGAGATGAGAGAACTGAAGATAAGGAAGGTCAAATAACTTGCCTAAAGTCACACAGCCAGAAAGTTGTAGGACGGAAATTGGAACCCAGGTCTGACTTCACAGCCCTTGCTCATATCCATGCCTTTCTGGCAGAATCACTGTTATCTGCCTAAGTCCAGAGTCCACATTTTTTTACAACTCCTAGATGTCCTCATGAATAATAATAATGATAATAATAATAATAAATGGAGGGGGGGGGAGAGACAAGTGCCAAAAGGGTCTCCTACTCGGAAGGGCCTTCTCCAGAGAGGCTGCTTCATTCGCAGCTCTGGGTTCTCTCCGTATCTGAGAACAGCTCTGCACTCTGCACCAGGCCCCTAGCTCTCTCCCGGGTGAGACCTTGTCACATCCCATCATACCAGCCGGTGCACACACACCAAGTGCACATGGGGACAGACGTTCTCGCCACAGAAATACCTCTCCATCAGTGAGGAGTGGGAGGACATTCAACACCTCCTGCGAGCCTTTGTTTTTTTCTGGGAGTCAGTCTCTACCACTTCTGGAGCTGTCGCTGTCCTGGTGCTGGAGCCAGGGTGGGGAAGGGTTACCAGAGAAAGGGGAGAAGCCAGGAGACTGCTGTCAGCTAGCTGCCATATCCAATCTGTTTCCCAATTGGGGAGGGTGGGCTTCACGCGAACAAGTCCTGATGTAAAAGCTCCAATTTCTCACTGCCTAGAAAAATCTTGGGAAGTTTAAAAACACTTGAATCAAAAAGAGTTGAAAGGCATGACTAAGAGAACATTGAACTAGATTGTTGAGAAGTCAACACGTCTGCTGAATTGATCCCTAAATGTAGTAACATAGCAGCAGCTTCTCCTCTTTGGGCCATAGTCAGCCAGGAGCAGTGCGAGGGTAAGGGGAGAAAAGAGAAGACGACCAGATTGCACCATAAGATGTGCGGTGAAGGATTGTGGGCAAGACTCGGTTTCTCCTTTAAGTCCACAAAACAAGTCCAGCTGTATTGAAGACATCCTGAACACACTGCCTGGGCTTCCTCCAGCCTGGTTCAAACACAGTCTCCAAAAGGCTGCAACTCCCCACTCCACATCTGCCCAAATTTTTGCCTTCTGGGCAATCACCAGAGGGAAAAAAAATTGTTTTAAGAATGTTTGGAGGTACAGCCTAGAATGTGAGGAGTTAGGAAAGAGTCTCGTCTCAATCATAGAAGCATCCTTCTGGGAAGGCCACTGAGGTCCCTCCCTGCAGTAAAACTCCATTCCCTGGTAAATGCCAATTTGGATTCCAGGGACCAGACATTTCATAGACCAGGCATTCCCAAGTTCAGCGTGCTCCTTCCTTCTGCCTGGGTACCAGAATGTGAGCCCATTTTATATGTTTGGCAAAAGATCCTTCTTAAATTCTCCTAAGTTTCCCAAATTGAGCAAAGCCCTTTGGCCTTCTCCTCATGTCTCTTTTGTCTCTCCCTTCTCTCACACCCCACCCCCCCCACACACACCTACCCAACCTTCCTTTCCCAGGAGGTTCTGAGACCAGGGTAAACTGGTTTTAAACCTGGATTAAAGGTGGGAGGGGGCAAGAAAAGGAAGTCTGATCTGTTTCATCTTATAACTGGAGTTAAGCTTCTGAAACTAGGGTGCATCCGTCTTTCCAATGGTCTAATTAACACTCATCACTAACACAGCATTTTTAATTAGTCTTTGGTGCCAATAGGGGAAATGGAGGAGCTTCTTGGAAACCTAGCATTTCATTAATCAATCAATAAATAAGTTACATAAGATGTAAGAAAGAGAGCCAAGGAGGCATGGTGGTTTCCGGGCTGGGTTTTTTATTTGGGGGCTTTTTTGCTCCCAAAGGGAGCCAGCCTAGCGGACCACTTCTATTAAGGCTCCAAAGAGGGCTGACCCAGCGGCCAACCCCCACGCCTTTATTTGCGCACAGTAAGCGAGCAGAGCATGCTCCCGCCTCTTCCCTGAAGAAAAGAAAGGATCACACACAAAAATAAGTCACTAGGGCCCCAGCTGGAAGGCGCGGGCTGCCGCTGCTGCTGCCGCTGAGATCCTTTTGCCCGCAAGAAAGGAGCTCAGCTCAGCGGAGTGCACACCCGGCAGGCGCCTTAACTCCCGGTGCTCGGGCGCCCCCTCCCAGGCCGCTGCCCTAGCCCCTCCGCCCCTGGCTACTCGAAGCGTGGGAGAGAGAGCCAGGGAAACCGGAGGCCTGGCCTAGTCACCCCAGCTGGGATCCACCTACACACACACACACACACACACACACACACACACACACACATATGGACACAGTGAAGAGACTCAGACACAAAACTGACACAGCATAGTAGACACTCGCAGAGATCCAGACATACACTACACCCAGACTTATAGACACACACACACGCACGCACGCACACTCACACACACACACCCCTACAGAAGCTCAGATCACACACTAGGATGCACATCTGCCTAGAGAGCGACACGCACAAGCAGGTACCAGACCGACATTCAGAGACAGAGGTGGCTAGAAAACAGAGGCACAGACAAAACACATGCACACACACACACGCACACACATACACACACATGCACACACTCTCTCACAGATACATAGACAAACGCGCAGAGGAGAGTCACGCACAAAAACCAGAAATACACAGAAATGCAGACAGAAGGATCCACAAACATCAATACTCAGACACAAGCACCCGGAGAGGGCGTTCACAGACACCCACGCCAACAGCAAATACAGAGGGACCCAGACGTGAGGATACACCCAGAGATGCAATCACACAGAGAAGGAAAACACAGAGACACACAAACAGAAGACACCCACAAACACAACAACATGCACAAGGAGATACATCCAGCCTTAGGCACGTACCACCAGAGGAACACACACCCACTCTGGATGGGGGCGTGTGCAGCATCCCCGGAGGCAGGGGAAGTGCGCCCGGAGCTACAGAACCACCTCAGAGCAGCGCGCCCCATCGGCTGGGGAAGACTTTCCCAGTGCATCTCTGAACAAGGGCCCACCGGCCGTCAGCGTGCGCTGGTCGCTGTGTGTCCGCCCGCTAGGTCTCCGTCCTGTGGCCTCAAGGATAAGGAGGTCCCGGCTCTCTGCCAGGGTCCCACAGTGGAAGTGTGGTCCCTGTGCATCTCCCTGTGGGGCCAGCCCTCTCCCCACCAGCAGTTCCCTCTCTGCCCGGCCCCCGGAGCCCAGCACAGAGCATCTCCAAGTCCTCCCCTCCCTGCTTGTCCAGTTATGCAGCAAACTTTCCCCCGGCCAGTCCTGGAGCCAGGCTGCCTGGCCTGGCTGGGCCCCAGAGAGGTGCCGCAGGGGGCTCCTACCTGCGCTCACGCGGCTTCGCAGAGCCTCTGCCTCTAGCCGGTCTCTCACCGCGCTCCGGCCCGCGCTCCTCAGCCCCGCCGCCTCTGCAGCCGCTCCTTGCCCTCCCGTTACCCGGGAAACCGCCTCCTCCTCCCTCCCACCAACCAACCAGCGTCGTTCACATGGCACCTCGCAGCCAATGGGGGACCTCGCCATCGTGGTCCCCTTCCAGAGTCCCGAGTCCTATCCCAGGCTAGGGGACCAAGAGGGAAGCAGGGGTCTCTCGAGCTGCTGATACTCGAAGGTAGAGAGTAGGGTGGGCAGAAAGAGTCATCTGGTCCATACTGTTAGCGATCTTATTCTGCGGGACAGGCTGTTAAGGAAGACCCACATCCCTGGAGAAACTGAATTGGAAAACGACTCAGGACACCTAGTTCAGCCTTTCACTACATCTCAAAACCCTTTGGACAGGGTCCCATCAGGGAGCTGTCCAGCCTGTGAACACAGTTCTGGATGGGGCGCTGGCAATCTCCAAGGCAGTACTTAGTGCTTTCCCACTTGTAGAGCTCTGACTTGGGGCATGTTTTTTCCAGCACAGAACTGCACCTGCCTCCAGGGCAAGACCCATTTCTGCTTTCTTGGACATGCAGAACAAGGCTCCCTCGGCCACCTAACAGAACTTCAGAAACTGGAAAGCAGCACATCTTGTCCCCCAGGTGACCCTTCTTCAGAAAGTTCTGCATTCATCTTCTGTCTTCCCCAGAGCCATTTTGAAATCAGAGAGGCTTGTGCTAAGCTATGTTCTTCTACCCGTCTTTCATGTGGCAGTCTAGTACATAAGTGTCCAGGTAGGAGGAATCTCAGGATCCTAGCACTATTTGCAAATAAGACCTGAAGTCATGAAAACAAAAATTCTCTCGTCTCCTAAGTTGAGGTCAGATCCCAAAACGTGTAGTAAAAGGTGAGACTGACATGTATGGAAAGGCACTAAGGTGGACACTTCCATCTCTGAAACCTCTTATTTAGTTCCTATTTCATCCCCTAATAAAAACTTTCTCCATCACATAGGAAGTCCAAGGTGAGGAGGCAAAAAGTCCTATTGGTCCTGGTAGGAGGGTGGCCTGAACTTTCCAATGCCTACAGATACCACCAAGCTTCAGGGTCTGTCCACAGCCACAGACAGGTCTTGCCACACTGCTACTTGGTGAGGACCATGTGGACCCAGCCAGTTCACTAGAACAGGCACTCAGGACACAGGCCAAAGCAAAAGGCCAGTCCTGCTGCTGGGCCACTGGTTGAGGGATTGGAGGAGATTCGGGCTCAGGAAGGCAGGGATGCACTCATCTGCCATCAGGGCAGGAAGAATTGATGAGACCCACATAGTACCCAGACAGATCTGTGCCAGTTCTAACCAGCACTCCCCAGGTCTGGTGGTAGGAAGGGGCCTTCTCTTATTGAGAGCAGAGGGCCCAGGTACAAGATGGCAGCAGTGAGAGAACTGCAGCTGGGGGGTAGACGTGCAACTATGCTCATGCTCACTCAGACACATACATGTATTATATTCCTGGGTCCTGCCCCCAGAGGGGTCCACTGAGAATAGTCAAAGGACAGAACTGAAAAATAAAAACCATTTCATTTACTTAGCCAATTCCTGCAAGTCTCCCAAGTTAAGCAAGGACAAAGACCAGAAGGATAATGGTAGAGGAGTAATATCATGAACCAAGTAATAGGGGGTGTAATTTGGTAGAAGTATACAGACTTGAGTCTGGCAGCCTAGGCTAGAATCCTCTCTTGGCCATTTATCAGCTATACAATCTTATCTTCGAGCCTATATTTCCTCATCTATAAAATAGGGTAGCTAATATTCCTCCCGACAGAGCTGTTTTGAGGATCAGATGTGATCATGGAGGAGCACATGCTTTGTGAACAATAATATACCTTGCGGAGGAGAAGGATTTTTACAATAGACCAAGTTTGCCCTTGTGATGGTTAATTTTATGTGTCAACTTGTCTAGGCTACAGTACCCAGTTTTTGGTCAAATATCAATCAAGATGTTGCTGTGAAGGTTTTTTTCAGATGTGATTAACATTTAAATCAGTAGACTTTAAATAAAGCAGATTAATCTCCGGAATGTGGGTGGGCCTCATCTAGTTAGTCCAAGGCCTTAAGAGAAAAGACTGAGGTCCCCCAAGGAAGAAGGAATTCTGCCTCCAGATTATCTTTGGACTCAAGACTGAAACATCAACTCTTCCCTGGATCTCCAGCCTGCCAGCATACCCTGCAGATTTTGGACTTTCCAACCCCACGATCGCATGAGCCAATTTTTCAGATAGACAGACAGACAGACAGATGATAAACAGACAGACAGACAAAAATCCTATTGGTTCTATTTCTCTGGAGAACCCTGACTAATATAGCCCCTTCTCAAAATGATGAGGATTTGCCAGGCAAAGCCAAAGACAGAAAACCAGGTGGCCAGATTTATGGCCTGATCATGAGCCTACAAGTTGTTGGTATATGTGTGTCTGTTTCCCCAAGTTTACTCCAAGTAGGCTTTGGTTTATTTTCAAAGATGGTGTCAATTCACCACTCTATACAACAAACTTTCACCTATTAGACATGGGCATCCTGGGGAATATTTTTCTAAAATAGCTCCCTTTCTCTCCTGGATGTCCCAGTCCTCACCTGTATACCAGGATCCAAGGAGACAGTCGGTTCTATGGAAGGTATGGTTCTCTCCCCACCCCCTCCCCTCTCTCTCTTGTACACACACACAGAGAAAGAGAAAGAGAGAGAGAGAGGGAGGAGAGAGAGAGAAGAGAGAAGAGAGAGAGAGAGAGAGAGAATGAATGAGAGAGAGAGAGGCATCCCAAATGAGAGTTGTGGCAGCAAAGGCTTTAACACTGACTGCCATCTGCAAGATCATTTTTGTCTCAATTAAGGGTGCACAAATTTTAAAAAATCACATCCAATCACTCATTTAGGGTCCTAACCCTAAATCTGTCCCTAAAAACTGAAGAAGAGGTTATTTCTATTTCATCAACACAGAAAAACAGGAACCAGAACATAACCAGGTCTCCCAGGGACTAGAACTGTAAGCCTGGTGACTGTGGCTACTCCCCCCATGCCTTCTGTAAGGGAATGCACCTTCTCTCACCTCCTTCTCTGCTTACTCACCTTCCTCGTGGGCTAATACGGCTGCCAGTCCAAGGATCTATCTCGGGATCTCACAGCGTAAATTCCCAATACAGTTTGCCAGCAGTCTCTGGAACTTAGTTCGAATTCTCATGAAAGAATCTGATTGGTCATTGACCTTTGGCTCAGGTCAAGGGGTCGATCAGCAGTGGCAAATAGGAAAGGGACTTTTGCATGGTTAGGCAATGTCAGACGTTTGTAGCACACAGTGAAAGGAAAACATACAAAGGCCCTTCCTTAGTTTAGCTTCTGACTCCTAATACTGATCCCTTGCACCTCAGTTTTCTTGTCTTCAAAATAAGAGTGTCCAGGTCGTCCTTTTTCAGAGCTACAGAATCCCTGAAGGAAGTGCATTGTGAAGCACTTTAGGAAATAAAAAATATATATATTTCCTAATAATAATGGTAAATCTTTCATCCAACCTCGAGAAAACTTGAGGAAAAGTCTCTGGTCTTAGGCCTCTGGGGAGCAGGCCCAGTCTGGTAAATTCAGCTCAGACACAGTCTTACATGTGCTAGACATCATAGAGGTGGCATCTTAAACACAAAAAATGTTCTTCTCTCATGTCTTAAGCTGTCTCTAAGTTGAACATAGAGCCAGTTGGCCAGCAGAGAAGGAAAGAAGAAGGAAAACATCGCTTTCCACCAGATTTTCTTGGATTGGTGAACTGTCATTATATTTGGGGACCCAAATCTAAGAATTTTCCTCAAAATTCCTTGTTAGAATTGGCTGTTCCTTCTCTGGAATCCCATAGAATTCTGTACTCCTTCCTCTCTTTAATAGCATGCACCACTCCCCAGCAATAATCATCTCTTTTCATGTTTATCTCCCTGACTAGTCATTCAGTCATTGGTCATTCACTCAATCCTGCAACAAATTTTATTGCCAATAAGCATTCTGAGCTACGGCAGTGAACAAGGTAGGAAAGGTCCCTGCTTTCATGGAGACAGTTAAGGAAGGTGTAAAATAAACAAATATTTAGTCAAGATAATGTCAGAGCATAAGTAGGGCTCTGCAGAGAATAAAAATAGGATGGTGTGATAGAATGACTAGGTGGCTACCTTCGCCTGGGTAGTTGTAGGAAAAGAAATTTAAACTGAGATCTGAATGATAGAAAGGATACATCCATGCAAGGATCAAGAGGAAGAACATTCAAGCTCCTAGTAAAAAGGCCATGAGGCAGACGGCAAACAAGTTTGGAATGCTTGTGGAGCAAAAAGAAGGTCGGTGCAACTGGAAGGTAGTATTCTCATCTGTCTGGGGAAAGCAAGCCCATGGAAGGTAGTATTCCCGTCCGTCTGGGGAAAGCAAGCCCATGGAAGGTAGTATTCCCGTCCGTCTGGGGAAAGCAAGCCCGTGGAAATAGAGATCAGGGAGTGTTGTCTTCTGCTCTTTTCTATACCCTTGCATGATACCAACTTTATCTTCATCCATCATCTTTCCTTTCTTTTAAGACTTCACTTAATTTGTCTCTTCCCACATACCAAACTAACTTCACTCCATACTCCCTCGCCTCATCCTTTCCCTCCACGCAGACCCCTTAAGTCAATGATACGTCTAAATGACAATGCTTTCTTGCTCCTTCATTCATTTAGTGGATAAATTTTATCAAGTGCCCACATGTGCCAAGAACTTTCATGTCTATGTAGTATGATCTCATTGACGAGAACACATGAAGAATCGGGAAATCTCTGAGAAGGCAAAAGAGATGATACAAAGGTTTGTAATAAAGGATATAGCCTCTCGAGTCCTCATTCAAGATCTCTATACTCTTGATTTACTCACACTTTGAGTGGGACAGGTTATTTAGTTTCCAAGCTCTCAGCAAATCAGAGGAAGGCATTGGTAGCTATAGTTGGAAAACTGATAACTATAAGAAGTAAGAGAGGACAATCTGTCAGGAAGAGAGGAGACCAATACACCTATGAAAAACAAAACAAAAGGTCCAGGCAACCTGGGACCATTTGGTGAACGGGCAATCAATCTTACACATCTCATCCATTTATTACTACATGGATCACTCATAATGCTGACTCTGAATGCGACATAGGTCTTATAAGGCAGGGAAGATGTTAGTATGCTAGAAAGGTTTTCATACAAATTGGATAAATGGAATTGAATGGAAAAACCCAGAGCTACTAAGAAAGTTCGAAATTGACTTGAATTCTGGACAGGCAATATTTTATACTGATAAAACTATTAATTACAATTTATTGAGCAACCCTAAGATGTGCTAGCTGCTTTAAATATTTGACTTCATTCAAGCCCCACAATAATTCCGTGAAGTAGGTACTGTTCTTATCCTTATTTTCAGAAGAAGGAAAGCAGAGGAAACAGGCTCAGAGGGGTTGGTGAATCTCTTCCACAGATTTGAAAAAATCGACTTGCTGTGATCCTATTAAATATGACTCTAATTCTGGATCACTTAGAAGCATTTTAAGTTTCACCTGAAAAAAATAAATACCAGGTAAAGGTTTCCATATAAAGAAAAGTCATCACCCACCCGCCATGCCGTTCTCATTTTCCGGGGAGCCTGCAGTCCTCATTTTGTGCTTCTACCCTTTGGAACTTCATTAAGGAATGACTTAATAGAAGTCACTTTAGTGTCCTCATTTGCAGAATGGTTGCAGCGGGGTGACAGGGAAGACAGATAGATTAGATGTGACATTCTGGTTCTTTCCCCTTCCTGCCCCTGGCAGGTTCTCCTCAAACTTTTCCCTCATCATCCTTCACTCAACACCACCGAGGCTGAGTAGCTAGAGTAGATTTAAGGAGCCTGTTTACCCAACTAATAATGGGTTGAAACAATGCTACATTGTCTGAAACAGACAGTGGCGGGGAGGGAGTTTATTGTCAGCTGGCAAGGGGTGGAGGCAGGGGGTGGACTGGCCCTGGTTTCCCAGCCTGGTGCTTCTGCAAGCCTGCGAGGATGCTATAGAAACAGGCCTGCTGCGAAACAGCCTCGGATGGCATGAGTACATCAGTTGGGCTGTGGAGGAGTCGAATACAGAGGACGGGGCCCAGAGTGGAACATTCTAGAGAGGTTGAAATGGGTAACAAGACCTAAGCTATAAGTTTATTGTAATAGACTCTTTTGGTTTTCAAGATATCTTAAGAAAGCAGGGGCATATATGTACTAGAAACAGAGTTGAAACTAAAATTTTTTTTACTCCAGTGAGTATTTATTGAGTACCTACTGTTCTGTGTATGTGTCGTCATCACTACCGGAAATACCACAGTGAACATGACAGACCAGTTTCCTTCCCTCAAGGAATTTCTATTCTAGCAATGGAGCCAGTCACTAAACAGAGAAGCAAATAAATAACCTGATAGGTTTAAAAAGGGTTGACTGCCATAAAGGAAGTAAAACAGGATGATGTGACTAAATGGTGACCAAGGCGAGGGAGAGCAGCATTTCACAGAGTGACCAGGAAAGGCCTCTCTGACGGGATGACAATTCAAATTAGACATGAAAAAAACTGCCGAGTGAAGGTCTAGGGGAAGATCCTCACAGACAGAGTAGACAGCAAGTGCAAAAAGGCCCTGACGCCACAGTGAGTTTGAAGTGTTCAAGAAACCAGTGTGGCTAGAGAGAGTGGTGAAGGACAAAAGGAGTGTTATGAGCTTAGACTGGAGAAATGTGTTCTCAGTGCAATGAGAAGCCCCGGAAAACTTTTAGGAGAAAAATTTTTCGGAAGGTGGCTTTGGCTGCATTGTTGACTTGATGGAAGAGGGTAAAAGAGGAAGCAGAGAGACCAGTTAGAAGGCCACTGAGGTCACCAGGCAAGATGCGATGGTGGCTTAGAGTGGAGATGGAGATAAGAGGGCAGATTTAGAAAATATTTTGGGAAGGAGGCATCAGAGTAGTTGGGGTGGGCAGGAAAGTCAGCAGGAGCTCAATAGAAATCACCTACTCTCTCTGAATCGCTCTCGAATTTAAGCTTCTCTTTGAACATATGCTCCACCCTACTCTCACCCCAGTGAGATTTGCCCTATTTACACACTGAGTTCCCTCAGACCTCAGCCCACCTGCTGTCTCTCCCAGACCCAGGCCTCCCTTCAGCTTTGGTTCCCAGCGCTAACTAGGTCAGTCCAGGTCAGGTGCCAGAAGGAAGATCTGATTGGCACAGCTCTTCTCCTCATGTCAGGCCAACCTATGGTTTACCTTCTCTCTCTTGGTCAGGTGCTAACCTCTGGGGCAGGTTGGAGAGAGTAGGCGCATTTAATCAAGGCAAGGTCACGGAAGCAGCAGGGGCTGTGGTGAGTCAGTCTCGTGTACTACAGGCGGTAATTAGCAGGCGCAGTGCTAATCTTATCCAGTACCTCTATACCATTTATTATTCCAGGCACTGTTCTAAGTTTTATATAATAATTCATTTAACCCCCACATCTGTCCCATAAAAAATATGATTATAACAACCATTTTTGCAGAAAAGGAAAGAGGCACAGAGAGGTTAAGTAACTTTTTGAAGGTCACACATCTGGTAAGTTATAGAATTGGGATTCAGGTTCAAGTACTGGATCTAGATGCCTCAGTCTTAACCACTGTCGAAATCCTTTCTAAGCTCTAGATCAGACATTACTGAGAAGGAGTTTTGAATATAGATGTTGAAACAACTTGGAATAGATGTTGCTGCTGACACTGCTGTTTTTGTTGCAGCTGATGGTGATATGATGATGATGATGATGATGATGATGATGACGACGACAACGACGACGACGACATTTTATCTAGTGAAGCAGGAAGGAAACATCTTGCACTACCTGGTTTAAACTCCAGATTTTCCATCTACTATTTCTGTGGTCTGGATAAAGAACTATAACTTCTCTGAGCCTCAAGTTTCTCATCTATAAAACAGTTAATAACATCTATCCTAGTTGTTTCATAGGCATTGTAAAACGATCATTTCATAGGTTTGTAAAACGATCATTAAGATACCATGAGAATTGCCTGCTGAGATTCTTTGGGAGCAAAGAGCAAGAACAAATTAGAGAAAGAAGAGGTCTAGGGCATCTGGTATGGAAAACTCTGTGTCCAAAGGCCTGGAGATGTAAGCTAAGGGACCAGCCAGTGGTACGGAAATGGGCAGCCTCAACTGCCATGCCTCCTTCTAAAGACCATAAGGAGCTGCTGAAAGATTTTAAGCAGGAGAAGCAGGAGTGATGTGGTCAGATGAACTGTTTAAAAAGATATTTCTGAATGACCAGTGTGACAAATGGACCAGAGTAGGAAAGACTGCAGAGAGAGAACAAGTAGGTGGTTGTGGCGATGCAAGGGAGAGAGAGTGAGGATACAGACTCAAGCAATGGCAGCAATATTTAGGCACGATATGTGACAAGGCCAGGATCCCACCACATGAAAATCTGGAGCAACTCTACTGTCTAAAAGAGAATGGGTGTGTCTTCTGCATTTTCAGTAAAAGTTTCACAGTTACTCCATATCTGAATAGTGTTTATTTCCTGAGTGTGTGACTATTGACATTTTGTTTCTCTAAATTCTTCAAAGGGGAGGCTCTTTGCTTTGATGATGAGGCCCGCCCACCCTAGCTTTCTGTATGTGGATCATGACCCTTCCTGGGAAGGCAGGTGTGGGACCCCTGGCTTCACTACTTTGCATAGCACATTGAGAGTATTTGCATTTCCAGAGTCTTGTTTCTCCATTGAAAGGGAGCCCCATTAGATTTTTTTTTTTTTTTTTGTCCTGTGGCATCAGATGAAAGTAGAGTGGAAATCAATGCAAATTCCTTTCATCTCACAATGTGTCCAGTAGTCTAACTGCTCACAGCCCTACATGCTGAGCAAGGACACACAAAAGAAAAGCCACATTTTGATTATTTCCGATGGGTTCTTGGCTGCCTCCGGATTGGTGCTCGCACACACACGTACACACATGCACACATACACACACATGCACATACACAGCACTGTACCCACTGAAACTTAGGATTCACCCCTCACACTAGTCCTTCAAGGCATCTTTGAAGTCTGTGATGCCACCACTCTATGCCTTTGTCTTTTCCCCTGGGGTTGCTTGATGGAAGCCTACATATTCACAGTTCTCAAAGAAATTTTTTAAAAACTCTCTTCTTTCTGGGTCAGTATTTAGCTCTGTGAGAAACACCTAAGATGTATCCATTATGAAGAAATATATCAATATGAGTGCTGCTACCATGAATTGCCTTCCCTTACCTGCAGAAGTCTCCCATGGGGATGGGAAGCTTGGCTCTATGTGACTTGTAAGCCAGTTCAGGTAATAGTACCCTGAGCTTCAGAGAACTTCTGAACCCAGAGAGTCCAGTTCTATAAGACCTTATTTCTGATTAGCTTTAGTTCTGAGAATAGTTGTTAAATACTTCGGTCCAACTCCAACAGTCTTACTAAGCATTTGAGGATAGAAGGTGGGATGAATTTATGATTTTTAAATATGAGAACTGTTACATTTGCTAACAGACTGAAAAAAAAAATACTTTTTAAAGGAATGGTAGACACTATTGGTGAGGGCATAGGGAAACAAATTCAACAAATATTTGTTGAGAACCTGCTCCACTACGCTTTTCTCTAAGCTAGAGTCTCTGTAGAATAGTAAATAAATGGACAAAATCCTTGCTTCATGGAATGTACATTCTAGTGTAATTTAGTGCGCTAGAAATGTGCACGTTTTTAAGGGAGAGTGAATCAAAAGCCTTAAAAATGTGTGTACACGCCCTCTGGTTGGACAATCATGTACCCATATACATATAATACTGTAGAATTGTTTAAAAGAGTAAAAAATTAAAGGAAAAAAACCCAACTATATAATATTAAGAAACTATTTAAATTAATATGATCCGCTTTTATAACCAAATACCATACTACTATTGACATAATGTAGAACAACATTTATGAATTTGGGAAAAAGTTGATACTTCATTACACAAAAAAAAAGTAGGTTATAAAACAGTAGCTAGTATATGATTCCATTTGTATAAAATGAATAGAATAAATTAAGAGAAAGGTTATCACTTAATTTAGCAATATTTATTGAGCTCTTACTATGTGCCTGGGTCCTGGGGTTACAGAAATGAACATCAGCCAAGTCCTTTCCCTTCTGGAATTTGTGGTGGTTATCTTTGAGTGGTAGAATTTGGGGTAACTTTAATTTTTTCCATTTGTTTGTCTGTGTTTCAAATGTCTTCTAAACTGATCAGATATTCCTTTTTAAATGAGAGTCAAACATAATTTAAAAAACAAAAAAACCTTCAGAGATATCATTCATAGCTTGGGGTTGGAACATGGGCCTTAGGAATTAAAGACCACCTCTTATGGCGTTCCTCCTTCTGAGGAAGTAACCCAGGATGGCCAAGCGTGGCACAACTAGAAGACAAGAACCAAGGAGATAGTGTGAGACCAGGACCAGCATTGACAAGAAGATACCACAGCTGTAGTCAGGATCCAGGGTGAAGCAGACACCAAACCAAGACGGGGAGGTAGGGAGAATAAGCACAAAATTGAAGACAAGGAGCAGAAGTCTCACATTTTTGCCATGAACAGGGCTCAAGTGCCCGAAGCCCCTCTGTGTGCTGGCTCTATGGTGCATAGGGAGTCAACAGGGAATAAAGGCACAGGGTCCGATGGGCATCTTCTGCCACCTCCTTAAACTCACCAACCATCAGATGGCTAGTAAAATACTGAACACTACCCAAATACTCAATAAGAGAATGGTTAAGTAAGTTAAGGTTCTATTAGTACATATCCATATAAATGAAGCCAGGTAAAATTTTTAGGTGTTAGCTAAAGTTTTCTTTCTCCCTTACAATTCCTTAAAGACTTAGAAATGAAGTGAGAGTGCTATGTATTGGTGGGTACTCTGAAAAGGAAGTCTCATGCCCTCGCCCTCACCCTCACCATCTCTCCCGTTTTTCTACCCCAAGGCCAAATCCTAGAAGGAACAGAAATAATATGGAAAAAAAACAAGGTTGGGGAGATTTGAAAGGTAAGGAAACCAATGCCTCACTTCCTTAGGGAAGCTCAAGGAGTTGTCCCCACCATCCCCACACAGTTTCACGCAGTGGAGTTAGAGTGGGACAGGACAGCGCTAGACACAGAAAGCCTGGGGTGGCATGAAGAATTACCCAAAATTTGTCATAACCTCCAAGAGAGGTGTACAGGAGTTGAAAGGGGACCCAATGCATCTGAAGGGGTCTCAAGGAGGAAACAAGGAAGTAAGGAGTCTGTAGAACAATGACTAGAGGCCACAACTGGCTAATGGACAGCTCACTGGAGGCCAGCATGCCAGTCATCAAAGGTCAGAGAGGGCCCAGTTCTTCCTGAGCAGATGCCAGTATAGGCCAGGTGATGTCAGGCCTGGTCATGTTTATTCTCACATCCATTTCTCACCCTCAGAGTACCCCATCTCTGCTCTCTATCGCAGGGAACTACATTTCCAGACTCCTTTGCCAATCGGTTTGGCCAGCGAGGGACACTGAGGGAAGGCTGAAGTGTAACAGAAGGAGAAAAGCCAGGGTATTTCTCCCTCTCTTCGCCTGCCTCAGGGGAAGCGCCAGGTCCTCTGGTGGTTATCCTCCTTGATTCTAGCTGCTGCCAAATGGCCCCTCCTATATGGTCCTATAGTTCCAGCCACTCAGTCTCTGCATGGTTCTCGCCAGAGGTTCCTGGCTTCTGGGCTTTGTACCACCATCTCACTGTGCTCCTCTAACCCTAATGGTGATAATAGCTTCCCTGAATCTAATCCCTGTTCCCATATGGCTTCTCAGCCCTTCCATAGCTGATATACCCAACTTCCTGTATTGCATTTGGTTTCCACTTTCCTAGCTGGACTTTGACTAATCAGGATCAGAAGCCTCCCTTACCCCCAACCAAGGTCTTGATGTCATTTGAAACCCCTGGAAATTTATCGCAATTCCAGGGGGAAGGAGAATGTTAAAACATCCTAAATTAACCTTACTTACCCAAAAGGGGACAAGGAAACCTTTGGATGATTAAGTTTCCATAGAATTAACTAAGTTATATGGGATTTTTGGTTTTTTGTTTTAGCCATCAGGTGAAAAAGGATCTCAAAACAGAGTTACACGAAAATAAAATGACCATCTTTGCACACTTGAATATGTAGCTTGTGAAATTCCCACTCACTACATGAAGTATAAACATAAAATTGATGTGTGCGCTCACCATGACTGAGTAAAATTTATATACATGTGGACAAGACAAAGAAAGGAACAGGGAAAAATGAATTCTTTATGATGGGGTGGGAAAATAATATGTGATTTTTTAAAAATCTATATTATCCATTTTTAAAGGATACATTTTCAAAGGAAACTCTTGAAGGTCACCTGGGAGCCTTAACAAAGCAGACATCTCCTCCATCCCAGGGTCAGCACTATGGGAAATGGTACATATTCTTCCTCTGGATCAGCACCAAGTGAATAGAGACATTTTCACTGTACGGCAAGCTGACAGAACCCAAGGTGTAAAGTTAAAAACACAGGCAAGCAGCAAAGAATAGCAGAGGTGCTAAGATGTAAGCATCAGAAACAAGCGTTAGAAGCTTCCTGAAGCCACATCCTAATTAAAGTAAGTCAGATTGAAGGCTTTGGTTACACAAGGCTAGTAGGGGTACACAGTCAAAGCATCCGGAGAATGTGAGGGCATTTTGTCCCATTTGAGGGTTATCTTCCTCTGACGTTACAGCCATGGCCCTGCTGTCCCACAAACTAGTTCTTGTGCCCTCTTGGAAGATATAACCCTGGGCTAGAGAGGCCCATGTCCTTATACCCAGAGTGATGGATGAATGATCTCTGCAGAAAATTTTGAAGAGGAAACACTTAAGAAGTAATATAGTCATGGTATCATAGGCTCGGTCCCAGCTAACCACACACTAGACATATAACCCCCAGACAGACCTTAACCTCTCACACTCAGTCTCCTTATCTGTATATAGGGATAGTAATAGGACAGACCCTACAGGATTTGGGGAGTAGTAGATGAGATAAGGCTGATAAAATGCTTAGTATATAAGTGCTTGATCAATGTTAGCTGCTATAATTATTTTCAGAAGCAGAATCCCTAAGTTTAATTTTTTAGAGTAAACTAAAGGTATCTAATGAGCCACAGACACTGTACTAGTCACAATGGAAGAATGCGAAATGAATGTGTTAAATATTTCCTACATTCACTGTTGACTGGAGGGGTAGGGGTGGAGAAAGGAGATGAAAAACCACAAAACTCCATCAGAAAAATGGAAGACCCAATGGAGTACCATTGACTGAAGTGACATGGGAAACACATAAGCTCTAGGTTACAAAGGCTTTTGAATGACAGATCTCTGAGTGTACGTTTAGTCAGAAGTCCTCATCTATTTTATAAGAAACTCTTTCCTCAGTTGTTGAGACCAAAAAAAAAAAAAAAAGACTTTCAGGTCACTGGTCACTGAGAGCAAAGTCTGGGTCCTTGCCTGTGCCACTCAGTATGGGACAACCGTAGATAAACAGCCTTCCCAATTCATGTGCCCCTGTGGCTCTCACACCAGGGCACCACCTGGACTGAGGGCAGCTAGGATTGGGATGGGTGGGAGGAGGGGCCACTAGGTCACTGGTTTCTTCAGGCCACGCAGCCAATCTCAAGAAATTAAGTTCTAAATCTAAGCCTAACCCTCCCTAATCTCATGATTCTTAACAATTTGGAGTGTCACTCCTTCTGAAAATGCAATGAAAACTTTGCAGATACATTAATTATTTAACCCAGTATTTCAGGGTATTTATGAAGCTGCACGAACCTCCTAAGGTCTAGAGGTAAATTGGTTTATAGCAAGACTTTTTTAATCCTTGAACAGGAAAAGTCAAACAAGATCTATTTAGGATAACTGATAATGTAAAAACACAACAAACGCATTCTTTCTGTAGCAAAGGCCAGCTGCTCTCCTTACCAGAATTTTTTGCGTGACCCTTACAAATTTCAGGGACTCATATGGTAAAGCCCAATTTCCACTCACATTCCAAAATCTAATCGCTCCCGCATGTGATGGCCTTCCTTCCAAATGTTTACCATCCTGTGACATCCCCAAGGCGCACCCCAGTTGTCCCTCCTAACCAGCTGGGCAGTCAAAGCAAAAGCTTCATTGCAAAGCTGTCAAGGCAAAGGCAAGAGGTTACATAGTTCCAATTAGCAGAAGCCCCCCAGACTCTAAACAGCTCCTCAGCACTTCATCCTCTTTCCCCTCCAAGGAAATAATCACAATTGCCACCAACATCCTAGAAACAAAAGCCAACAAAATAAACACGGTGCTCACCCAGCAGACCCCAGGATTAAAATGTAATCTCAAAATAAAGTCTAATAACTTTCCTGCTTTTGAACACACTTGGAATAAAATTAGCATATAAATCAAAACTTAATTAGGACATTGTAACAATGAACAACACCGGCTGGTATTCAGGGTTTCAGGCCCAATATGATGCATCAAATAAACACCATAATTAGAGAACAAAATCAGGGCGGTCTCCTGGTAATCAATCACCCAGCTAGGTTCAAGGCTTTCAACTTGAGGGTCACCTCTGTTCTCTGTCCTGTGAATCTTGCTTCCCAACCAGTCTCTCCCAAAAGACTTCATGCATCTTCCAGACTGGTCTCTGGCATATCTCTCTGGCTCTCGAGGGGAGTCCTAGCATTAAGCAGGGATGGAAGAAACTCGCAGGTTGCTCAGAACAATAGCCTATGAGATTCCAGACTAAAGCGTTTATTCATTATTTAAGATATAATAGGCCCTTTAGCTGCTAGTTGTATCCAACCCAAATACCTAAGGCGAAAAACCAAGAACCCTTAAGAAATGTCTTCTACTTTCGCTATGCTCCAGCCACATTGACTTCCTTGCTGTTACACACACACACACACACACACCCCAAACTCCTGTCTCAGGGCCTTTGCGCAAGCTGTTCCCGCTCCCTAGAATGCTTTTCTCCCACGTGGCTTTCTCTCGCACTTCATTCAGACCTTTCTATTAAAATATCACTTCATCAGAGAGGTCTTCCTTATTCTTCTTACCTAAAATAGCACTTCCTATCACTATTTAACTCTCTTCACTGGGGAGTCTGAGGGGCCACTAAATAGCACCCTTCAACCCTGTTAGTTTTGATCCAATAGCAAAATGAAAAAAAAACAAAAGGTAAGACAGACGGGAGAACAAAACGTCAGCTTTATTTACAATAGAACAGACATCTAAAAATGAGGCTTACGGCAGTGAACAAGTAGGCTCCTGGTACCGACCTGCAGACCAGGCAGATAGACCCACCTAGCCCGGCTCTGCTGGACGGGACAGTGGGGGCACATGGGGTAAAGCAAGAGGAGCAGAGAGGGCTGCAGAGCATTCCCAGCTCTCCATCCCCAAATCACCAACAGTGCTCCATCCCCTTCTCCCTGGAAGAGTGTTTCACAAGGCAGGTGCTCTCCCAACATAGAGAGACAGGAGGAAGGAAAGATTCAGCTCCTAGCCCCCTACCTGCTTTAGTTTTCTTCATAGCTCTTAATACTATCAGATGAATATCAGTATTTATTTGCTGCCTTCCAACACTAAATGTACACTTCAAGAGGCAATGCTTTGCTTTGTTTACTGCTATATCCTGAATCCCCAGAGCTTAGGACTCTGCCTGGGACATGGCAGGCATTCAGTAAATAGTTGTGGAATAAATGAATGAGCAAGGAAGTCATCACTCGCACCTGGGAAGAAACACTATTCTTAGGCTGCAATGTGCCTGGGCTGTGGTCGTTCTGTATCCTGTAGGCTCATGGACTCTGTTTTTAGAGTTCCTGCTGAAGGGACCAGAGCTTTTCCTTTAGAAAGTCCATGGAAAATGATCTTGAATATCAATCTGATTTCTCATCTGGTTCAACTTTACTGACCCTTAATTCCACCTAGTTTAAGCTCCATGAATGCAAGACACTGTCTGCCCTGCTCACTGCCATGTGCCCTGTACCAAGCATAGTGTCTGAGAGTAAATAGTGGCAGCAGAAAAGGAGGGAGGGAGAAAGGGGGAGGAAGGAGGGGAGAGGAGAGGAAGGAGGAGGAGGAGGAGGAAGGAAGGAAGGAAGGAAAGAAGGAAAGAAGAAGAAGGAAGGGAAAGGAAGGAAAAGGAAAGGGGGAAGGAAGGAAGAAGGAAGGGAAGGAAGGAAGGAAGGAAGGAAGGAAGGAAAAATGGTTCTCCTTTCTTTCTAAGCCCCTTTCCCCAGGGCTGGTCCTCTCACCTAAATTGAGCATATGACTTAGCCCTCTGCATTCAAAGAGAGAAGGCATTATCATTTCACCTATGAGGTGAGGTCAGAGGCCCAGAGCAGCAACCTGCCCAAGGCCTCACAGTCAAGTTCACAGAGAGTAGAGTTGGAAGAACCTAAGATCCAAACCTCTGACTCCAAGGACAGTGCTTATCATGACACCTGTGCTCTTCGGACCACAGGTCATAAGCACCCAGGTCATGGCCCCATCAGTCTGGAGAGGATCTAATGAGAGCGCAATGGCAATCTCTCTTCCTTTCAGTGTTCAGTGAGAGAGGGCTCTGTGTGACTTGAAGTAAAATGTAGACTCTGTCCTTAACCTCATAGATCTTACATTCTAGTGGAAGAGACACACATGCAGCAAAAAATGATAATAACTAAATTCAAGCGGCATTTACCTGTATTGGCTTGTTTAATTCTCATAACTACCCCAGAAGTGGGTACCATTATCTTCCTCTTTCTAAGGATGAGGAAGCAGATATAGGAAGGTAAAATGCCTTGCCCAGCTTCATACAGATTGTAGTTGGCCAAGCTGATATCTGAGCCAGCAGGGATTCATCCATGCTCTTAATTACAACACACTACTACCTTAAAATAATTATAAAATAGTATTATAAACTTCAATTATCACTGTGAAAAAAAGTACACCAGAGTGCATGACAGGGAAAACTGATATGGTTTATGGGGCAGAGGAGACAGACAGCAGAACTTCCTAGAAGCAGCAACATCTGAGCTGGGGCCCGAAGGATAAATAGGAGTCAATAGGCCAATTAGTGAGGCAAATGTGGGGTACAGATGAGGCCTTTCCATGCAGAAGAACAGCATGTGCAAAAACCTTGAGTAGGAGACCTAGGAGAAGCCACCAATGACCACAACACTGGGAGTCAGCAGGACACAGGTAGGGGCCACAGATGAGGTTGGATTTGTGGGCAGCACCAGATCAGTCAGGCACCTACCTTATTCTTGGTCCAGCCCAGGGGCTTCTACTTTCCCAAAGAAATATTTTCAAACAGAGGGTTCCTCATGGATGAATAGTCCAGTGTGCGAAAATGTGGTTAAAGTTCAGGAAATCTCATCACTCACCCACTCAGTCATTGGGAGACATTGATTGAGTGCCTACCATGTGCCAAGCATTGTCGTAGGTGTTGGGGATAAAACCCCATCCTCCTGGAGCATGTCCAAATCATGCCTGGGGAGAGAAAACTCTGATAACTGACAATTTCTTTCCTTCATCAGCACCAAGCATGGGCTGTGGGCCAGGCACTCTGTTAGGTGCTCTAATGAAAGCTCTGGTTTGCATTTTAATTGACGAATCAAAGGCATGTTCCAAAATCACAACTTGACCTCTAGGTCACCAAAATAGATGCCTCTCAACAATTTCAACACCTACTTACAGTTCACAGGATTTGAAACATTCCTTAAGAACCTAGCATAGGATAAATCATTTTTGGCTGCTCCATAAAGTAAACTTTGCTAATAGAATCTAGGGTAATGAAATAAATGTCTACAGACTAGTAATTCATTCTGCATAACATTTATACACTCCACTCCACTGAAATCTTGTTAAATGACTTTAGTCAGCAAAGCTCAGCCTAAAGAAGTGGAGAATGAACACATTGGTTCAAAAATGCTCCAGAGAGCATTTTCAGAATCTGTCTTCATTGTTTCTTTTTTCTTTTTATTTTTTCCCATAAATCGAACAAGTGGTATCACTGTGTAGATACCACTGTGACATCTGGTTTCTCATCGCACGTTGGATAAAAACCAAACTCCTTTACTTTGTCTGTACGGCCCTACATCACTTGACCATCCTCCGTTTATGATACTTCTACTTTTCCTCACTCCTCCAAACTGCCCTTCTTTGTGCAACTCAGGTAAGCCGAGCTCATTCGCACCTCAGAGACTTTTTTCTTGCTCTTCCTCTGCCTAAAGTGCCATTCCCTCAGGTTCTCACATGGGCGGCTCCTAGTCTTCACTGATGTCACAACTCAGTGTCACCTCCACCAAGAAGCCTTTGCTGATCACCTTAAGGTTTCCAACCTTTGGCACTTGCCATTCTCCAAAATTATCTTGATTTTTTAATTTTTTTCATTGTTTTTTTCTTTAGTCTGTCTCCTCCCACTGAAATAAAAGCTCCATTTAGAGCAAGGGCCATGTCTTATCACCAGTGTAGCATGTTGACCTTGGAAACTATGTGTAAAATTTCCTGGGTCCCTGAATCACTGTTTGGAGGAGAGCTGCCATATAATCACAAATAATCATTTTGAATTTTGCATAAGATTTGGGGGTTTATCTGTTACATCTTTAAGCATTTCCTTCACTAATCCAATGTAGTGTGGCCATTTTTTTGTCAGGTCATTAGCAATTTTCTCATTGATTGGTAAGAATATTTTATATCCTGGATAGAAATCCTTTCTCTGTCATAGAAGTTGCCAATATTTTTCTCATAGCCTTTTGCTCATCTTTTACCTTTATTTATGGTGTCTTTTATTGTACAGACATTCAAAAATTTTATCTAGTCAAATCTGTCCATCCTTTGTATTATATTAGAGACTTTGTTATTTGCTAAGAAAAACTTCTTCTGTTGTTTTTTTTTTTAATTTTATTTATGTGGATAGTTCCTTATCATACTATTTAAATTAACTATTGTCACCACTGATTTGAAATTATACCTTTACTATTTGCTAAATTCCTATGTATTCTCTATTCTGTTCCACTGGTAAATCTCCAACTGCACCTGTATCATAGTGTTTGAATCACTGAAGCTGTATAGTTCATGTTAGTATTTGATAATGTAAGTGTCCCCGCATTGTGCTTTCTTGCCTTAGTTTCTCAGCCACTCTTTCATATTTACTGTTCCAAATTAATTCTAGAATAAATTATCTGATTTCATCAAAATATCTCATTGGGTTTTTTTATATTAGATTAAACCTATACACTAATTTGAGAATTATTATCTTTACAATATTGAGCCCTCCCATGCAGAAACATGGTATATTTTGCCATTTATTCAAGTCTTCTCTGGCATACATAGGTTGATGATTTTCTTCACATAATGATTCCTGTATATTTTATAGATATTGTTCTTATGAGAAAATTTCCCATTTGCTGCCTAACTAGATATCACTAACATATTTGAAGGCTCCTGTGGTTTTGCATATTTCTCTTGCATCTAGCACCTCAACTAAAACGCTTTAAAACATTTTCTCATTTTATTTCAAAACAGGAAGTCACATTTACAGAAATGTGTATGAAATATTTGATATTGTAGAACAGGGGTCAGCAAATGATGACCTGTGGACCAAATGAGCTGCCTTTCTCAACTAGAAATTCTTAATAGTCAAGCTTGTTAGATAGTTCTTCAAATCATCATAATTTTGTCTCTTTTTCTTCAGTGTTTGCACCTCGCATCTCTTTCGCTTGCCCCGTTGCTTTGGCTAGGACTCCAGGACCACCCTGGCTAATCTCAGGGACAGTAGGGTCCTTACGTTGTCCTTTTCTTTACTGGAGAGGCCTCCACGGTTGTATCATTAAATGTGATGTTTGCTGCTCACTTATTCTCATTTTGCTTTAAAACATTCCTCCTCTTCAGGACTTACTAAAAGTTTTAATGAAGAAAAGATGCTGACTTTTCCGAAATGCATGTTAGCACACATGGAGAAAACCATATGGTTTTTCTTAATCTATTAGTAAAATGAATTCATTAACAGATTTCCTAACGTTGAGCCATTTTGCCTTTCCTCTGTCATGTCATGTTGTACTTTTACTGCTTTGCTGGATTTGATTTGCTAATGTTTTATATAGAATTATTTGCATCTACATTCTTAATCATATGTATCCATTAGAGGCTAGTTCTCTTGAATGTTAGGAAAACATGAAATGGAAAATTATGTGTCCTCATAAATTTGGTGGTTTATTCAAAGGTACATGGCAGAAGGCAATAGAACTAATAGGCATCTCTGAGACTGGTGGTTAAACCCTCTGCCAAGACAGCCTACTCTCCACTTCAAAGATCTCACCCTGTCCTGCTGAACATCTGGGACTGGAAAAAAAAAAAAAAAAACTGGAACACATGAAAGATTTGAGGTTTGGTGAATTTAATTTTGGAGGTGCTGATGAGGTGCTTAATCATTTCAGTAAAAGATAATAGAGGCTAAAGTGAAACCCAGATGGTATCCAAATATCTGAGTGAGATCTTTCCGGCTGAGGACAGGCAGAAAAAGAAATCGCAGAGCAGGAAATCGTGGGCATTTTTTTCTTTGGTATTTAATACGTAAAAGGAATTTCATCTTGAAATTTAATTTCTCTATACTTGCAAAAAAATTAGACTATAGTCAATTCTGCAGATATCTCAATTGATGGGTGGGTGGGTGGGTGGGTGGGTGGATGGATGGATAGATGGATGATAGATAAATGCTATAGATAGATGATAGAGGTAAATAGATATAGATAGATAGATGATAGATAGATAGATAGACAGACAGACAGACAGATGATAGATAGATAGATAGATGGATATAGGTAGGTCTCCACCCTCCAAAACAAGTGAGATTTTGAGTTTGCTAAAATGGAGAGAGAAGTGGAAAAACCCCACTCCTGAAACTAAGTTGGACACTACAATTTCAGCTTTTGCCAGAAGGCCTTGTCTGTGCCAAGCACTTGCACAAATATTACTAGTGTTATGCTCTGATCCTCATTCTTCTGTTTCTGGGGAGTACATGTGTTCTCAGTTGCATAAGAAGAGGTCAGGGGCAAGCCATTGTCCGACTCTCTAACCATCACAAAGACCAAACATCCCCCACCACAACAGTACAGAGGCAGGATTTGAACCCAGGTCTGTCTTAGCCATGCTTGGTGGATTTCATTGCTCACCACTCCTTCATGTACACTTGTCCTCCTCCTTGTTAAATGTCTTTTTTTTAGTTGGCTCAAGATCTTCCCTAAAAAGTTATTTTGTAAAGGTTATACGGGAAGCATACTGTCTGATTTTGATGCTGGTTGGCATGTCCTTTCCAGCCCCACTGCTACTCACTCCTATGTCCAGGTTCTACCATCTTTGGTCTGCACTTCAAGGCTTGGCTCAACTGTCAACTCAAAGGAAAACTCTGCCCCTTCCTTTGCTTAGTTTCTGTCCTTTCATAGCTTAATTATCTCAGGCATGTGGTATGGTCTAATGTGTAAGTGAACAAGTTTACAAATAAATGAATGCCCACTAAACTGTGAGTCAAAGGCAGGGATCACATCTCATTCAAGTTCATATCTTTGGTGAGAGTGGCCCCTGGCACAGAACAGCCAAATAGTATGTAACTGAATTGAATAACACACAGGGTATTATTATCCCAAAATCAGGGTATTTCCATATTATTGTCAGACTCTAGATCAAAAATTCCTATAGTAGAATCACAGGCACCATAATCCCCTTTGGAATCAGAAAGGAAAATGAAAGGAAACTCATTTTTGAGCAACCTAATATATACCAGGCACTGTACCAGGTCTTATCATCATCACAAAGGAGAAGATAGTATTTATTGTTTTCCTATTGTCTAACAAGGTTTTGAGTATTTTGCATATGAAAACATATTTGACAGCATTATGAGATAGATATTATTATCCCTACATTTCTTTAGAGCTCCAACCAAGAGGTGTTGTATTTTGTTCAAAACCACAGAGCTAGAAAATGGCAGGGCAGAGATTTGAACCCAGGCACTCTGGTTCTAGAACCTAGCTGGGCTCCTTATCACTACAGCGTATCAGCTCCTTCACTTAGTGTCCATACCAGCCCTGACAGGTACTACTCTCCCATTGTAGAGACCAGGGGACTGAGGCTCACACAACATCCAACTAACGTTTACAGGGGACCAAGGTTAGACACTGACAGAGGGTGTGAAGCCATATCTGCCCAGCTTCTAACCCCACACTGCCTCCCTTCCTGCCTCGCTGAAATGGAGGTGCAGAGGGCAGCCTCCTGACTGAGCATCACACCACAATCCCCACATGCTTTCCGTGAGGTGGTGCCAGGAAAGCCAGGGTACCAATGGCATCTCCACATCCTTGGGAGTCCTGAGCAGCTGGGGCCCTGGGCACAGAGACACTTCCAGGTACCAGGGAGCTGGCTATGGGCCTGGGACCTTGTTCACATTTGGCATCTCTTAATTCTCTCTACAGTCCCATGAAATAGCTATTTCTCCCCATTTTACAGATAAAACTAGGGCTGGAAAAGAAGAACTTCCTGCCTAAGCTCGTCCAGCCAGTGAGTGGAAAAACTGGATTTTGATCCCAGGAGTGTCTTACACAGAAGTCCATGCATGACCCTGACCAGGAAGTTTGTCCCCCTTCATGCCTCCTCCCCAGAAGGGCACCATGACATGGAGGCCTGGGCAGACAAGAGTTCGAATTTTAGCTCAGCCCCTCCTTCGTCCTATGATCTTGTTCAAGTTACTTAGCCAACCCTGGGCCCCTGTCTTGTCATCTGCAAACCAGAGGTTTGCCTACCTTAAGTAGTCTTTGAGAGAATGAAAAAAAATGAGTATTCATAGAGGGCCTGACACCTCACAGGGGCTGGGTAAGAGGTAACTGGTGCTCCTATTCCTTCTCCAACAAAGGCTTTCCTCCTTCTGAACCCCAAAGAAATCTCCCTCCCTCCTGCTTTTCTGGCTGTGCTGTTTGAACACACCACTTGTAAGGGCAATAGTCTCAACACTGAGTCCACACGGATTCACCTTTCACTAGAACAGAAGATTGGAATAGTTTTCTGGGTCTAGGGCTGCCCAAGCCTGTCTGGCTTTTCTCTGCTCTCTGCTGCCCCCTATTGGTTCATAACCTGAAGAGCCAGTTGCCCACTTTGCCCACAGGGCTATACTTTCTATGGAGATGATGATGATAATGATAGAAAGGCAACTCTGAGCAGTTAAAAAAAATTAACAAACAAAAGAGTTCTGGGGGTGTGAAGACACAAGTCCCCGGAGCCCATCCTGCCCTGCCCTACTTGGCTGCTAATGGCTCAGATGCCCCTGGGATCTGAGGCTTTGACATAAAGAAGAAAACAGGCTTTTGCTTTACCACTTGAGAAATCCTTACTACATTTTCCAGAGAGAATGAATATGGACAAGTTCTGCAAGAACCCTGCAGGAATGTTGCCCTTTCCTCCATTCTCAGGCCTATGTCAGGCATTATCAACTTTATTTTTTTCCTGCTGAGCAGGGATTCAGCCTCAGGATCCTTAAGACAGCTGCACTCCTAGTCATTGATCAGAGTTGGTACATAAGATGAAAACTGTTTTACACCTGGGAGCTTGGAGCTCAAGAGGTGGGCCCTGCAGCCAGGTTGAGGATGTGAAGCCCAACTTCCTTCTCTGTGTCTGTTCCTACATCACCTTTCTCCAAGAGGTCTGGGTATTTCATAGTTGCAATAAGTTAGCACCGGGCTTCTGTTCTTGAAATACATTAGCTGTTTTATTAAAGATAAAGTGCCAGTAAGTTGAGACTTAAAAGCATTACTGAGCTTGGGAATGGCACATGGGTGAGCTTATGGATGGTATTAACTGAACTATTCCCCCAGAATTTCTGGTTACTCCCTTGGAGCAGCTAAACTGGACCACAAGGCACCTGTTGCCTCCTGGTTGGGCGATTACAGCAGAACAGAGAATTGTAGACTCATATCCTTGGTGTTCAAGGTTTCAAAATTCTTTAAGGCTTTTGAGTTATAAGACCTGGGCTTTTGCAAGTTTGATGCCCAAGTCCTACAAGGGTCAAGGTGTAACATTTATGCTATAAATGACGGATATGAAAGAAATTATGACAAGTCCACGCCACTCCTTACCACTCCCCAGACTACACAATTCCACATACTGTTGAAAGAGGAAGAGAGAAAGCAGAAAGCTCAGATATGAAGAGACTCCAAGAAGGTGACCTGTGCCCTGCCCACCCTTGACCCATGATCCAGGCCAGGCACCAGGATAGGATAGGTTCGACATCTGAGAGCAGAGACCCTGAGGCTCACTTCTGGGTGAAGCCTGGCAGGTGACAAGTTTGGCTGAGTTTCCCCTCCCAGATTAATGAAATAGTTGCAAGAAATATAACCTTCTGTGTTTTTCTATACCAAAGTGGCAGAAATCTAATCTCAGACAATTCAGTGAAATTTTATTCAGTCTGGGGTTTTATTAGCACTTCTTTGTGTTGTTTTGTTTTATTTTATTTGGGGGTACCAAGGCCTGGGGGAAAGAGATGTCTGTTCTCAATCATTACCTGTCTCACTCATCCACTGAGATGTCCCTGGGTGTCAGCTCACACAAATGGCTGCTCCAGTGGCCTTTGCCCAAGGCCTGTCTGCTCTCCATGTCCTGGAGTAAGTACCACATTCTACTGTTTTCCATGCTTTGTGTGGCATGTGAAGCTCTCTCTGACCACTCCACTTACCACCTATTCACCCGCAGTGTAACTTTAAGCAAAGTACATAAATCACATAATCTCTCTATGCCTCAGTTTCCTCATCTGTAAAATGCAGCTAACAATAGTACTTAACCTCATAGGGTTGTATGGATTAAATGAGTTAACACATGTTAAAATTCTAGAACCCTACCAACGTATCCATATTATTATTTGCTACTACTAATAAAGAAATGTATGTCAGAAAGCCTCCGTATAAAAATACCAAATAGCTAATATTTATCACAGGCATTACAATGTAACTTCATGAGTGGGAGAAAAAGGGTGGGGCTACAGCCAGGGCTTTTAAGAGCAGCACATCACATAATAAGGAAAAGAGCTGATATTCAAAATCAGACCCAGCAGAACAGTCCTGGAGGCTGCCCCTGTGCCAGGCATGACCCCTTCGGTTACTAGATGGTGAAGGAGACCCGGATGTCCTAGGGTGAAAGGGACAAGGAAGTAGGCAGAGGAAGAGAAGTAGGGACCTCCAGGACCTCAGAATACTGTCTCGTTAAGCATGTAAAAACGTTTCACTCTTTTCACAGCCAGCATGGCCTTACCAGTGTGAGCTGGCCGGCTCCCTGCCCTGGCCCTGGGTATGCCCACAGGAGTGTCCTATGCATGCAAGCATCCTTGTCATAAGGCTGACCCACCAGGTAAGAGCGGGAGAGACAGGGGGCTTGTCAGGCTGCCCCTTATGTAAGTGCTCAGATAAAGAGAGAGCACAGGCTTGAAGCTAGGTGGTACCAGACGTCGGCCTGAGCAAGTACCCTGAAGCCGGCTTACCTGCCCACTACGCACAGGGCCAGGACCCAATCTGAACAAGGCCCTGGAAATGGGGCTTTGCCCTAGGCCCAACCTGGATCAACTCACTTTGGCCCATTGCTGCGGCTCTTGGATTCTGCGATTCTCAAACCGTAATGGCCAAGGTGCTTCACTGGCTGAACCTTACCTTCTGCACTTTAGGTTTCCATTCACTCAATTGTCCTTTGGGTCACACTGACTTCTGGAGAAACATCCCAGCCAAAAGATGTATAAATAGGTCTTACCCTTTTGTACTGACTTATACTGACTGATAGTGCTTACCTGGAACTCGGTGTTTGGAAAGTGGCCAACTCAGGCGGGGAGGACCGGTTAACACTGTCTGCCCCAGGATCAGTGTTTAGATGGGTCAATAAATATGCAGTATGTTCATCATCTCTGCCCCCAGCCCATCTTTCCAAATGAGGATTCTTCAGCCCCTATGGGAGACAAATTGGACACATGGATAATTAAGAAGAGGTAAAGGACAGAATTGGGCTCTGAGGGGCCCGAGTTGTTGCCAGAGGGAGATTTACCCACAATTGGAAGCAATCCCCAGAGCCTCCTGGGAGACCAGTAACAATTTACCAGGCAGTGCCTAGGACAGCCAGTCTAGCCCACCAGTCCTTAAAGGTCGGGGGACCAACCATCCCAGTTGGCCTGGGACTGTTCGGGTTTGAGCACTGAAAGTCCCACATGCCAGGAAACTCCGCAGTCCCAGGTGAACCAGGACGGTTGGTAACCTACCCACAGGAGATACGAAAGCCTTACCTTCCCCGCCAATCTCATTCCGGGGCCGAGGGCTGATCCAGCAGCTTAGGAGCCCGGCGCATATGCTCCTCTTTAGAAGGGTAGATGTGCCAGATATCCCTGCAGAACCTGTCTCCGGGTGTAGCCGGTGGCTCTTACATGAAATGTTTACCCAAAACCCCAAGGACTTTCGTTCCCCTGATGCTTCCTTGTGGACTAAGAAGTATGGGAGACTGTGGAGAGATGCCCAACTGGAGACAATGAGATGGCATCCATACAGCACATGTGCTCATGACTGACTAATCACAGAGAAAGTACAGATAAAACCTCAGATGTCCTGGCTATGGGTTCAAGCAAGCACCTCTTCTCTACAGGAGAAGACACTCTTGGAGTCAGACTAGTTTTCACGCATCCAGTCCTCCTTTCTCGGGCTCTGCAGATCAATTCGAGATCTTAAGTTCCCAACTGCTCTTTCTCAATAAGCCAGCTGCAATTAGCAAGAATCCTTTTCAGGTGCTCAAAAGACCCCTTCCTGTGGCAACTAGGAAAGAAAGCATTCCTTCCTGCTTATCTATAAAAATGTACTTTTCAAAGCCAAAAAGGCGGGGAGGGGAAAGAAAGCAGGACATAGAGTAAAATCATTTGTATTGGTCAAATGTTTAAAGTTAGCCATCCAAAGGAAAGAAAGAAATTGAAAATTAACTGCAGCTCCCTGGTTTGTGTCTTTTCTGCCTGCAATTTGCTAAGAAGTATCTCTACTTGCACTTGGCTATTTCTGCTCATAGTGACATCTGTCAACCTGGGAGTTTAATTGTTGGTAATAGTATTTCCCCGTTATTCAGACGCCACCCAAACTGCATAAATATGATTTAGCCACCCTTGCCAGAAATCACAAATTTGCATCGTGCATGCTGAATGTTAAGGCTGATTAGCACAAAATTTAATTTTCGTTAATATCAGCCCAAGACAAGTAGAGCATGAAATTAACCTGATGTGTTAATATTGTGCTTCACAGTTCCAACCATATCTTGTAGATGCTCTCACTGGAGACAGGTGCCGCTCTGCATGAGGACGAACTCCAGCTGTCAGCACTGTCTGGGGGGCAGAATGAGCTGGCCCAGGAGGTGGTGTTCCCCACAGCTTCAGGAGTTCAGGACGGCATTGGATGACAATTGGATATTATGATGAGAATTAAAGACTAGTAGCATCTGTGGTCCTTTCCAATGCTGAAGTTCCAAGATTTTAAACTTTAAGAAAACCGCAGGTCAGATGCTATTATCTAAGACAGAGGTTAACAAACTCCAGCCTGTGGCCTAAATCCAGCCTGATTTTGCACAGCCTGCAAGCTACGAATAGTTTTTTACATCTTTAAATAATTGGAAAAAAAAAAAAAAAAAAGAGAGAGAGAAGAAGAATATGTCATGATGTGAAAATTCTATGAAATACGAAGTTCAGTGTCCATAAAGTTTGAGCGGAACTCAGCAATGCCACTCATTTTCGTATTGTTTATAGCTGTTTTGGGGCTATAACCGCAGAGTTGAGTAGTTGCAACAGAGACCACGCGAACTAGAAAGCCCTAAATGTTTACTATCTGGCTCATTACTGGAAAAGTTTGCCCAACCCTGATCTGAGACAATAAATAGTTTTCAAATGGGCTCTTTGGAGACAGGACCAAGGACATCAAGAAAAGAGAAGTGGGACTCCAGGCTGTAGCTCTTTATCAGTTATACACAATATGCTTTTGTTTGAAGAAAGATTGTAGCCAGGAAAAAAAAAAAAAAGGTTCAGGATACATAAGATAGTTCAAAAATTTTCCCTCTGGAGAGCCCACTGCGATCTGTGAATAGGGGACTGTAAGGTGGCCCCAGATATCCAGAAGATCCCAGACTAGGCCAAAGGGCATCTGAAACAAAAGTTGTGTGTGTGTGTGTGTGTGTGTGTGTGAGAATGCATGCTTTCCTTCAACCAGCGGGTTTGCTGTCAGGAGCAAGTATGCAGTAAAATATATTATAATCCTCATGGAGCACATCCCAGAAATTCTACATACACAGTCTTTCCTTCACTGTGTACCTGGCAAACACCTACTTATTCATTTTTAATAAACTGGCATATATTATTAATTCAATTAAACCATGTAGGCTAATGTCTACATCAAATCCCTAGAAACTGTGAATGTGAACTTATTTGGAAAAAAAGTCCCTGCAGATGTGATTAAGTTAAGGATCTTGAGATAAGAGATAGTCCTGTATTATCTGGGCAGACCCTAAATGCCATCACAAGTATCCTTATCAAAGAGACACAAGGAGAATGCAATGTGACGACACACGCACAGATTGAAATGATGTGGCCACAAACTCAGGAATGCCAGGGCAGCCACCAGAAGTTAGAAGAAGCAAGGAATGGGTTCTCCTGAGGAAACTGCCAGATTTCAGCCATCTGGCCTCCAAAATTGTTAGACAATAAATTTCTGTTGCATTAAGATACCAAATTTGCGTTAATTTGTTACGGCAGCCTCTTGAAACTAATACACCATTACAAAAGGGTTTTACCGTAAATGGTCCCACAATCCAGATATAAGTATTTTCATTACTTGGTGTTGAATAACCATGTATCACTCAAAAGCCCTTTCAAAATTTTCCTTTCTTATGAATTATGGTATGGGCAGAACATGCAGGATTAAATGAGGTAACTTATTTAAAGCACCTGACACATACTAAATACTCACTACGTGTGAATTCCTTTCTCTTCTCCCAGTAGAAACAGTTGCCCCTTTCTTAGTGGCCACATGGCACTTCGTAAATGTTTTAATTCGCACTTGCCTTTTTCAACTATACTTCTGCGTTTTCTATGTCAATCACTGCCTACCGCCTACTGGTGGGCTATGAACTTCTTGGGGGCAATGATCATACCTCATTCGTTTTTTCCTTTTTATTCACTTTTTATTGAGGTTTAACTTAAATACAGCAAAGTGTTCATATATTAAGTGCATGATTTAGACGTTTACATCTGAGTAGCCACCACCCTAATTAAGAAGTAAATCATTTCCAGTACCCCGGAAGGCTCTCCCAAGCCCCATCCCAGTTAATATGGTCCTATGAGAGCAGCTACTATTCTGACTTCTTTTACCATAGACTAGTTTTGCCTATTCTTGAATATAATATAAATGAAATTGTATAGTGCATAATCTTTTGACTATGGCTTCTCTCACACAGCATAATGTTTTTGAGATTTATCCATACTATTGTGTGTAGCAATAACATTCTTTTCTGTCGTATGAAATTACCATAACTTGTGTATCCATTTTATTGTGAATTGACCCTAGGAAGTTCCTAGTTTGGAACTATTACAACTGGTGCCGCTAGGAAGATTCTTATACGTGTCATGCCATGGAAAAGAACACTTGTTTCTGTTGGGTATTTACAGGAGAATTTCTGGATCACAGGGTATGTATACGGCCAGCTTTAGAAAATACTGCTTGATAGTTTTCTAAGTAGTTACATAAATTTTCATTTACTTCAGCAATGTATGAAATTTGGAGCAATGCACCAAATCCTCACCAAACTGTCAAGTCTTTTTGATTTTGGTCATTCTGTTAGTAGCTAATTTATCTTTCCTTTTTTTTTTTTTTCACCTTTATTGAGGTACAATTGACATATAAAATTATAAGATATTTTAAGTGTACATCGTGGTGATTTAGTATACATATACATTGAGAAAGAATTCTCACCATCTAGTTAATTAATACAGCCATCACCTCACATATTTATGTCTCTCTTCTTTTTTTTTTTTTTTTTTTTTTGGTTATACTCAAAACATTTAAGTTATACTCTCTTAGCAAATTTCAATTATACAATAATACAGTGTTATCAACTATAGTCAACTATATGTTACACATTAGCTCCTCAGAACTTATTCATCTTATAACTAAAAGTCTGTACCCTTTTATCAATTTCTCCCTATTTCTCCCACTCTCCAGCCCCTGGCAACCACTTTTCTACTCCCTGTTTGTAAGAGTTTAACTTTTTAATTTTTTTTAGATTCCACATATAAGTGATATCATGCAATATTTGTCTTTCTGTTTGGCTTATTTCACTTCAACTAATTCATCTTTGCATCCCTCATGTACTAAGCCAAAATTATATTATGTGACCCCCACCTCCTTCCTGGCCAATAGTGACCAGACATAAGCATTTGGCCAAAAGCCAGGTAAACCACAGGCCAGCTACCAACTGATACCACCTTGCATAAAAATAAAAAATAAATAAAAAATAAAAAATAAATGAGCTGGACCAACTAGATCTCCTCTTTTAGAAATTAAGGCAACAAAACAAAGATAATAACAGTCTTCAACAAGCGCCAATAATAAAAACCTGGAATGGCCGTGATTAATCAATATGAGCCAAAGATATGAAAAATTAAGGAAGCAGCAGCTATAACAGAGAGACAATATAGGGCAGATGGGGGAGGAAGCCGCTGAAACCGGGACAGAAAGAAGCAGATACCATGAGAATAACAGTGAACCAGAGCAGAGAGCCCAAGGCCATGTTCTGAGGTCACTAGAGTGACCTGGGGTCCAGAACTACCCTCCAGCCCCCAGTTCCATAAGGCCCTGGGGTAGTGCCTGTTCTTGACGCTCCAGGATATTCTCTCTCACTTTTCTCACAATAAATATCCATAGCATAAATCCCTCTTCATTTTAGTTGACCTAACTAACCTAAGTGAGCCTCTGTTTCTTGCAACCCAAAACATTCAATGGTCTTATCCGATATGCAGTATCAGATAAGTATCAGATATGCAGTATCAGATTTGAAGTGCTTGCCAATATCTGTGGTATAAATACTCCTACCATGGCGAATTTCAAGCTACCAGAGTAACATCACTGAACACAGATGGGAAGAGATGGGAACAAGCACACCATATACAGCATATTCACCACACAGATGCAATAAATGTAAATAACCTCGACAGCACAGAAAATAGTAAAATGGTTAGTTGAGTATGTATACTCAATGTGAGTATGATTGAGTACTTATTACCTTTGTTTTTAATTTAATTTATTTAGTTGTGAGTCTATATAATTTAAGCTTTAATTGAGTTTGCATTTAATAACTAGCTTATAAAATTCCTGAAAATTTAACAATCAAAGCATACAGCTCTAGCATACCACCAAAGTAGATGTTCACTAAATGTTTGAATCCTTTCCTGCCTTCTGTGCAAACTGCGTTATAGCAAAATCCTCGCTGTGTGGGGCTCAGCTATCCAGCTCCTAAACCAGCGGCATATCCAAATATGAGCAAAACAAATCATGTGATGAAAGTGTTGTACTCAATTTTCCACTGTAGATTTCTACTGGTGATAATCTAAACCATGGAAATAGACATGTCATGGCTATATTTACCCAAACGAAAGTGTCGCAGCATTTTGTTTTGGGAGTCTGGTTGGTTTTGTTATTGTTTTGTCTAATAGCAGAACACAAGCATGTAGTATGTTAAGTCGTCACAGGAAATTTTGACTCACCAAAGTGGTCCCTGGTCAAAACTCCAGCAAATATCCAAGTTCCTTCCACATTCCTACTGGTCACGCAGGTACAGTAAGAGCTGTACTTTTTGCCTTTAAGGGGCTTTCAAGAGCAATGATGCCAATGACGGGAGCTGACATTTGTTAAGTGCTTACTACATGACAAGACTCTTTTCCAAGTACTTTGTGTGGTGGATAAACTCTATAATCCTCACAGCAACCCTTTGTGGTAGGTACTATATTATCTACCCCATTTTACAGATAAGTAAGCTGAGGCATAGAGAAGTGAGGTAGGAGCCTAAGGTTAAATAGAGGAACCTAAGTATCCAAGCTCAGAGACAAAGCTGCTAACCACTGGGCCACCTCGGCTTAGGTGAGATACACACATTGTTGTGCACGTAAATGAAGAAGGCATGGAGCGACCGTATGTAAGTACGTCAGGATCAGAGAAGAAAGTGGCAAGTGCGGGTTGAATTGTTCTCGAAGAATAAGTTTAAAGGTCCTGTCAGCTACTTGAGGGGTTAAAGGATAGACTTGAAAGATGGGCTGGATTTGGAGAGACCAAAAAGATGAGGTGAGTAGCTTTGGGGGAGGAGAACTCAAGAGTGGAACCCACACCGTGTACCAGGGCAAGTGAGGAGCCTGTGGGTGTGCCCAAGAAGTAAAGAGTACATTTTATTTTTTAGGCAAGAATTAATTTCCAAGGCAATGAAGGGAGCTTCTCTGCTTTGCCTCAGAAAACCCTAACAAACAGGGCAGCCTGGTGGTGAGAGTCATCCAACTCTTCCTCACACCAGAGCCCTCTGATTTTTCCCTGTCAGCAGCACCGGCTGGCTCTTTGAACTCAATAAAGGCATTATGGTCATGTTGGAGTCTGGACAGCCAAGGGTCAGAGGGCAATGGCGGCCTTCTCTGCTGCTCTCTTGAAGCCCCACTGGTCAGATCTGCTCTGGGCAGGACCACTGCTGGAGCTGAGGGAGGAGGGGATTTCCATCTGAGGCCAGGGAGGGATTTCCTGTACTCCCTGTAAACAAAGAAGTATGTGTGTGAGAGAAAGAGAGACAGAGACAGAGACAGAAGACAGAGATAGACAGACACAGGGATTCAAAAGGAACTGAGCCCTGCATGAGGAGGTTATGGTGAGTGACCTGAAACAGGCTCCTGGAAATAAGCTCTCAGCAAGGGAGCAGTGAGTCTTTTTGGGAACCAATGAAGCAGAAAAGTGATGTTGACCAACCTATTGTGCAGGACTTTTTTATTATGTGTAAATAAATGAGAGTCTGACACTGTTCTCTAATACTGGAACTAACAGTCTTTGTGGTTGGTTCCCTGCCTTTCCCCACCCCCAGCCTCCATCAGCCCTTGGTGACCACTTTCCCACCAGTCTGCCATCAATACCTCCTTCACAGAAACTTTTCTTTTTGACTAGAGTAGTCACCACAGTTCTCCTGGCTTTCTCTTCTAGACTTTTTTTCCTTTCGTCTTCCAGACTTTTTTCCTTTCCTCTTCCTTCTTCTCTCTGCCTGTCTTAAAGGATTATTCTGCTTCCCAAATGTGGCCACTCACATTGAAGTCTTAGCGCTGCCTGCACCCCCCTGCTGGCAGCCATGGCCCACAATAGCCCAGAACATCCGGGGGCCAGGTGGTCTGCTTGCCAGGTGCTTCTGCAGCGTCTGCACAGGGCATCGGGATAAAGAAGAAACTCCAGCATTGTTCGTTCAGAGCTATGTTGACACCTTCACTCATAAAATGAATGTGTACTTCTCAACTGCCTTATTTAGGGAAAGCGAAGTTTGTGTGTGGTATCAAACAGGGTCCGGGCAGGAAAAAGAAACCACATTGGTAATTTTAACAAAGATAATTTAGTGTAAAGAATTATTCACAACTTATCGTGGTTATAACTAAGATATATACACACATATGTGTATGTGTGTATATATGTGTATATGTATATATATCTCAAATCATTACATTGTACACCTTATGTTATATGTCAATAATGTTGACATATAATGGTATATGTCAATTATGTCTCAATAAAACTGTGGATGGGGGAAGAATTGTTCCCCAGGGACTAGAGAACTGAGAAAGCAAAAAAGGAACACTGAAGTTTCACTGAGATAACTACAGGAAGCAACTATGGCCACCACCATAGGAGGAACAAAGGGAAGAGTGTGGGGCTGCTAGGACCTGGAAGCACAGAAGAGATCCCCATGGAGATGGAATCCAGACTTCTGAGGAAGGCATGCCAACTGGTCGTCCCAAAGAGGGACAACGAAACCAGTTTCGAGAGTGTGAGAAAAAATGAAAACTAGAGTCAGCTGCTCTATTGAAATCAACTGCCACGGCCAAGGAAAGTTGGGGTGATACTGGCAGGAACTGGGAGCAAACAGGAAGAAGCACATCTCTTCCCTCCTCTTGCCGTCCAGTCCTCATCTAGCACCCCCTACTGACAGAGCCTAGTATGGATCCAGCTGGCAAAGGAGATAGGAGTTTGCAGAGACTTGGCCCCAGCATCACAAAGCGGAGTATAAAAAGTAGACATGAACTGGAGACACAATAGCATAAAAACCAGCAAGAAGACAATACAAACAGAAGGAAGAGGTATAAATCTACAATGTATCGAGTGATTATTTCATAGACAAACTGTGTGAATGTACACATGTGTGAGTGTATAATACATGTCTCTGAATAGGAATGCATGATGTTTCATGGTGGCTCCCCATATCTAATAATAGTACCTAATATGTACTAAGAGATTGCAAGGTATGAGGCAAGTGCTACACTCTTCATACCAATGATCTAATTCAGCACTCACAGGAACCCATGGAGATAAATACTAACAGAATTTTGATTTTATAGTTGTGAAAATTAAGGCTGAGAGAGGTTAAGTAGCTTGCTTCTGACGCTCAGAAAGTAGTAGATCCGAGGCCAAACACTCATGCATAGTGCCTGTGTCACCCCTTATCTACTGGGCACCATAGCTACGAAGTCTTCCACCTTCCCCTCTCCCTTCCCACTAACATTGTCGGGACTTCCTTCAGCGAGAGGGCTAACAGATTCCTCGTGCTCTCTGCTTGGATGCACCATACAGCTCCAACTCCATGGTATATAAAATCACAGTATTAAAGCTTGCATAGCACTGAAGCACACAGACAAAACCACAAAACCAAATGCAGAAGAGTACTTACATGCCAGTACAATAGTATAATATGCAGGCAATAATATTATGATGTAGAAATACATGTATTGACATGGAAAGATAATAATAGCTAACATTTAATGAGAGGTCCCCATGTGCTGGGCACTATATTATGGGCTTTTTTGTATGAACATATTTACTCCTTACAACCCGTTGAAATAGAGCCCATCATTATCATGCCCATTTTACAAATGTGGAAATTGAGGAACCAGAGAGGTTATATAATTTGCCCAGGTCATATAACTAGTAACTGAGAGCGTCAGGATTTGAAACAATGCAGTCAGGCTTCAGAGTATACGATGTTGACACCACACTATTCTGACTCCAGTAATCAGAACAGTTACCTCATGACATACTATTGAGATAAAAAGGTAGCAGGTTACAGAATAGTGTGTATAGTATTTTTCCATGTTTCAGATATATGTATGCATGTGTGTGTGTGTATAATGTTACAGTCCATAAGGGAAAGTCAGGAAGGCTTTGTAATAAAATATTAACAGTGGTTATTGCAGAGTGGTGGTTTAATTTTTTACGTCCTTCTTTTTAAATAACTGTATGCTCTAGTTTTTCTACAATAAACATGTTCTTTTGGCAATAAAAATTTTTAAGATGTATTTTTAAAGAAATGAGTGTCATCTCAGGGAAAATGATCTGGCAATTTGAAGAGATTTCTAATATTTTGGGTGGATAAGAAAAAGAAACTTGTGCTCCCAATAGACACGTACAATAGAAAAGAGATTCAAAAGCATCTACTTCATCCCGGCAAGGTAATAAAACGCTCCCTGACAATCACCCCATACCTAACTAAGCCCGGAAGCCAAATCCCATGTATTGTTTCAAGCATGCTCCCTTCTCCACTGCATTTTAAGGAAGGCTTGCCAATTTATATTGAATGTAAGCGCAATGATTCCACTTTGAAAATCCTGCTGCCTCAATTCTAATCAAGATGCCTCGGTCCTTCTGAACATCCGACATTTGCGCGCTGGACAGCATTGTTGTGGTAGCTGTGATGTTATCCCTTTGCATCAAGACTATTCTCTCCAATTTCCCCAAGCCATGTGTTGCCTTGGAAACATCATGATTCTTACCGAGATCTAAGCAAAGGGAAATAATAAAAATAATAAAATCTTACAGCTGAAGTCTATCTTTCATGCCACCAAGGCACGTTGCTAAACCCTTCTTCTAGATGAAAAGACAGACAGGCAGAGTGGCTCTTACCATGTGTCATCCTGATAATTAACGATTGGAAAAAACACACTGATCTCTGTTCTTCGGATAATTCAGGTCAAAGTAGTTTTCCACCTGAATTAAGGGGATTGCCAAGGCTAACATTTTCATGAACAGGAAGATTTAGTCCCATATCTAAAGATGCTGGCATGAAAGAGGCCTCTGATCTGGGAAGCAACAAAGCCTCTTGCCATCATAGCATCAACTCACATGAAAGAAAGATCTGACATAATGCAGGGAATCTTCTCTTTTGAGCAGCAGTTGGCAAAGTTTCCGCTAAAAGGCCAGTGAGTAAAAATGTTCAGCTTCACAGGCCTTAGTCTTTGTCTCAACTACTCAATTCTGCTCTTATAGAGTTAAAGCAACCATAGATAATATGAGCATTGTGTGTTCCAATAAAACTTTATTTATAAAAACAGGTGGTGGGTAAATTAGACCCATGGGCGATAGTTTGCAGTCCCTTGCTCTAAAGTATAGACAGGATCTTTAAGGTGTGTCTGCAATAACCAAGGATTACCCTCGGAGAACTATTAAAGTTGGCAAAGTTGTTCTCATTCATTGGTTCAATAAATGTGTACGGGCGTACCTCATTTTACTACGCTTCCATTTATTGCACTTCACAGGTGTTGCATTTTTAACAAACTGAAGGCAAGATTGTCCACCAGCAAAAAGATTACGACTCGCTTTACTGTGATACTGCTTTATTGCGGTGGTCTGGAATCAAACACACAATATCTCTGCGAGATGCCTGTATTGTATTCCTTTAGTGAGCCAGGCTCTAGCTGAAGCACTGAGAATCAGAAAGAGAAAAGCAAGTCAAGCCCCTAAAGTTTACATTTGTCTGAGGAGGGCATACTAAGCAAATAAACAAACAAGAAATTTTCTGGTAACGATGAGTGACATAAAATGATAAATAAAGGTAATGTGTTACTTAGTGGGAAAGGGGAGAACCCACTCTCCCCTTGAATGAGGTAAACAGGAAAGACCTCCCGAGGGAAGTGCTTTTGCTCTCGAATACAAAGACCTGGGCAAAGGGCAGGCTCTTTGGTAGCAAGAACACAAATGCGAAGAACCCTGTGGCGGGAACAGGCTTAGTGGGTCTGAGGAACAGAAAGGTCTGTCTGGCAAGAACATAATAAATGAGGAGAGTATGGTTTGTGACGAGGCTGAAGAGGTGGTCAGGGGTCTCAGCAGGAGGGGCCTTCTGAGCCATGGGGCCTTGCTTTGACCTCACCTTGCCACCATCCAGTGGTCCGGCTCTCACTGGAACTTCCATGGACTCTCCCAGGCTCTAGACCTTCCTCGGTTCCCTCTGCTTCCATCAACTGTGCCAGTCCTAGAGGTGTTCTAAAAACACTACCAAAAAAACCACACCTCTCTTTTCACTGGAGCCATGGAAAGACAGATTAAAGTAAAACAAAGTGGTAGTAAGATTTTAGGCACCTGATGAAATGGCTTCTTTAACAGCCCCCTTTCTTAAAGTCAGTGTTTGGACCAAGAAGAATGAGGAAGCAACTGGCTGAGGGCTTCAGGGCCACAAATGGAAAAAAAAAAAAAAAAAAAGAAACTACTTAACTCCTTTAGCTCTGTCCAAGACAACAATCTTCTTCAAATTGGAAAGCATAGAATATGCATGTTTAGGAAGACACTGAAACACAAGGTGAAGAACCAGTAAGACAGTCTTAGTTATTTTAAACAAGATGGGCCAGGCCTACACCAATGAACCCAAGATGGGGAGGCAGCTCCAGTACCAGTGTTATAACGTACTAGGTTCTGTGAGACCAGGAGAGGAGCCAGAAAAGGCAATGTTCTTCTTTATCAGAAAAGGTAACCAGGTATATTTCAAAAGCCACAGCCCATGAATTGAATATCAATCTCTAGAAAAGTTCTATAAGGGATGATTAAATAATAACATTTCATAAGCAAGAGGGAAGTGATGAGCACCATGAATAGAATGTGTTGCTAGGAACAAGTTTTACAGGATCATCCTCATTTCTTTCTTTGATATGATGGTTATATTCAACAAATGTTTATTATACGACAGCTAAGTTCTCGCCCCGGGCCAATAGCAATGAAGAAGACAGACGGTGTCTGTCTACATCAGTGGAGGTGTTTAGGAGTATGACATTGGACTTTCTCCTTGATCCTATTGTGTCCAACATTCTTATCAATAAGTTGGATGAAGACATGAAAGGCATGACCATCAATCTACATATCACATGATGAAGTTCAAAATGGGTCAAAGCCAACAAAAACAAATTGAATATGAATAAATATTCAACCTTGCAAAAGTCAACTCTAAAAATACAGGATGTAGACTTCTAGTTTCGAATAGTCAATTGATCACACATTCATTTCCTTTCTCTCCCAGGCAAAGAGAATGGGAAAGGGGACATCGGTGGATGAGAGATTTCAATAAATTTTTGGAAGAAGAAAAGTTATTGGAAGAGCGATGAATGCTGTAGCAGGGCAAAGACACAAATTAAAATATTTGCACAAGAGGCTAAGGCAAGATTGCCAGTAAGCTCTACAGAAACTTAGAGAAGCTCTATACTTGATCAAAACTGCCATGGAGAAGGGCAAGAGCAGTGCAAAGCTGCAGACCATCTGTATCTGAACACTGGAGCCCCTAGTCCTTCTTTCCCACCAGATAAGCAGAATGCCAACAGCTGGATGTGTACACCATCCTCACATATCAACACTCTTCGAGAAGGAGAAGATAAGGAAATTCTTCTCTGGAGAATATGAACAGTCCCAAAGAAAAGACTGTCACATGCTGATATTTGGGTTTCCGCCGGAGCCAGCCTCCCACCTAGTCACCCAAGAGTGAAGTCTTCCAACTGACAAACCTCCATATCCATACTCATACGCAGAGCTATCCATACGGTTTTTTAATGCCTTATTATTAGATAGGAATAGACAACCAAGGTCTTTGACAAGAGTAATCAGTGTAAGGAGAGGCTAAACTCAATCAGTAGAAAAAGGAAAGATTGAAACTGAGAGTCCTTATGACTTTGATTAAATTTAGCTTTAAATCTTAGCTCTAGAAATCTTGTGTGTGTGTGTGTGTGTGTGTGTGTGTGTGTGTGTGTCCTCCCCCTCCTCAGAGTTTTCCCCTGATAATCAGCAAGCCCAGAGACAGCAGAAGACAATAGCCAGGCCTCACTAATGGTCACAGGGTCTGGACTTCTGGCAGGCTGAAGATAATATCTTCACCTGTTATGTTTTGGCTCCTGAGCCCTTAGGTGGAATGACCCCTGGCTACTTTCCTTTGAAACCAGACACAGGGATACCAAAACAGACCTCAGAACTGTCCTCAAGACTTGAAGAAATTATTTATTACCCTTACCTCACCCCAAGCAATCAGCTCCTAGCCACCCCAAATCCCTAACATAAGGTGTTTTGTGATGCTTCCCTGTGTAATCTGTAACCTACACACCATTGAGGAGTTCAGGTTTTTGAGCATTAGCTTCCCATTCTCCTGAGTGGTGCCATTCATAACAAAAGAGCTAATATTTCTCCACTGCAATTCTCACGTTTAGTGTTTGGCTCTGCTAGCACCAGGTAGACAAACTCTTTCTGTTCGACAATATAATGTAGGAAGCAAAGACTTAGCAAAAGAAAAAAGAAAAAAAAGTACATCTAGTCAGTTTCCTCAAAAAAACTGATACTTGCATAGGAAAAAACAAGAAGTAATCAAATAATAAGATTTTGAAATTAAAAATATGATAGTATATATAAATAATAGCCTACATAAGCAGATAAAATAGTTGGAAGATAAAGTTGAAGACTCTAATAAGAAATAAAAAAAAAAGGGACTGAAAACACAGAAACAAAATAAAAATTCAATATATGAAGCAGGAGACCCAATATCCGACTAATGAGAATTCCAGAAAAAAAGAGAGCAGAGGAAAAAAAAGAGAAAGAAGAAATTCATATGAATGAATGAATGGGTCTCCAGGTTGACCTGCCCACCATGGGCCCAGCACAATGGATGACAAAAGACCCTAAGACTTCTCATAGTGAAATTCCGAACCCTAGAGATAAAGGGAAAACCCTAAAAGCTTCGAAGAACAGGTTACTTACAAAATACCAAGATCAGACTGACAAAGGACTTCTCAAAAACAACACAGTATTCTAGAATAGTGCTTCTCAAAGTATGCAGTGAAGAACTTTGTTTTCAATCTATCACTGACTGCTGCTTTCATAAAGTACGAAAGAATCACTAGGAAAAATAAAATTCAAAAAAGATACAAATTAAAAGCCCCCCACCCCCAATTTTATTATCAGCTTCAGTGGACGTAAAATGACACAGTCAAATTAGTATAAAAGTTTGGAAATGCTTACTCTCAGTTTCTGTACTTATCTCCTCACAGGTGGATGACAGTTGCAGACTGACACTGGTCCATGGACCACACTTTGAGCAGTAATGTGGTAGCAGAAATGCCTTTAAGATTTTAGTTCTCAGCCCAGAATTCTATAACCAAACTATCAATCATGATGAGAGCAGAATAATGGAATACTGAGACTTGCAAAAATGGAGACAATTTATCTCCATGAATCCTTTCCTAGGAAGCTACTAGGAGGTATTCAAGCAAAATGAAGGAATAAATCTAGAAAGCATAAGGCAAGTCCAGTCAGGGGAAGCTAACAATGAAGTCCTCCAGCCTCTCCATTCCAACCCGGACTGGTGTGAGATGTCCACCTGCAAAGCCAGGCCATTCCCTGCCTTTCAGCAAGCAACTCCTGCAGCCCTCCAAGTTTAAACCCCCAGGTGTGAACCTGCGATGGGGCTATGTGATGTGTCAGAGAGAAACTATGACAACCAGGCAAGGAAAGTACCAGAAAAAGGAGGGCCTTGACTTCACCTGTGCCTTTGCTGGGACTTTCTTATCTTCATGAGTCTATGCACCAGCCCTCCCGCTAAAATCCAGGCTCAAATCTTGAGATTGCTTCTCTCTGAGATTGTCAGAGGGGCAAGTACAGAAAGTAACCGTGAGGTTCCCAGCTTGGCATCCACTCTCCCCTCATGTCTGCTCAGGCTCACGTCACTCTTTCATTTCCACTCTGGCGGGCCAATACAAGACCTAAAATATTTGCATTCCGTTTGAGTTAATACCACATTTTCTGTAATTATCCCCGCTGCTAAAATCATTTTCTTGTGTGCTTTTTGAGCATGAAGGGAGGGGCGGGGGGACCGAATTAATTCCTTGGCAACAAAAATCTAATTAATCAAAAACCGTTCTGTGTCATTCAGAGCCTCTTCAGCCCATGAACACAACAGCCAAAGGGAGCAGGAACACTTGGCTTGGTAGTCAGAAAAAAAAAAATCAGATGCTTCTTTAGATAGCAGTTTCTACGAGTAAGTGGGAAGCAGCATAGCATAAATATGAGCAGGTGCTTTGGAGTCAGTCTGAGCTGGGCTTGAGGCCCAGCTCTGCCATTTCTTGCTACATGACCTTGAACAAGTTACTCTGTCCCTTTGGTCCTCAGTTTCCCCATTTGTAAAATGGGGATAACAATACTCTCTCATAAGATCAGCAGAGACATTGAGATGACATCTATAAAATCTTGAGAGCATTTGTCACATTGAAAACACAAAGCGTTGATGATTTATTAACATCCTCAAGCACTGCTGCCATTATATACATGATAAACTCTGGGGAGACAGGTTTTTTTTTCAGCTTTTTCAAAGCAGTTTTTAAACAGCTTTAACTAAAAGAAGTATATTTTCAGAAACACATACTAAAGAAATAATAAGAAATGTATGAAGATTTAGCTGTAGGTGTGTTCATCATGCTATTGATTCTGATAGAAAAAAAAGAAAACTATCTAAATGTCCTAAAATAGGAATTGGTAAATAAATCATGGTACACCCAAACAAAGAATAATTACTCTTCAGAGTGGATATCAAAGAATAGTTTATTAATGGGAGTATGGGGTGTGGGTAAAAGCCAGCTACCGGGTTCTAGCAAGTATAACCGTGGCTTATTTCATTCAGAATATTTTCTAATTGTGTCTACATATACGTACAGAGAAAAATCGTCTGAAAGTATGGCCAAGGTGAGGGTTTTTGTTTTGGGGTTTTTTGTTTGGTTTTTTTTTTTTGAGTATTTGTCTTCTTTTGACCATCTGTATTTAAAAATTTTCTTTATAATTTTGTGATTTAAACTGTTGACATTTTACTTTATTTTCATCAAGAGGACTGGAGATTTCCCAGCTTCGCTCACCCTCACAGCTGTCTGGCTGTGACCCTGGAATGATTTAAAGCCAGCCTGGAGGCTCTGTAAACACAGAAGATTCAGTGACCTGGGTCCCAGTTGTCAGCCTGGTTCCCTGATGATTTCTGCAAAAGCCACCAGTGCCAGCCTCCCCGGTTAATAGGCAACAGCTCCTATGAAAGAAGTAATTCCACCCTGACATTAACTGGGGTCACCAGCGAGGAGCAAGGGGGTTGTTTGTGGAGTCATATCTGCTTGCTTTTGTCTTCTTGGGAGGACAGCCGGGGACCCTGTTTGCCTACCCTTCACCTTCCTTTCACTCCCCTGGGAAGGCTCTTAGCTCCCTGTGAGCTCTAAGGCAGGAATGAGCTGCCAAACTGCCCACTCCCTTTTTCTCCAGCCCTCAGATACCACCTACCCACACACACCCAATGCTGCTGGAGGGCTGCAGCCCCCTTCTCCCCTCCAGTCCCCCTCAGGCAGTGCTGTATGCTCTCCTCGGGAACCAGCCATCCCTTTTCCTGCCCCCTCACCCCTCCACACACACAAACTACCCATTCCCTCCTGAGAAAGAAAGACAGATCTGATCTCAATCACTTATAACCACTGTTGCATTAGTTATCTCCATCCTCCACCTCCGTGTACAAATAGAAGCTCTGACTCGAAAGAGTAACCACAGAGTTTTTACAGCCCTTTATAGTTTGCAAAACCCTCTCCTCTGCAGGGTTTCCTTCAACCTTCGCAACAGGCCTTGGTGGGGAAGAAGGTGGTGCTATCTTCCCATTTTACAGACAAGGAAAGTAAAGTGAGGCTGAGAGGTAAACCACAGGTCTTAACCCAGGTCTCTTGATGCCAGGCCCTTACCGTTGAGTTAGGCTACCAGGTCAGAGTTCTCTCTACAGCAACTCTCATTAGTAGCACACTGTCCCATAAGATAGAAACAGTTGTGATTTTTCACAGAATTTGGGATCAGTTTGGGGAGTACTGAGCTATAAATAAAAGCAGAATTGCATTGGAAGGAAGAAAGGAAAGAAGGATGGAAGGGAGGGAGGGGAGAGAGTGAAAAGAGAGAAAGAGAGAGAAAGAAGGAAGGAAGGAAAGAAGGAAGGAAGGAAGGAAGGAAGGAAGGAAGGAAGGAAGGAAGAAGGAAGGAAGGAAGGAAGGAAGGAAGGAAGGAAAGAAAGAGAAAGAGAAAGAACAACTAAAAAAACGAATCCAGAGGGAGGAGAAAGGCAAGCAAAAAGCAGACATGTGGGCAAAACTCACTACCCAGGTCTACTCATAATATGACTATATGATTCAAGCCCTAGTCTCATAACAAGTCTCAGGACTATGGTTTCAGGGTCCCCTGTCACCTGCATGCACAGTCCATGGAAAGCCCAAGGCCAGGCGGAGGGGTGGGGGGGCGGCGAGCGGAGCGTGGAAATACCCGGCTCTGAGCACGGCAGAGCAAAGCACAATGATGTTGTCCTAAGAGCTAAAGGCTCTGATGAAGTTTGAAGACATGCCTTTGGGGCTTTCAAGAGTTTTTCCTTCCAGAGACTCTTGCAAGACATGAAGCAGGTGCCATAATGAAATGCCATCCTGTTGACTCTCTAATGGAAGAAATAAACCTTGACGCAAAACAACAGTGAATTGGAACATTTCAGTGGCAGAGTTAAAAGAGAAAGCTGTAAATAGGAAAATGGAAGAAAAATAAAACCCTCAAGACAGCTTAACTCGGATATTCGGTATGTATTCATTTAATTCAACAAACACTGTATGTGTCTCCATGGCCTGGGTCTATGAGCGTTACAGAGATCAGGACAAGATTGGCCCCCGTGGACTTCTCACCTTGTGGACGTACTTCTTCAGGTTCCTTCATGTGACAGATTGTATTTTCCAAAAGCAGCCAGCCAGAGATTTCTGGCCATAAAAAACCTTGCTACTCCTTTATCAAAAAGTGGAGCCCATTTCCCCTCCTCAGGGAACAGACAGGCCTTTGTGATGCTGTTGACAAAGTAGGACGCAGCAGAAGTGACATTGCCCACCTTCTAAGGCCGAGTCATAAAAGCCCATGTGACTTCTGCCTGGTTCTCTCTCTCTTTTCTGGACCCTCACTCGTGGGTTGGTAGAGGCAGTGCCATCATATTGTGAGGAAGCCCAAACTGGTCTCTGTAGAAAGGGTTCAAGGCGAGGCCCATGCGGACAGGAACTGAGGCCCCAGCCCCAAGCCAGGCTCAGCCAGCAGAAGTGGGCGTGAACAAGCCTTCCTTCTGATGAGTGCAGCCCCTGCGTTGGAGCCCTTCAGCTGAGACTCCAGATATCACGGAGCAGAACCAAGCCCTCCTTCTTGTGCCCTCTCTGAATTTGTATGTTAACCCCAAATATGGTCGTCTTATACCGCTACATTTCGGAGAAATTTGTTACTCAGTTATAGTGACTGGAATATCTTGAGTTTTTAGAGCCAGGCAGACCTGGTTTTAAACCCCAATCCTGCTATTTCCCAGTTGAAGGATGCTGGCAGAGTTACTTTATCTGTCTGAGCCTCGCTTTTCCTCTCTGTAAAATGGAAATAACATCTATCTCACATGGGTGCTTTGAGGAATACATGCTACGATGTATATAACACAGCTAGCCTAGTACTGTGGGAACAGAGAGAAATTACTGTGAGCACTGTGAGAAATTACTGTGGTCATCCACAGGGCTAGAGTCATCATACAAGCATCCTTGAAAGAGGTGAGATAAGCACGGCCTTGAACAGTCTGGACAGAGGAGGTGCTGGGCTTCCAGGTGGACCCATGCGGAAATCTCTCTGGAGGCACCCCCATCTGTGGGCAAGGTCTGGATGGGCCTGCCTGGCTTCCTGCCCCCACAGCCCTGCAGTCCCTGATCCAGGAGCTACTCGACAGTCATCTGGACTTTCTACTTTGCTCTAGAAACAAGTCTGCCCAAGCCAGGGGAAGAGCAAATTAGATGCCCCACTTCTTGCCTATTCTGTCCAACCTGCCCAGCGGATCAAGGCAGCTGCTGAGGATCTCGAAAAATTCTGACAATTGCCTAGGGCCTCCCCACACCTCTGACTCCCCACTCACTTCCGACCCGAGCTTCGTCCCACTTTCATCCCTGTGCCTGCTCTTTGCGTTTGTAGAAGGATCTTGGTTTCCCCAGCTTGAAATTTAAACACTCTCTGAGTACTCTGGCTCCTTCCCATCTCCTGGTTCTCTCTGCCTGATCCCAACCTCAGCACCAGCCTAAACATAATAAAAAGTAGCTACCATTTACTGACCTTCCATGCCAGGCATGTCCTCACATTATCTCATGTAAACCTCCAACAATCCTCTGAGGTTGGTACCACCGGTACCAACCATTTAAGATGAAGATATACATGCCACTCAGAGAAATTAAATCTCTAGCCCAAGGACACCAACAAGCTAGTGGTAAAGGCTCTGAGAGCCCTAAAATCTGCATATTCTAAGTAAACCCTGATACCATGTTACCTTACTTGGCCTATGTGGCATGCACACATCCACCCCACAGCCTGCAGTTGCACCAGGTCATTCTCCACTTTCCTTCTGGCCTGGAATCCTTCCCTGAGATCCCACAGGTAGCTGTCTGGACACAGACCTCTCCCGTGCTGCCTGCTCGTCTCAGCTCCTACTCAGCAGCCAGGATACCCCCATTCCCAAAGGCCAGGATACCTGGGATGATGTGATGCTACAGGCAATGAAAAGATGGGCTGGGATAAGGACATCACAGTATCTAAAGAATGTAAAGGCAGCCCCTAGGGGTGGCTTCCCCAGTCGTGGCCTCTCCTAAGATAACACAACAGGGCTTCTGGTAGTCTGTCAGATATACAGATATCTCAGAGCCATGTTCCTTGGGGCAAACAATGAAAGAGTATGTTGACTTTCTAGACAATCTTAATTTACTGCTACCCATTACCAAAGCAACTGTTAAGCTATTTATTGGAAACTGCCCCCCTCAGTACGACGAAGCCGTAACAACTGGGTCAACTAAACAAAGTCAATGTGGTGGGTGCTCAATAAGTATTCGAATAAATGGATGGATGACAGATGCCAGATGCTTTGCCTATAAATGCACATCCAATGCCCAGCTCTGCCCCATGTAATAAATTCTTTGAAGAACAGGGGTTATTATAATCCAGGGGTGAACTGATGAGGAAGGGGCAGATGAAAGACGCCCTGGGGGAAAAAAATGGTCCGATTAGATGATAGATTTGGTATGGAAAGTGGACGAAAGAGAGAGTCCAGGATGTCCCTGAGTTTACAGCCTGGGATACCAGCAGGCAAAGGAGGCTATGCCCATCAGGGGGCAGAGGAGAGGGGATGCTGACTGGAAGGGGCACAGACCCAGTGTGAGTGCTCAGTGGGGTGTCGCTGTAGGACAGGAAGGAAGGCATGCTGAGCTCGAGAGACTAGAAGAATCATCAGAAGGAAATATCCAGCGGGTAGCTGGCTAGACAGGAGCCATCTTCTAGGGTGTCATCTGCAGAGGTGATAATTGAGGCTGCTGAAGGAGGGAGAAAGGAAGGCGTCACCAGGGAGGAGGTAGAGTGTCAAGGAGCGGGGTTTGTTTGGCCAGGAGATGAACCACTTTCAGCTAACAAGACTTGCCATGTGAGTGAGAGGTGTAGCATGTTGCACTTGGGGGCAGTCGACTAACCCCAGGGTTGCAGAATTTCCAACTATACTACAGGGACACCAAGACCACGGGAGCAAGCAGAGACTGGAGAGAGATCCAAGGGGTAGAGGAAGGGGAGTTTGAAAGGAAGTCAAATCATAAACGCCAAGAATAGTATCAAAACAGATGAAGCCAGGAGTGTGGGAAGGACAGGGCAGCCAGCTCAGAAAATCAGAGGGAAAACAGGGTAGGGCTGGATGACTGTCTAGGAGATAGGAGTTCGAAAGGCCAGAAAGGCATGTCGCCTCAAAGAAAGAATCAGTACAAGAGAGATAAACCACACGGATACAGATTTCAGCCCAGTAGAGAATATTTTTCATACCCCAAAATGGGAAGGAGTAAACTGGGAATAAAACTGGGTATCTGACCCAATGCTGGACACCCCTTAGAAGAGATGTGCAGAGTACACTGACGCTTCACCTAGGGCACTGGACCAAAGGACCTTTAGGGTCTGTCTCACCCGAGACACCAGTTTTCACCAGCCACTCTGCCACGCTTCTCTAGTGCTCAGCACTGCCTTGTCACCAGGTGATATTTTCCTTCTTCATTTATTAGTTTACAAGTTCCTCCCATATTATTATCATTAACAAATTATCCCAATACTCAGTGGCTTAAAAACAACATTTACTATCTCACAGTTTCTGTGGGTCAGGAATGCAAGGGCAGCTAGCTGGGTCTTCCTGCTTTGAGTCTCACAGGCTATAATCGAGATGTTAGCCACTACAGTCCCCTCAAGGCTCAACAGGGAGCATCAGCTTCCTGGCCCACTCATGTGGTTGTTGGCAGGATTCAGTTCCTCATGGAGTGGGTCTGAGCCTCAAGAACTGTTAGTCAGAAGCCGCCCGTGGTTCCCTGCCACGTAGGTCTCTCCAGAGCCTCTCACAGCATGGTGGCCCGCTTCATCAGAGCGAGCAAGCAGGCAAGAGAAAGCTGGCAAGATGGAAGTCACATTCTTTTTGTAACCCAATCAGAAGTGACCTCACATCACTTGGGCTGTATTCTGTTTCTTAGAAGTGAGTCATTAGGTCCAGCCCCCAGTCAAGAGTTGGGAATTACATAAGGCTGTGACTACCAGGGGTCATGGCTGCCATATTACTTCACCCACCATCCTGAAGGCAAGCTCCATGACAGCAGGAACTTTATCTGCTTTGTTCACCTCTCAGTACCTGACACAGAGTAGTACATGTTCAATATATATTTTTTAATGAATGAACAAGATAAACTGTAGCTCCATGAATTCCCAGTACTGCAATGCATATACATGCTTGTTGAGTGAATGAATGAACAAATGATCTGAATGTCCTTTGGTGAACATTTGACACAGTACCTAAATCGCTAGCTAAAATAAATTGAAGAAGGTGAGTGGCTTAGTGGATACCATGATAAGTAAGAGTTCTCAGGCATAATTACTGATAAACCCTGTTTCCCAAGCATGTGTCCATCAGACCACTTCAAAGATGCTTAAATAACTTGGGGAATCCTCTGACAGACATGTGTTAAAAGTATCTGTTGCCCCTAGAGAAGGAGATGGAAGGCGCTCCAGAGGGTTTAAATTTGCATAATTGTTTCCCCTTGATTGGCTCCCCTCCCTACTAAAGCTGATATCCTGGAGATGCCTTTCTGAGCGACAAGTATATTGTTAACACCAGGCCTGCTGATTGGCGGGCCTATTAAATTATAAAGAAGGCCCCAAATGAGCAACTGTGGGGACCAGGAAGAGGAGACTGGTAAGAACATGTTCTCCCCATCTCCACCCCAATCCCTACCATGGCTGTTAATTGCGAAGGGGAGCCTCGATAAATTATATTGAAAACAGATAAACAACTCGAGCTGTGTTTATTAAAGAAATAACAAATGGCACGATGCCAGCACAGATGAGCTTCGCTATAATCAGTGTATTTATTTTATCCCCCCCTATAAAAAAAAGTCTGAGCTTCTTTTTAAGCCCGATAAACTCATTATGCTAAGTTTCAGCCTTCATAGAACTGAGGCTTTTCTATATTTTAATTTATTTTAGTAAATAATTATTCTGTTTGGCTGAGAGAATGCATGTCTGTATAATTTAATAATTGGAAGGGTTATTACAGGTGATTAATAGAAATCGTAATCAAGTACTGAGAATATAATAGTGTTGGTGGGAGCTGGGAAAGAGTCTGCATTCCATCCTCCTGCCCCTTTTTGGAATTAGGGATTTGGTACTTGGAACAGAAATTGCCTTTCTTCTCCATCTGAGATCTACTTCTGATACATGGTAAGCTTCTCTTCAGAGCTCTGAAATGTGCCTCTGTGTATCTGTACGAAAGAAACGAGAAAGGGAGAAGTCGAGAGAAGAACGAGAGAGAAAAAGAGAGGCAAGAACTTAAATGACTGGTTCTTCCAGGCCAGAGGTTCCCAAATGCCCATCCGAGCCCCGACCTGTCCCTTCAAGGTTGATCACTGAAGTTTTCCCCAGTCCTCACGAAATGAGAAATATAAGAATAATACAGTGGCTTTCCCAGAGTCAAAATGTACCCCAATGTTTTTCTAATTCTGGGATCATCCTTCACCCAGTTTGAGGGTAAAAAATGTCTTGTTAAATAAGGATCATTGGCAACATCTTTCTCCATCTCCTTACTTGGAAAAATGAAAAGTTGGCAACTTTTGACTTCTTCCTTTTTTTTTTTTTTTTTGCATTTAGTTTAGAAATTTCCTAGTCTGTGAAACCCCAAAGTCTTAAAACTCTGTCTTAGACCGGAGTCTCAAGAGTAAAAGTATCAGGGTCCAGACTTTCAAATTTCATTTTTCTGAGCTATTTCCTTGTTTATTAAATGGCAAAACTGATTAACCTATGTATTAATTCAGCAATTCAAAAATATTGAGTATCTATTATGTGACAAGCATTATTCTTAGTGGTGATGATAAACAAATGATGTGTTTTAGTAATTAATGGATTTAGTTGAAGGGGTGTTACCCCTATAAATGTAGAGATTTGCTGTTCGTAGCTAAGGCAACAACTATTATTCCTAAGTATTAGTAAGGGATCACTAAGTGTTTGCTGACACTTAGTGATAATTACCATGTTATAATTACCATGTACTATACATGGTAATTATAACAGATAGAAAGCTTCTTTGTATATTTTAATATTGTTGTTGTTGCCAGGAAATGGACCCTTCAGGCCCAGCCAGAGCCAGCTGAGGAGCCCTAAGGAACCAAAGCCTACAAGGGGCCACATGACTGGCACCCCATTATCACTCCAGACATGTCAGCTACCCAGCTCCCCTGCCAGTGGGCTCCCAGCCAGCCATACCCAAACCCCAGACCTACTCTCTGGCCCCTGCCTTTCTGATCCTGATTACAACCTTTCTCAGTCCTGACCTTTCCCAGCCCAGCCCACTGTCGCTGGCTCTGGCCTATGGGTCAGCCTCAGGGTGCTCCCTCCACTGTCCCCTACCAGCTGGAATCTGCTTCTCAAACTGGGACACTGTGGTTTGGGCAGGAGCTTCTGGGGTTGGGGCTGACTCTTATAAAACAGACCTCTCCTCTCCTAGGGACAAATCCTGATGCCGTGCAGGCACCAGTGAGCTAGGCAGGATCACTGCTCCTGTGAAGGTGGCATACCTAGAAGCCGCAGAGAGGCAAAAGCTTTAATGCATTAATTCATGCATCAAATATATTCGATTTGTACCTAACATATACCAGTCAGTGTGCAAGGTACTGAGCAGATAGCAATGAACAGGCAAATTCCCTGTAGACAGAAATACTTATTTGATACAAAACCAAGGAGTGATTGGCGTTAGGATAAATAAAGCAGGGCAAGTAAGGTGACAGAGAGGCCTTCTCTAAAGGGGTGGCATTTGAGGCGGACTCCACAAGCCTTAGGGAAAGGCATTCCAGGCACAGGGAACAGCAAGTACAAGGGCCCTGAGGCCTAAGTATGCTGGAATGTTTAGAAATGGGGAGGAAAAAAACGGCTAGAGTAGTAAGCCCTGGAAGCACTGCAGTGGCAGTAAAGAGGATGATGGGCAGCTGGTTCACATGGTGCCCAGAAGACAATTGTGAGGACTCTGGATTTATTCTGAGTACTTAAGAAACTAATAAGAAAATTTCTGATTAATCAAAAGCAGGGGAAGTCTTGAGCTGAGGCCAGGCCTGGCCAACCAAATAGTCATGAAAGAGGCAGCCTGTCTTCAGAGAATTCCTTCTAGCCTCTTCTTCCTCCTCTACCTTCCAGCCTCACCTGACTTCTCACCGCCCCGCTACCTCAACAGCCTCATCCAGACAAAATGACAGACACACACAGACAAGCAGTCAAGAGGGCCCTTGATCACCCTATCCTCTGCTCAGCTGACCGGCTGACCCAGGCAATGGGCATGATGTCATTATTCGGTCAGTCATCAAACATCCACAGATAACTGGCTTCTCTGGGCCGTGCTCTTTGCTAGGCCCTGAGGCTCCATCAGTGAACTAGGCAGGCCTGGCCCTTACCTATGGGGAGCTTACTCAAGGACTGCTTTTCGGCTATGGTCAGTTCATCAGCGCTCGGGGTGCGAGAGGGGTCAGGGTTGGCTAAAATGCCTCTGAGGAAATGTCCATGTCACCTCTCATGAAGACTGTGCTTGCCATTTTGCAGAGCGGCCCATGGGACAAATCGCTTTTCTCCATAGAAGTAGCCACTCCTGCAGCCTGGCAGTAGACAACAAGCCAGGTGACCAAGGATTTCGTCCTGGCTCCACCACACCAGGTCAGCCGATGACTCTGAACAATCTCTTCTGCTCTCTGAGCCTCTGGGCTCCCCATCTATCACAGGAGGGGCTGCAGAAGCCACGCCTTCTTACATCCCTCCGCTGTCCTGGAACCATCCCCGTGATTTTGGCCATATACACTCCTTCCGCCTTCGGTTCACTTAATTGTATTTAAGTTACTTATACAGGGCTTAGTACAAGCTGGAAAATGTTCTAAGTGCTTTATATGCATTAACTCATTTAATCATCTTAATACCCTTATGAAGCGGCTCCTATTTTTACAGATGAGGAAACTGTAGCACAGAGAATTATTTGCCCATTATCCCACAGCTAGTAAGGGTTAGAGCTGGAAGGTCATCAGGCAGGCTGGCTTTAGAGTCCATCCTCTTAACTATCAGAATATGCTACTTCTCTTAGTATTGTTAAACTAATTCACTTTTTGTCAACTTTCTAAAATCTTTATGTCATGGCCATCAATTGGAAACCTATATGACTTGCCATAAATAGAAGAGACACATTAAAATATATGACTCTTAAATTTAAAACTCAACATTTCTCTATGTGATTCCTAAGATCATCTCTCAGACTACCAGGGGACACTCAGAGACAATCGGGAGAGGATGCCCTAAAGGTCTTTCCAGCCTCATTATATGGTGACTTTGTCACTTCCAGGCACCTGCAGGCTTCCCAGGGAGCAGCTTGGGGGTGGACAGCCTCCCACCTCTCTGGCCCTCCTTTCCCACCCACGAATGCCACTCAGCCTCCTGTGCTGTGAGGGCTTCCACAGAATTCAGGCGCCACCAGCCTGGGGCTTTGATGACTCACCCGCCTCCTCCGCTGTGGGTAACGCGCCCACTCAGGAGTGGCAACACCCAGGCCTAGGGCTCCCTTCACAGTCTGCCTTCTCAAAAGACAGCCCGCTAGAGGTGTGTGCAACCTGCTGCCGGAGTAATAGACAGTTCTCCGTTGTTCTGGGCAACCCTTCAGGGAATGCCAGCAACAACTGCAGGTGCGGGGGTGGGCGAGGGTGGGTGCTGGCATCGCTGCCTCGGCTCTGCCAGACAAGAGTTCCCAGGATAAGGAGCATTACTCACACTTCTGCGGCTGCAGCACTTTGCAGAGTAGGGCTCTCCCGCCACGCGTCCCCCGGCCCCTGCACCAGGCTCTATAAAACCGAGGGTTTTCTTGCATTGGCAGCGGAAGGGAAGAAAAGTAGAGAACTGGTGACACAGGACAAAACGGCTCCCCACTGAACGGTTTTCTTTAGCCTGGAGTACAAATTCACCTGGGGAAGATGCGGTTGTTTGGGGAACCGAATTCTGCAAATGCCAGTGAGCGGCAGGTGGGGCTGCTCCAGGTGCCCAGCTGGCCATCGTTCAGAGGGTGCAGTTGAGTCACAGATGTGAGAAATCGACTTGGAATCACCTAAAAAAATTAAGTTTGAATCCTGTCTCTACTTGGGCAAGTGTGTGAACTTGGGCAGGTCATTTATCTTCTCTCAGCCTCCATTTCTTCATCTTTAAAATAGGAATAATATCTTGGGCTGCCCAGCTTTCTAAGGGTCATTGTTGGGACAGAATGAGAGACAGTTGCTCGGAATGTGTCTTGAAGGTGGCAAAACTCCCTGTGGCTATGGGAGTTTGAGACGGTGAGGAGTTAACCACCCTTACCTGGTGACACCAAACCTAGTGTCAGGGGCAAGGGTGGTTGGTTTCAGGGCTGCCCTCTGAAATGCGGACATGGTCTTACCTACCTCTGCAGCCACAGTAATACGTAAAATGAAGCAGCATTTAACCTGTAAGATAACCAGACTCTCAGGAGAGCAGGATGAAATGAAGTTTTGGCTTAAACAAGATTAAAAATATTTTCCATAGACGAGGTAAAGGGGGTCAAATATGTGGTGACAGAACACAGTGTGTGTGTGTGTGTGTATATATATATATATATATATATATATATATATGTATATGTATATACATATATATACATACATGCCTTACTGTTAAAGTGTACAACCGAAACCTATTGGATTTCGTTAACCAATGTCACCATACAAAAATTAATTAAAAAAATTTTTTCCAACTCCTTATTTTGAATGAAATACAGGTTTGATTCCCATTGTCACTAGTTTACCAAGTGAAATTTGGCTTGCGGGGTAGAGTGGGGGAGACAACTTTATTTCAATTGGAAATTCCAATAGATGGCCGATACTTGGGTTCAGTTCGGGCTCCAAGCAGAAAGATTGTTTGCACTCGTTTGGGTTTGGAGTCTGTTACATTTGGGATTCCCTGGCCTTTTGTAGCCAGGTTTGGCTGAACGAATGACATTCATCATATTGTGCTTTTCCGATCATAATTAATTTGCAAGTCAGAATTAATTTGATAGAGGGCATTGAGATTTGGCTATGGAGGTAATGGGAGCCTCCACACACTGCTTCCTTCCTTCCTTCTTTCATTCATTCATTCAACAAACATTTATTAAACTCCTGCCGTTCCAGACCCTCTCCCTAACTCAGGGAAAATGAAGATAAGAGTTTCTGATCTCGAGAAGCTCACAGTTGGTTGAGAAACAAGCCTGTAGGGAAATACATTACAAGGTAGCATGTCAAGAGCTATAGTCAAGACCTCTATCTAGAACCGGACAAAGGACGGAAGCAGCAGTGTGGGCCAGGAAAGCCTTTATGCAGGAGGTGGTCCCTGGTCTGGATCTCGAAAAGCCAGTCAGGTTCATCGGCTGCATGACACTTACTACATTCTGATTCTTATTTATTTACTAGTGGACGTGTTTATTTCTACACAAGCTTGCACACATGCACACATACACATGCACGCACACGCACATAGAGGCCACTAGAATATCAGCAGCATGAGGGTGGGGACTCGGTCTTGTTCACTGCTACATCCCCAGCACCTACAGCAATGAATGGCACGTGCTTGTTAAACGAATGATAGGAAGGAGGGATTTCAGTCAGAGAGCACAGCATGTTCAAAGTGGTCGTTAAGAGGAACCAGGTTAGAAAGGGTAAAGAGGGTCATTTCGCTGATGGTGGAAGAGAAATCTTGTGGGCTGGCACAAGAACTGGCAGCCGCTGGAACATTCCACCAGCGGGCAGGGTGTTTGCAAAGGAGGCACGTACCGGACAAGGAACAGCTGGATGTAGCCGAGGCTTTCAAAGTGGCCTTATTTTTTAGAAGGGTTCAGGTCATCCACCCCACCCACACCCACACAGACTCAATTTTTGCACAAAATTTGCCCAGAAACTGGTAGGCAGAGAAAGCTGACACCAGCCATGGGGCAAGAACATTAACCAGACAGTGAGAAAAACAGAGCAAAAAAAAAAAAAAGACTTGATACTGCACATAATCCTGCCTCCCCCGACCCTGCCAAGGCCCTGGGACAACCTAAGGTGACAGCTACAGAGCTAAGGAGGCCAGTCTTATAGAGCTGCCATTTGGAAGGCAGCAACATAAGCAAATAAAGTTCATTTCAGATTTTATGGGCTTAGGACAGGGAGCCTTGTGATAAGCAAACAGCCATGACTTGGAGGGGAAGCAAGAAGTCTAAACCTTAATACCACACTTATCACTTATTACTGAGCCAGAAAGGTAATCAGAGCATTAGGTCTGCAAGTGTCAAACAGCATAATGATGTTTGACCTTGCCAAAGGGTATGGATTCTGTCTTGAGAACTTGTTAGCCACTGTGAGCTCGATTTGCACAGGATGTGTCTGTGTGTGGAGGGGGAGGAGGGAGAGAAGGAGGGGACTTAATTCCCTAAGAGAAGAGAGGCCAGTAGAGGCAGCACATTCAGCAGTCGCCCAGGTGGCTGCAAATAAAAGATGGGACTTGCCTAACAGTTCAAAGCAGAACAGCTCCTGAGATGACTCATTTACTTTGGCTTCAGGAAAGATGCCAGAGATAAGGAGCAAAGAGAAGGGAAGAGGAAAGCCTGCATTGATTCTGTTCACAAAGGCAGGCAAAAGAGCCTCCAGCCAGAAAACAAACCTGCTGAATGTCACTCATTCTGGGGAAACTGAGAGAGTTTCTAGGGATATTCAGAAGAGGTAAAGCATCAAGCGACAGCGACAGCGTCAAGATGAATTTACAAATTTAACTAACCGTGAAGATGCATCTACTAAGTAAATTAGGTCCCTTAACTCACACTTCTTCCTTTTAAATCATCACCAATCTCTAGCTGGTCAGCCCTCCAAACCAAACCTTCACCTTACACCAGAGACAATGGCGATGAGGTAGGAAGAGCACTGGGCAGCTGTCAAATGTTCTTCCTCTTACTGCTAGTCTCCGCAGCCTCTAAGCTGCAATTTCCTCATCAGTAGAATAGACATTAAGACTGATGCCACATGACTGCTGAGAAGATTAAATAAGAGATGTGAGAATGCATTGGAAAAGTTAGGCATCTGTCTATATTTTTAACAAGTGAGGGCGCTGAGTTTCTGAGAACTGAAGTGATTCAAGCCCAGGAAATCAATGAATGGAAAGCAGAACAAGAATTCCTGCCTCCCCATCCAGTGCTCTTTCTACTAAACCACACCTACCAACATGTAAAGAGCTTTGATTATTCCGTGGGTGCACATCTTGTCTCCTCAAGCAAGTTTCTCTAGAACGAGGATTATGTACCCTATACAGTTCTTGGTACTTAACAACAGCAGCCAACACGTATGAAGCCATTACAGTGTGTTGGGCTTTGTTCTGAGTGATTTTCTTACACTAACTTTTATCTGCACATTAAATCCATGAGGTAAAGTACTGTTATTATTATCTCCATTATTACAGATGAGGGAACCGAGGCACAGGTTAAGAAACTGACCCAAGAGCACCAACCGAGGCTGTCTGACTGGCAAGCTCTGCTCTAACCACTATGAGCAGAAGCACTGATGTCACACAGAGCTAGCTGTGTTACCCCAGGGAGGCCTGGCACAGTGCTAGTACATTCCAGGAACTCGATCGATTGCGGTTTCCCTGGACCTGAAGAAAATCCTGTGATTTTGCCACATACAGCCCTGGTGCTGGCTTTCTGGATAACCCAGAAGCACGTCCACACTTTCTTCCTCACAGAAGGGACTCAAGGCAATATGTCTTGAAATGTGATGAACAGTCACAAACGAACATTAACAAGCAAAGAGAAACCTCTGACTTCGCCAAGAGTCAAAAAAAACACAAATTAAAATTAGATACTCTTTTCACTTATCAAAATAGAAAAAAAAAATTTAAATGATAATCTCTAATGCTGGCAGATATGGAGTAAAACAGGCATTCCTACACCCTACCTATAACAGTGAGCTTTGATTATACTTCTCTGGACAACAGTTTAGCCGTTTATAGTCGATTCCTGTTATTCTCAGTAGTTACATTTTATGAAGTCATCACAAACACTGAATTAGTGAATACTAAACCACTGCTCCTAGAAAAATACAGGGTTAGGTTACTACGAGCCTCTGGTCACAAGATTTTTGTCAACTGATAAATACATACCTTGTTTTACATGTATTTCTGTTTAAAAACACCTTATTTAACATGCTATATAGTGTTGATTTATTAACATTGAACTCACGGTCAACAGCATTGTAACTCAGGCCTGAGTGAAGCTTATCAAACACAAGTATTTTCTCTGCGAGGCACACTGCAGCCTTCTTATGCTTGGAAACACGAGACGGCACTTTCAGTACATCTGCGGGATGTTTTAAACAGCAAAATCACACATACAAATAGCACAAAAATGCAAAAAAAAAAAAAAAGCGGGGGGCCCAAGTAGACCTCTAAAGGACACTTGTTTACAGTATAAGTAGGAGAACTGAAACAAGAAGGCAGAGCACCTTGTTTCACTGCAGCTGGGAACATGCGTGATAGGCTGCTCAAATTTTTCCACTGCACATATCAGCAAAATGACCACAAAAGCCCAGTGAGTATGGATTTTGAGGTTACAAATACATCTTAGCAAGTAGGCGAATTTGCAAATACGGAATCCGCAAAAAAATGAGGATTAACTGTATTTATTAAGAATCTAAAATGCTCACACATGTCAAAAGGGGCAGGTGACACAAATCTAGGCTTGATTTCCTAAGTGCCTTTTGAACTGGTCCTATTTCAGGAGAAAAAGATCCATTGGGGTCTCAGAGTAGAGTACCGCCTGGTAAGAACCACTGTGTGCTTCAGGCTGAAAACAGTAGCAAGGAAACTGTGTAAAGTCTCTTGAACACAATTGGACTGGGGGACAGGGAGCACCGTAAAGCCAGGGACAGGCTTCAGGCTTCCCTCCCCTCACAAACTCAAGGCTCTGTCCTCAGGGAGAAAGTTCTCACAAGAACCAAGCCCTTCTCAAGTCTATGCTGAACCCATGGTTCTGAGGATGGTGGGGAAGTCAAAGCCCCTCTCCCACTCTGACTTATCTCCTGCTCCTCTCCCCACTCAGCCTTGTTCCTGTCACATTGTTATCTGCTATTCAAATTTAATTGGACGTCCTTTTTTCCCTCTCAATCTGGTAACTCTACACATTTTACAGATGAGGAAACTGAGGCTCAGTGAGAACTAATGACTTAAATGACTTGCCCCAAGGGCACACAACCAGTGGGAGAGCCAGAACTAGCCTTAACCAATCTCCAACAATTAGCCAGCTTCTCATCCTCTCACAAAGACCTTGTGCCTCTGTGCCCAAGTTAATGCCCGCATGGCTGTATTAATCCATGTACTCTGAGGACTAACTTGCAGTTGAAATGTTTCCTTGGCCTTCAGTAAGGAAGAGGTTTCCATGTCTATATTTAATCATTTTTAGTAATTTTTTTGATTATAAAAATATACACCTGCAATATACTCACACAACAGAATACTATATACCAATGAAAAAGAACAGACTTCTCCTACACACAACGGAACAGATTGGTGAGTTTTTATGTATTCATACACATCAACTTAAAGAAATAATATTGAATAAGAATCCAGATACAAAAGAAGATATCCTGTATGATTCCATATATATAAAGTTCAAAAATACTTAAAAGTAATCTATGGTGATAGAATAGTGATTCTTGGCGGGCAGGGGGCAAGAGTAAGGAGGGTTACTGAGAAAGGACATGAGGGAACTTTTTGGGGTTTTAACAATGTGTATCTTAACCTGGGTATAGGTTGCACATGCATATAAATATATAGATCCAGCTGCTTAAGATTTGCATACTTTTCCATTCGTGGGTTATACTTCAATGAAAAACTAAAGACAAACAAAAAGATTAATATACACTCACTGTAAAAAATGAATAAAGTACAAGCATAAAGAACAAAACAAAAACCATCTCTATTCCCATCACTGGGAGATATCATAACTAACATCTTAAAGTGTATTCTTCCACATATTTACCCAATAGTATTAACTTTTCACGAGCATTTCCTAAGAAAGGAATCTGGGACCTAGTACCAGTCACTGGAGATGCTAATTTATTTAGGAGTCCAAATTTCCTGGATATGTCTTTCACTTACCCAGAAAGCCCTGACACTAGATTTAATTTGACCATTTTTAGAAAGGCATGGGACAATTAAGGGCAAATAAATGGAATTAAAATCAAATTGAATACAGCCTTTCAATGTTATGACTTAGAATCTGATTTTAAGTACGGTGATGAATATAAAATGAAAGCTTGGCCTGGAAGTCTGAAAAAGGCTCTTGAGCCTCCTGGAACCCAGAACACCACCTACTGGTCAAGATCTGCAATGACAGCCCACCACCACACCACCTGAAAGCATGGCCTTCCTATTTATAAGCCCCTACTTATAATGATAACCTCTTTTTATTATGAGTTTATATATGGCTCCCAATAGCTTGCCAGACATTTTTGCTTCCCTAGTGCATTACACAGACCTTAGGCTATAGGACTAGTTTAATAAAAAGTAGAATGAATAAAAGGATGGATAGATGGATGGATGGATGGATGATGACTGAATGGACAAAAGGATGGAAGAGCATTCTTGTGTGTCATTGTGAAATGAGGGAATAATCTCTGTCCTACCCACCTCTTTTTTGTTTGCCTTTTTTTTTTAATAAAAATGATGATTTGATATGCAGATAGTGAAATGATTACTAGTCAAGCCGATTAACATCATCTCAACATCATGAGACTTACTCATCTTACATCATTGCAACTTTGTACCCTTTGACCAATATCACCCCAGTCCCTACCCCTGGTAAGCACCATTTTACACTCTGCTTCTATGTATTAAACTTTTTTAGATTCCACATATAAGATCATACATTTTTTTTTTCTTTGCAGGCTTTGGGAAAGTGGATAAAATAACCATTGGGGAAAACCAATGGATGTGAGGGATTATTATGACAGCCCAACGCCAGGAAGTAGAGCAGTCAAATGGTGACCAGGGTGAGCAGTGAGGCTGCAGAGACAGGTACTGTGTTAAGAACAGGAAACTCAATTAAATGTGAAATGTCTTGACTCAGACAGTTAATAGGCACCTGACAGATTTCAGCGCTTTTCCCTTTCCTCTTCCTATTTTACAACCCGGCTCACAAATCCTTTCCATAAGATCTGAAGAGCAGAAAATGGAGATTTGTCCTTTCCAGGCCTCATTTAGAGGTGAGGTGATGTTTGATGTTTTTCTGTTGTTGATTTTGAAACAGGCCAGGGTCACTGTGCTTACGGATGTCAAAGTCCTCCCGAGTTAGGAAAAGTGGTTTCTGAGGCATCACTGTCGGGCTGCCTGATGGCGAAGTGCCCATCTGAGCATGTCCACTGTTGCCAGCACTTGACAAGCATCATGCCGGCCTTGCTTTTAGATGCTGCACAGCAGGGGCTCTGGTCCACATAAAAGTGGCATGATGTAGCAGAAAAGGGGTCAGAAGGCAGTGCTCTGACACTCACCAGCTAAGTGACCTTGAGCAAGTTAGCTTGCTCTTGCCAGTATATAAACCATCTTATTAGGCCAATGTAACAAGATAATGCCTGGTAAAACACTTTAGAAACTAAAGCACTGGCCCCGAGTTAAGGTATGGCTAATAATAGAAACTCAAATGAACGTCATGCCCCACTTGTGACCTGAGCGAGTTCAAAAGCTACAGGGAATGTCACCTGCATTGATCTAGACCCAGTTTATACTTACGGAATCCAACCCCGTTTTAGCAGCTACATCACACTCTTACTTCACATCGAGCTTAGAGCCTAGTAAGATTTACCCACTACTGACTTTTTAAAATATGGACTGCACCCCTTCAGGCATCATCCACTCTTTAGGCAATTGATTTTTTTTTAAACTAACTAAATGTAGACTTTAAGTTACATTTGCACTAGGTAAATTTTATTTTATTGCTCTGGTCCATCAATATAGGCTATTAAAATATTTTAATACTACTTTGGCCATTCCCTGTGTTCTCTCTCTGCTGACTTGATGACAGCCACACATTTCAACAGAGTACAATCCATATATTCATTCATTCAATATACATTTACTGAGCCCCTACTATTCCCTAGACATTGTGTTAGGAGCCAGGAGATACAAAGGGCATATCTGACAGAGTGGCAAGTGTCATCGTAAAAATATGCCCTGGCTGCTAGGGGTTCAAAAACAGGGCATTCCTATTGCTGTCAGCAGCAGTGACATGGCTTCCCAGGTCTGGAGATGTGGCAGGGGCCAGTAGCCATTATCCTCTTCTGAGCTCACCATTGGACTATACTCTCCAGCTCCGATGATTCTTAGTGCTTCCACATTAATGACCAAGTCCTTCTTCCCAGGCAGATGAAGAGATGAAATCCATTGTGACAGGTCTCTCATGGTTTCCTCGGCCTTCCAAACAAACAAACAAAAAAATGCAAGTGGCAATAGCTAGCTTGCTCTTATCTTTCTGACGTCATCATTCCATCCTCATCCCTCTTCCAATGCACACATTAATTCTGCAAATATCAGTAGAGTCCCTACACTGGGCCAGTACTGTGTTGGACTCCATTGCCTTCTCTTAAATCTTCTGAGGTCAAAATCTCCACAGTGGGGAGCAAGTGCTTTCTCCATGCAGGTAATCCCCTTCTCTAGCCCTTTCGTACCAGCCAAGATCAAGAGCTGAGCTTCTGCATATCTACATCCCAGTTTAATACTTCCAGGCTCTATATACAAGAGGGAAGGAGGGAATTCGAGGAGTCAAGGCATACCACATCCTCTTGGTCTCATTAGCAGAGCACTGTAGTAAGAAAAACCTGGACTGTGAGTAAAGACAGAGATGTGAGTCTCAGATCTGCAACCAACCAACTTTGTGACTTTAGATATGGCCCTCTGGGCTTCATTATAAAACAAAGACCAGAAGATCTTTGAGTTTCCACTCAGCTCTTAATATTCTGATTCTTTCTATGCTAATCCCTGATTCCTGGATAAACCTTCCACTCTCTTCTGATCTAGCTTTCTAGAGGAACAAAAAATTTTACATAAAGAGGTAGAAGGGAAGAATTTTGCCAGCCTTCCTTATAATGAAATATCTGCTGGCAATAAGCAGCCCAAAGCCGATAAACAATCGCTAAGGGTTACAATTTAGGAATATCTTGATCCTTGCTTGCCTATAACCTGATTTCTTTTAGGCCCAGCCTAATCTTGAGTCTAGAGTCAAGCTCCAAGCTATTTGTCAAGAATTTCACGGAATTTCTACACTGGAATGGTTTGGGAAATGTCCTTCGCAGATATATTCATTCTTTCACGGTTCAGGAACTCTTAATAATGAGCCATTTGGATAGGGGAGTGCCTTCTCTTTCTTGGGCCTTTCTTTCTTCACCTGTAAATAAGGAAGGTAATTCCTCCAGCTCTACAATGTCTTTGGTTCTGTAATAGTGTGTGCCTCAGTCTGAAATTCCACATGCAGCTCACAACTAGCAGCAAACCACATAGACAAAAAAAAAAAAAAAAAAATGAAGGATGCCATCTGACGATTAAATGCAGAAAAATTATGCAATTAGCAAAGGACGTTGATCATACAACATGTGAGTCTAATTGCAGCACATGCAAATGTTTGCTAAATTAGATAAATATGGGTTTGCAGTCACTCTGGTACACATAATGAGTTGTAAAGTTAAGGAAAATATAAAAGTTAATTATGAAACGGGAATGATAAACATAGGGTTTGTGCAGGAGGCCGATTAGGATTATTAATCAAGTAATCATCTCACACCTAAAGTGGAGTGTTGTAGGCGTCCCAGGCCCATAGTCTGACTACTGTGTAATGAAGTTATCATGTTTAATAGGACATGGAAAACATGCTTCAGTTTTACATAGCACCTGTTACCTGGGGAACTCCAGCACTCGGGGCTGGTTATATTGACTCATCAATTTGCATTGCACATGGTTAGAGAAGAAAGGTTGTATCCTAACCATTATCAGACTCTCTTGAACATGCCACAAATGATAACTCTATAAGCCCATGAAGTAGCTCTTATGTGAGGTGACCTATTGTCCTGCAGCACCTTCCATGGAGAAGTAAAAAGAATCCTAGAGAAGTAGCCACAGTGAGAACCTAAGTTCTGGAGGCAGACTGCTTGGATTTCAATTCTGGGTCTATTGCTAATTCTTTGACAAGTTAATTCAGCTTGCTGTGCCCTGGTTTCCTCATCTCTATTTTGAGGACAATAATATCACCTATCTCTTAGAGAAGTTATAAAGATTAAAGAAATTATTACCTACAAAAGCACAAAGAACACTGTCTGGTTTCTTGCTAGCTGGTTTTCCCTGTTCATTAGTTCATTCATTCAACCAAATAAGGGCCCACAATGTGCAAGGCACTAAGCTAATGACAATGGCTGTAGGAAGGATACACACACGCACACACACACAGAGATTCCATCTTCACATTAGGATTAGGGAGGAAATACACAAATAACTGCAGTGAAGCAATATGTGAGATGTACTATTTGAGTATTATAAAATGTTCAAGGGGTCATCATTCCTGAAAAGCAGCTGGAGAAAGCTTCACTGAAGACAGGCCACTTCAGCTAGGCCGCAATGAGATTTTAACAGAGGGGAGGCTGGGCGGAAAGATGTGCAACATTCCAGGCAAGGGACACCTCATGGGCAAAGATGCTGAACTCAGAAAATCCAAGGCAACATCCAGTTATTGCCAGAAGTGATGGGTAAGGATAGAAAGCAGCTTTGAAGTCAATCAAGGATGGTGGGTTGAGGGCGGGGGAGGCTCTTGATGTCAAGCCCAAGGCTTTATCCTTGAACCACAGAGAGTCCCTGGGACATTTTAATTGAAACATTTTAGAACAAAATAGTGTTAAAGAAGATGAGTCTGGCAGGGTGAGCAGAAAGGATGGAAAAAGAAAAGACTGGTGGCAGTGTGAGCTGGGAGGCTACTGCAATAGTCCAAGTGTGCAGAAACAAGGGTAAGAACGAAAAGAAATGCAAGAGAAATGGGACGGACAAACTGACAAGACTCAGTGATGAAGAGAATGTGCAGAGGCTTGCTAGTCTCCCGCAGATTCTGATTCCTAGTTACCCAGCACATTATCCAAACAAAGCTCTACCAGTAGGAGGCACCACAGAGTAGAAGTACTGAACAAGGGCTTGCGTCAGGCAGCTAGGGATCCCTGCTATGCCATTGACCAGCTGTGTTACCCTCAGCCAGTTTTAACCTCCCAGAGCTTTCCTCATTTGCAAAACAGGAACAAAAACAACATACTTCTAGGGACACAGTGAAGATTAAATGAGAGAACGTGATAATCATGTAAAGCACCTGCAAAGTGCCTACCCCATAGGGAGCTCTCAGTAAACGCTGAAAAAAAGACTCCCAATGCCCCTAAATAGAGAATACAAAAAAATAAACAAATAAGTAATACTCAACATTCAAATTCTCTTGAATGTGGTTTATTCATGTTTTGATGATTCAGAAGCTCTTTCCAGATCTTGCAGAACCACCAGCATCACCAACATACGGTCTCTAAAGCCCCACAGAAGCACTGGTTGGCACTCATTTGGGTCAGATTAAAGCAAACCAGCTCATTGTATTGATTTTGAGCCAGAAGCAGAGAGCAGTGAGGAACAATCTCAGATCCTATTGATGAAATTGGATCATGAATTTGGGTAAATTTCTCCTGTATTTTCATCAAGAACCTCATCATTTTCCTTCTCCTACCTCTCAAGCAATACCAACTTTCACACATCTTTCCTGATCTCCTGTGGCAAGGGTCGTGGAGATGATCCTAGGGGCTGCTGACCAGTCAGCTGATGTGTGTGAACTTCAAAAGCCTGTTGACACAGCTGCACACCACTGGGCCAGGGGCCAGGGTAGGGGGCAGATCTGTCTGCAATGCTTGAGCCACACCTTGAGAGCAGCAGAACCAACGACAAGGAGGACCAATAAACCATTCTCAGCTCTTGGAGCACTGTCATTTAGGCAACAAAAATTCAACATGCGAAAAAGCAAACTAGTTCTATCATGTGGGCCACTGGAGTTTGTTAATTATAGACCTGAATCTTGGCCTGATCCATTCACCGTCACTACAGAATTCTGCTCACAGCTAATGTCTTATTGCAGGCAAAATTACCCATCAGCCAAACTACTGTTAGTTTTCAAAAATACCCAGAACCCTCTGAGATAATCCTTTATGGGTTCAGAAAGACAAAAAGACAGCAACCTGTGAAGCAGGGGATTGACCTCAGCCTGTCAAACATCAAAGCCTGTGGTTTTTCCAATTTCCAAGGGAAGCTCAGCATCAGCAGAAAATGATGCAATGTTGAAAGATTCGAGTAATCAAGTCTACTCTCCCATGTCACAGGAGGGACAGCTAGAGCTCAGAGGAGTGGAACGATTTTAACAAAGATCACACAGCACATGACAGTGACTACTGTGGAAATTAATAAGCTAGCAAGAGATCTGAACATATTAATGAGGTTATTTCCGTATCATCAAATCGCAATTAATGTTTTCCAACTTTGTTTACATAGGTTGCCTCAGGTGGTCCCACAGCATCAATGAAGTCTTTATGTCACAGACGTTAGCAGCCTCTTTCACAGAGGAGGAAACTGAGGCTCATAGAGGTAAATGGTTTTCCCTAGATCACAGAGCTAACAGGTATCACAGGCAGGACTAGAGCCAGAGGCTCGGGTTCTAAGCCAGTTGACAAGTACTAACTGAATCCAATTCTGTGCCCAGGCCTGTGCTTAGAGTAATTAACCTGTTTGTGTGCGAAGAGCATAGAGACAGAAAAACAAAGAGCAGGAGAGGCAATAGGTACCAATAGAGCCAATAAACTAGATGGGAAACCTTAAATCATGATGCACTTACTAACTCCACTGAGAGATAAGAGTATGTTATCTTAGAGTATTTTTCCTCTTCAATGTGTCTTCCTCAAGCATTTCTATAAATTAAGTCCTCAAAAAAAATAGATAAAGCAGGCCTCTAGTTGTAAGGCTTCCAAAGACACTGGACATCCTCTCCTACAGCGGAGCACAGCTGCCCCTGCAGCAGGGGTGGTGGGAGGCAGGAGAAAGTGGCGGAGGATGCAGACTCAGCGGGTCAGGAGGAACATTTTCCTGGTCAAACAATGTGGCTATTGGGAATCTCTTTCCCCAGAGTGATTAAAACCAGAAAAAAATAAAAACGAAAATGAATATTGATTCATCTGGATTATAATACTACGTAATAACTATTACTGAGTACTTACTGTACTGTGCTAACATTGTGCTAACCACTTTCTATCCTTTATGTCATCTAGTCATCACGACAACCCTTCAAGGTGGGTATTTTGATCCCCATTTTAGTGAGAAGGAAAAAGTGAGACTCAGAGAGGTTAAGAAATTTGCCTAAGGTCATGTAATGATGAGGTGAGCTTTGGTCCAAGGTCTATTTCACTCCAAAATCCTTTTATCTGCATCCTACTCTCTATCAAGGAAGATAACTTACTAGAAAATGCCTCCCCATTTCTAGACTCCAAGTTTCTCTAGGAAGCAGCCATCTATAATATGACAGATATATTATTCTCACAATGATGCCAACATAGCCAGCATCTAAAAATTTTGGTTACCAAATATCTTTCCCTTTTTTAATAGAAAAGTAATATTTCATAGTATTAGAACTAACTCGAAAACAATTATAGATTTTTTACTTCAAAGACTGAATTTGTAACAAAGCTTAGTGCTATTTAAAAAGCACATGTAGAACGATCCATTTTGTGGGCAAATTCAAATGCAGTTACTCCAAGCAATTTCCATACTGAAAAACACTGTGAGTTTTTAGTGAGCATATACAATTAAAGCTGAGAAGAGAGCCACCTACTTCTTTTGGAAGATCCTAAGTATTTTGTCAACAAAATTAAATATGTACATCCTATTCAATCTCTGTACTGTATGGTAAAGCACTACAGTGAGCAGTTAAACTCTACCATAATATATCTAAATATCATGAGTTATATTAGGTCAAACCAGATCCTGAAAACCATGACTTGAAGGGGAATTGGCAAGTGCCGCGGAGTTAGAAGAAACCTGTTGGAGAAAGAAGTAGGTCATTAGAGGGCGTGGTTACTTCCTGTAACCCTCTGGGGAGATGCCCCCTCACCCCCCCACCCCACCTGACTTGGCTGATCAGGAGCCCGTTCTGTCGTCTTGGCTCCTGACTCCAACGAGAGCCTGCCGAAGTTTAACTAACCCACTTAAGCTGACTTCAGTGATCTTTCCAGGGGAAACCAGGCTGTCTCCAGTGACGCTGAAGCAGTAGTGTGAAAGGCTCAGAAAAGTAATCGACTTGTCCAAATGAAGTCCATGTCCCTGGAAAAGAAAAAGACAGAGAGAAAGAAGAGCGGTAAGTGAAAGGTTGGCTTTGTCGCTGTGATCTGAGGCAGCCACCATGTCCTGTAGCTGGTCCCTAGGCTCAGAGCGAGTGACCCATACACAGGGGCTGGAAGAAAAAAAAAAAAAAAATTTTGAGTCCCTAGGGGAAAACAAATTTCTACAGAAAACTAAAAAAAAAAAGTATTGTAGAGGTAGGACATAGAAAAAAGATGTTTGCTAAATTGAGTGGCAGAGAAGTCTCACATTTATAGGAAAAAAATAAGATAATGAAAATAGTAAATAATAATAACAGCAGTTAACACTTTGTGCCAGACACTGTTCTACTGCTTGACTATAAATTCCAAAAGGGCAAGGACTTTGACTCTCATTCGCCTGTATACACTGAACACCTAATTCAGGGCTTGGGAGCATAGCAGACATTCAGAATACTATGCATTCAGGATACTTACGGTGAATAAATAGGTAAAATGGAAGGCAGGGGTAAGGAACGGGGGTGGAAATAGTACTTAGCTAAAGCAAAAACATTTTTAAAGGGATGGTAATCATGAGATCATTTTTTTCTAACATTATTGAGCACTAAGTATGTGCCAGGCACTGAACTTAGTCCTGAAGATAAAGAGGTTAAAAGACAAAGTATCCTCTGGACTTGGTGAGTTGGTGCCCAAGATTAGGACCATATTCAACCAAGAAACATTTTTCAAGGCCCTGTTCTGGGTCAGGCATCCAGCTGGGCATCACAATTGTAGAGAGAGAGAGAGAGAGAGAGAGAGAGAGAGAGAGAGAGAGAGAGAGAGAGAGAGAGAGAGAGAGAGAGAGAGAGAAGAAAGTCTCTCTCCCTGCCCTCAGGAGCTCGCAGTGGTGTAGGAGGAGTGTTGTAACAGAGATGCATATACAGGGTTATGATCAGGACAGGATGTGAGCAATCTGCCTGAAGGGGCTCAGCACAGTTACACCTCACTATCTGACTTCAAGCAAAGGGTAGCAATCACTGATCAGGGAGGTTATGGGATTCCAGCATTGACTGCGAATTTTCATGTAATAAATTCCTGCCCCCACTTCCTGTATATATGCTGTTTTGATGTTCTGGAGTCTGGAAAAAAAGGGTTCTTCCAATCCACTGATAAGTGCTAAGTCTACATGATCCTCAGCTCTATGACAATTTTAAGATCAGATGATGCAGTAAGAATGAGGACAGAACAGAGATCCCAATTCTTTAAAAGGGTTCTTAGTATTGTGTGTTCTATTATCCCCAAAGCACTTTAAAAATTCAGATACGGTAATTACTCAATAAATGGCAACAACTGTCCCTGCTGCAGCTGAGTCCAGAGGTTGTAAATACCCATCCAGCACTCATCAGTTGAAGGAAGTTCCCCAAGGAAGTCACGGGAGAGCTGGAGAGGACTTTACACACAGCCGGGCTGCAGCTATGGGCAGGCGCTGACCAGCCTAGCTCCACGGTCAGCACAAGCCCGCTCTCAGATGCTCCCCGACCTGCATCCCTTTTCGTCTTCACGTTCTTTAAAACCTGCCCAGATAGGACTCAGCACAATTAAATTTGGGGTCAAGTAACCAACCAGCTAAAAGGACCGGGGAGGGCTGAGATACAGTTGTGAGCAGCTGCAATCTAACCTAGTACATAGGGATTTGTGTAATTTAAAGCTCTAGACAGCTGTTTTGTAGTGGCTGTGCCTATATGTGCTGCAGAAAAAGAACAACCCTGTATTGCCCCACCGGGTCAGGAAAGAGAGCTCATGGCAGGAGCACTTAAGAGGCATGGGTGGCAAAAGAGCAAGAAGGAAAGGTCTAGGAGCCCACTAGCTAGAGCAACTCCTTCCTTAGCCCCTCAGCCACCCCGTCAGCAGGGGAAGGGCCTAATCTTTTTACAACCCATGTGTGAGGCTCTGGTGATGCTGAAAATGGACATGATTCCAAAATCCTGAAAGTTGCCTTCGAATCTAGACACCTCAAACGACGCCTTCACCTCTGAAATCTTCCCCTTCACCTCTGAAATCTTTTTTTTATTGCTTAGTGCTGAACGTATTACATATCAGCCCGCCAAGTTGCACAAGCCATAAGGGTGGCAGCAGAGTCAAAAAACTGGTCTAACTTCAGTGAGACACAGATTACACAACATGGTGAACAAAAGACCAGAAACAAAAGCACGAATATTCCCTTGGATTACATAACAAATAACTGAAAAACACGTTTGATGGGAAACTAAGAAAAAAAATATTTCAACCCATCCCCTCATCCTTCTTTTTTGGCTGTGCAGTATACATAAAAGTATTCAATATATTTCTTTCTTATACACTCGTGCTGAATTTCAAATCGACACACTACACAGTGTTGAGCAGAATTTCAGCTTGCTTGCTTTTTTCATTACCTTTATTTGAAATGGTTAAGACTTCAAAACTGTATCATTTCATTCTTAATAGAGCTACTTTTCATCATAGTGAGATGGATTATAATTTCACATGCTTCAATAAGATATGGCAATTGTTATTAAATCAATTATATATCCCAGTTTTTCTATATTTTGTTTTGTTAGGGGAGGGGTAGATGTTTATGATGTCACCAACATTTCTTTCATAGGAACTTTCAGAGCCAGTGGAATGAACTGAGAGCAGGTAGACCTGGATCATGATCCTGACTCTGTAGCTAACTTGGCCATCACTTAAATTTTTTAGTGCTTCCGTTTGTTCCTCTATAAAATGGGCACGACTATCCTGGGAAGGAAGTAAGGACCAGTACCAGCGCAGTAGAGAAAATGGCTTTCAGTAAAAAGCCCTTAAGAATAAACTTTAGTTTCAAATCTCAGTGCTGCCACTTACCCTGACACCTTGGATTTGTTACTTAAAAATGCTCTGCTTCTCTTTCTGAATCATAACCCATGGTTAACGCCTGTGCTGAGTATTAAATGAGATGCCGTCTGTGCAGTGTCACCATAGATGGCTGCTCCTTACACTGTTTGCCCTACAGGTATTTGGCACTAAGACACCTGGGGCACGAATGGCCCTGTAAACCACAGATGTGAATGCATTAGTCACAGCCTCTGAACAGACCAGCTGCTTCTGAAAAACAGCCCCTTTAAAAAGGGCTCCCCAGCTGTAAAAATTAAAGTAAGCGGGGCAGAATTGAAAAGGCCCACTCCTATAGGCGCCAGGAGGGGGGAGAGGAAACACAACAATCTGTGAAATATATAGTGGCTAAAGCAAAAGCACCAACTGCCCAAGTTTTGTGGATGTATTTTTAACCACACCTTGCTCCAGAAAAGGTGTACTGGGGCTGCGTAAGAACCGCTGCTCCGTGCCGTCGGTTTGGGAACCCTGCTCAGTGACCTTTGCTTTGTTTTAAATCTGAGAGCTATAGGCGACCGCTCGCTTCTGCACAGCATCACGCCAAAAACCCACTTCCAGGTAGAAGCGCTTTCTTGAGCAACACTTGCCTGAAGCCGGGTCGGGCTCGCGCCCGGCTGACTGCGAAGGGAGGACAGACACCACCGGCGCTGGCGCTAACCGTTTGAGGCGGTCACCTTGAGGGCCCTGAAATCGCGTACCCCCAGGGTAAGAGCCAGCGCTTGCCGCCCGGACCCCTGGCCCTACGGCCAGTCGCTGCCGCACGGCGACCGCAGCCTCAGTATCACAGCATCCCCACCCTTATATCGCGTCCGGGAATATATAAATGTCCCGCGCAGCAAGTCAGCACTGAGTGATTCATTGACATATAGCATGAGATAGGACTGCGGGATCATAGCCCTGGGATTGCTGTAATTTAGGGACGTGAGATTGCAAAAGAGGAAGCGCTCAAATCAAATAGTCGATATATGGGCGCCCTGATCTAGGTGTGGTTGAGCACTACATGCGGTCCCGCCAACTCCAACGCTGGTCCCCAGAAAAGGGAAAACGCTTTAAAGCAGAGAACAGCGGAGCAAGCCAACGAGGGAGCCAACAATCCAGGCACCGCTGCCGCCCCGGGCCTCAGTTTCTCTGTCGGAAAAACGAGCGCGTTGGACTAGAGCGTCTTCCGATTCTACTGTTAATCTAGAACTCTACAATATTCCATGCTAAAGCTGCTCGAGGCTCAGAAACAGGAAAAAGAGGGAAAGCGAGGTAAAACAGGGAGGAAGAAAAGAGAGGGTGGGAGACCAAGAGAAGGAACGGCGGACGCCCAGAAAAAGCTTGGCGGGTTTTCAATCTTAATCCTCCTTCTCATACACCTGAGTTCTCACGTCTCGGCCAAGGCCGCGCGCCCATCGAGTTTGGGGAGCAGATGGACATCCTCTCCCTCTAAACATCAATTTCTAGAAGCCTTGGGGCAGATGGTGGACAGCACAATAATGCATGCCAGGGATGGAAAGGGGAATGGTCCCAGCTGGGGTCCGGAGGGCAGGTGAGCGGATCTAGTGCTGAGTAGGGGATCGCAGAGCGTCCGCTTCCTAGCCTGCGTGCCCTGGGAGGGCAAAACTTCATTTTCCAACTTTGAGCGAGGAGAGGGGGTGTTTGCAAATTTAAAAAAAAAGGGGGGGAGGTGAGTTGCTGAACTTTCCCCCCCCAACACCGTCGTAGAGGCGGGACCGGGGGGCGGTGCCTGCACCGTGATTCGCCGCGGGCTCCTGTCCGGAGACTCGGATTGGCGCGCGGGGTCCAGGCCGGGAAGAGCGGGCGTGGGGGAGGGGAGCGGCCCGCCCTGCCCGCGGGATCGTCTCGCGCCGGGAGCGGGTTAATTTCAAATCGGGGGCTTGACTGCTCCTGGACGGTCACGCTACCTCGGCCCGCCCACTGGCCCGCCAGACCTGGTCCCGGCGTTTCCCTCTGGCACCCACCTCAGCGTGGCGTAAGGACCGACTGCCCGCCGGACTTGCGGGCTCCAGAGCCTGAGCGGGGAAGAGGTGCCGAAGAGTCCCCGCTCAGTCTCCGCCCGCTCCAACCGTGAGGTGAATTGACAGGTCAGCGGGACGCAGAGGGAAGCGGCGCCCGGCCAGCCTAGCACTGGGAGAGGGCTCGGGAGGGCTGCGGCAGCGGCGGCCGTTTCCCGCCTCTCGCTCCGCCGGGGGCCGTGGAGGGAGGAGCTGAGCTCCCGCGCAGAGGGGAGGGGGCGAGCGAGGGGGAGGGGCGGGGATGCCGTGGTTCCGGGCGCGGGTTTGCCCGCGCTCAAGCCCCGCGCAACTAAGGGGCGGTGCCGGCCACGGTCCGGCTTTCCGCGCCAAATTTTTAAATCGAAGGCGGAAGGTCCGGGCCCGCCCCTGGCGCCGCCAGCCAATCGCGGGCCCGGAGCCGGCTCTCTGATTGGTTGGGAATCGTTGCCCTGGAAACTTCGAAGATGCTGTCGGAGAACTGCCGGGCTGGCGGCGCGCGGACTGGGCCTGGGGGAGGGGCAATTGGCCGGGCGGAGGGGGAAGTGCGCAGGCCGCGGAGCGTGTGGCGCCTGCGAGAATGTACCTGGGCACCTTAGTAAAAGCAACCTTCCATGCTGGGGTCCAACATCGTGGCGTGAACTGGCCGCCCCAATAGCGAGTGCATTGTACTTTGCATCTTTGGGGAAATCTTTATAAAAAGTCTTAATCGTAAGGCGTTCTTTAAATGCCCAGAGTACGGTTGAAGCTTAAGGACCGAATTTGGAAGTTTCCTATCAAGCTATTTCCCAAGACTTTACTGCTGAGCCTAAGTACGTGTGTGTCAGGAAAGAAATTCAGGCATCTAGATGCAGACTTTTATCCAGGAACTTGGGGTTGTGTCTGTTCAGCCAGAACCTGGGCTCACGAGCTCAGTCTCGGGCCCTGATCTGTGAACAGGTTGGTGCTTATGCTTGCTACTTTCCATTCGATGGGGTCCGGAGAATGGCCTGCCTTCTCTAAAGGTGAGAGAGGGCTGTCACTGGAAATTCTATGGGTTGCTCGAAGTCTCATGACAGCGGATTGGTTTGCTGAAGGAATTTACTGGCGTTTGATGTAACTTTCTGCCCAGTGGAGCTATCTCTGGTTGGAAATAAAATATAAATGTAGTTTGTCAGTTTTCAATAGTCTTTGTTTCAGTAGCCTGTGGTGTCCATAAAGAAATTTTCAACGAATTTTCTGCTTTTACTTTTTAATTTTTCTATTTCCTTTTTTCTTTAAGGATATTAAACTTTTTAATATAATCGATTGGACTGCTTGAACCATCAGGATATTGGGAGGAACTTCCGAATTTTCATTTTTAAAGAAACTCAATGTATGAGAAATTTACAGGATGGAGAATGAAAAGGTACCTTTTTAACTTCAGTATTCATTATTGCATATTTAAATGCAATATCATCCAGGTTTAACTCCATAATTTTTCAATATCCAATATCTTATTGATGCCACATCTCCTTTTCATTAGCCTCTGAAAACCCAGAAGGAAGGGAAATTTAATTTTTGAAGAGGGGAAGAGTTGCCCAGAGTTAATCTTTCTAGTTTTTAAAGGTTTGGTGGAAGAATCAAAGAGATAAGCAGAGAGAAAACATATTTTTAAGAATAGTAAAAGTTGTTCATTGCATTATGATATTTTTGAGAATTCTTGAACAAAAGGAATTCAGAAAGGGCATTTGACATAATTTGAGATTGGATTTATTTTTAAGATAATATTCTACCAAATCACCACCTTCTTTAAGTATGGGGGCTACAAATACTGTTTGAGAGAAAAACATTTTGTAAAATTACAAAAGAATTGTCCTTGGGGGTATCTTAATTAATGTCTAGCTACTGCTAGGTTAAAATGAAGAAATTTCCTAAATTTTAGATATTAGTCAAATAAGAGAATTGCTATTGCTTTGATAGTCTGAGGCAAAGGTCAATAGCCTTTAGAAATATCCCAGTCTTGGTTAGCACTTCTCAGGTGCACATGCTCAGGAGGGTCCCCCACTGGATCTCTGACACCAACTTCCATGTAAGAAAACCAGAGTTGGATTGAGATTTGGATTCAGGTCCTATGTGACCTCTCCCAGCCTGACTGTCCTCTTTTGCAGAATGAGACTGATTTGTTGAAAATACAAATGGAAAAACACTTGATAAATCCTAAGGCATATAAAATAACCCCAATAATATTTGTTTCGAAAGTCTCTGAAGAATTAGTGCATCTTTCTATTCTTTCACTTATTGCCATTCCAAGCATTTTCTTTAAAGTAGGAATAATGTGTGAAGCCTCCAGTGTCCAAAAGTAGAAGAAACCTGGTCTCCATTAGCCTTATTTATGAACTGCTCTTAATTTATCCTCTTGTGTCTCAGTGGCAGCCCCCTGCTGCCAGGAAGTAGCTTTGTGACTTTGAATAACTAATTTTATTTTATCTAAAGAGTAAAGGAGTAGACATTTAAAGGACAGACTTTTCTGGTCAGAAATTCTACTCTTTGGCACTCCGGATTTTGCTCCCTACTGGATTTTGCCAACAAATCTGACCGTATGCTAGCCCTCATACTCATTTCCTTGGCTCTCTGACTCTTATGCATCAGTGGTGTTTTATCGAGCACTTATAACCTGCAGTCACTGTGCTAGATGGATACACAGATGAATGGGACATGGTTTCTGCCATGGAGGCCTTATTACAGTGTCATGAGTAAAAGTCACTCCTAGAAGTTTGTGATCACTTAAATTATCACTCCTATTAGGGGAAGCTGAGTAAAAGGTATATGGCACCTCTCTGTGTTATCTTTGCAACCTTTCTCTAAATCTCAAATTATTTCAACATAAGTTAAAAAATTATAAGTTTTAAAGTTTCTTTAATCCTTGGAACAGAAGGTGAAAAAAATTAAGTCCATGCTTCGTTGCAAAATGAAAAATGGGAAGTTTAGCTTTTAGAGTGGACTAATACAACCTCGTTAGGCATTCTTTTTCTTAGTAATATTCTATTTATTGTATAATTTCTAGAGTCAAAAGCTATCTGATAAATCCTGTTTTACAGTGAATTTATTTACTTGTTTCAAACCAGGAAAACCTCTTTTTTGAGCCACATAAAAGGGGATTGATGAAAACACCTCTGAAAGAATCCACTGTAGCAAACACAGTGTTGACAGAGATCCAGCCTGACTTTGGCCCTTTAACCACACCCACCAAGCCCAAGGAAATCTCCCAGGGAGAACCATGGACACCAACAGCCAACCTGAAAATGCTCATCAGTGCTGTGAGCCCTGAGATCCGCAACAGAGATCAGAAACGGGGGTTGTTTGACAACAGAAATGGATTACCTGAGCCCAAAGATTGTTTACACGTAGGTTTGCAGAGGACTGGGTGGAGACTAGGGGACTTGCGGGGAGGAGAGGAGTAACTGTTACAGCATTGCCAGCAATATAAAGCATCGCCACCCTCACACAGTTATTAGCCTTCATCAGAGCACCAGAAAAGTTTGGACCCCGTCAGATACATAACTGGAAATTCTGAACCTTTGACTTATTTTCAATTCAAGCTTCCCTTTCAGAGATCTGCCAAGCAGTTGGCTCCCCAACTTTTCCCCCCCAAAATTTTGCAGCTATTGAAGCAAAGCACATGAATTGGTGTTAGTCATAGAACACAGACGCCCCTAATAAATCTGTCAAATGTTATTTCAGAATAAGACATTATTTACCTCTTCCTTTGTAGGAACACTTATCTGGAGACGAATATGAGAAATCCCAGCCAAGTCGAAAAGAGAAAAGTTTAGGATTGTTGTGTCATAAGTTCTTAGCACGATATCCTAATTATCCTAACCCTGCGGTGAATAATGACATCTGTCTTGACGAAGTAGCTGAGGAACTTAGTAAGTATACGAAGAACTCACTGAAATGGTTAATAATTATTGCGAGTTCATAGACTTACTCCTTCAGACCCCCATTCATCTAGCCAGTGTTTGTAATGGCACAAATAAGTCCACAGGGAATTATAAATCTCTAAAGCCCTATTAATTTAAGAATAAAGGCATGTAGTTTCCAATTTTCGTGAACCTTAAAACAGAAGCAAAAAATCACAATGAAGATTGCTTCTGACTGCATTTCAAAAGCTCTGGAGCTTTAAAGGAAGGCAACATTGTTTTATGACTTGTTTCTTAACTGCTACAACTTTGAACTTCTCTCTTGAAGAGCCAGGCTACAAAATGGTATCTTCCTAGTTTATGAGAAGGATCAGCTTGTGTGTGAGAGAGTGGGGCTTTAGCTCTCCCTGCCACTCAGCACTATTCTAAGGACCAATTGGTTTTCTGAGTGTTTGGCAAAATTACTGTGTCTCCCTGCCCCCTTTTACTCTTCATAGACTCGAACCTAGTTATAGCTAAAAAGGGGTCTGTGGCAAATTTGGGGTACATTTGGAGTCATGAAAATATCATAATCTGAAACTGAAGAGATAAGCGGGATATTTTAATATATAGCTATTACCCCATAAAGTTTTACCCTTCTAACACATGTTTATAAATGTCAACTTCACTTCACATTGAACTGTGTAGGATGTACCCTATAATTCAGCAGGTATCTATTGATTGCTTTCTACATGCCAGGCAATGTAAAAGCTTGTAATAACATCCGTGAACAAAAAGGACAAAATCCCTGCTCCCATGGAAACTACATTCTAGTGGGGGCAACAGATAATATGCAAAGGACATAAGTAAGTCATTATAATGTATGTCAGAGGATAATATGTACTGTGGAAAGAAAGAATATGTAGACCAGGGTAAAGATCAGGCGTTCTTTGCAATTTTAAATTTAAGTGATCAGGTCAGGCCTCATTGAGAAGGTGACATCTGAGCCAGGACTTGAAAGAATCAAGGCAGGAAGCCATGAAGACATCTGGGAGAGGGATTCCAAACAGAAGGAACAGCCTAGCACAAAGGCCTTCAGGGAAGACCATATCAGGCAGGTTCCAGAAACAAGAAATCTCAGCATGTTGTACCTATCATATGACAGTCGTGTGTATGTGTGTTGGGAAATAACATAAGAAACAGGTTGCAAAGTGTGAGATTTAGTGTATTAAAGACTTGGTTTTGCTACTCCCTGCCTCTGCCTTGGAGTGATCTGCTTAGCCACCCTGAGCCTCTATTACTTCATCATTAAAGTGTAGATAATAATACCTACCTCACAGGTTTAGGGCAGAAATGTCCTAAAGCTGTATGGTGCATAGGAGACCCTCAGCAAATGTCACCTCTCTAATTCGTATTAACTATTTGTACCCTTCGAGAGTGGGGACGTGTCTTTCTCATCTTCACGGTCTTTGTTGTTGAGCGTTAACAAAGTTACATCATCCAGAACCTACTGATTGATAAACCACAGAAGAAAAAGTTAGTCAGTTCTTTACACGTTACAAAACCTGATCCTAATAATGTATAATTTCTCGTTCTTTGTAGATGTTGAGCGTCGGCGCATTTATGATATTGTGAATGTCCTAGAGAGCTTACATATGGTAAGCCGCCTTGCCAAAAACAGGTACACTTGGCATGGGCGACATAATCTCAACAAAACCCTTGGGACTTTGAAAAGCGTCGGGGAGGAAAACAAGTACGCCGAGCAGATTATGATGATCAAAAAGAAAGAGTATGAACAAGAATTTGACTTTAGTAAGAGTTACAGTATAGAGGATCATATCAAAGCAAACACTGGCCAAAATGGACACCCAGACATGTGTTTTGTCGGACTCCCTGGAGTGGAATTTCGGGCAGGTGAGAGATGGTATGGAAAAGCTCAGGTCTAAAGAAAAGGTTCCTTAGGGAACATGCTCTAAAGCTACGCCATCTTTAACATTAAAATGCTGCAGTTGTCAACTGAGTGATCAGGTGGTAGTATTTTTAGCCTTGTTACTTTAGAAGTCACTTGTCCCTTCATGAATTTTAATTCTCTAATCCTCATCCTTCTTCAAAGCTTCTGTAAACAGCCGCAAAGACAAGTCTTTAAGAGTGATGAGCCAGAAATTTGTGATGCTGTTTTTGGTGTCATCGCCTCAGATAGTAAGCCTAGAAATTGCTGCCAAGATTTTAATTGGGGAGGACCATGTGGAAGATTTGGATAAAAGCAAGTTTAAAAGTAAGTGTCATGACTGCCACGGACTTTTGGACCTATTCTTAAACAATAAACTATCACTTACAAACTGATTTTCAAATACATTTGCTATGTAAATTGATCTTCTCTAATTATGCTTTTGTATCTTCACTTCTCCCCAGAAGCCATGATCATGCTGCTTTAGCGAATGTGTAGGATTCAGAGATATATATAAAACTACTCTTATTTGCCTAACATTTTGGCTTGTAAACAGTTCCTTAAAAGTTACCTCATTTGACACTGCAACATTGTCCCCATTTTACTCCTATCCAATCTATAATTCCCTGAAGTCGAAACGAGCAGTAAATTGTAGTAAAGTGGGACTGGAACCCAGGTCTCTGCTCTTTCTACTGTCTCTCATAAGTGAGAGTACAAATAACCCTTCTCACATTGTCCCCAGAAGTGACCTGCAGCACAATTGGCTTGCCATTTTGAATGACTAGTTTTAGCCAGAATATTTGCTCAAAGTTGGAATGGGATTATAGATTGGGTTCCTGAAGCAGAGGTCTGTCCTCGCCTCCATAACAGACTTTGCAGGAACCTCCATGTAGAAGAGTAGAGTGAAGGTGTGGAAAGACGTGCTCAGCAGGTGGGTGGGGTCTGCTGCACTCTCTCCTGGGGGCATTAGCAAACCTCCAAGTAGGGAGTGAAGCTAGCCTGAACATGGGACACTTTGGGTGATCCAGCTCTATCTATGGCGAAGATGGTGAGGAAGAGGCTGCAGAGGCCGTGGGAATGCCCACAAACTGTCACACAGACTTGTTCCCATCCCTGAAAAGCAATACTAGTCCCATGAAAGTATATTCAGACATCCCCAGGCTGATAGTGTCTCTATCAAGGCAAAATTAAGTAGAGAGAAAAGCAATAATACTGGCAATTGGCTTGGGAGATCTGCAATTTCAGAAAACACATCCTGATACTACTGATGTGCTGCCTGCTTTACTGAGTCACCAGGCAGTTTTCAGCTCATTTCCCTGGTTAGTCACAGCCTTGGAAACTATTCCAGGAACTGCAGATGTGTAATTTGCTGAATCCCCAGGGAATTCAGAACCTTCTGTCATGGTTATGAAGAAGGGTCTTGATTTATAATTTTTGTACTAACAAAATGGATGTAAAAGCAGACTTTTTCTAACAAAACTTTTTAAGATATGTAAAATCTATAGAATTATAAATCTATGCTTTGCATATTACATAAAGACAATGCAACAATTTACAAATTTTGATGGGCTATGGAATTTCCCATGCTTATGTTACTAAATCTTATTGATGTAAACTATCACAAGCAGGAAAGCTATACATTTATCATTGATGCTTTATTTCCTTTGTTCCTCAAATTCTTCAGCATCCTCATTAGAAGATGCTCAGCAATGGTGACTTTTTATCAAAAAGTCTATAACATAGTTTCTGATAGGGTGATCTCATTAAGTCATTTTTCCTTTTTTCAACTTGTGCATTTGTCATTTCAAAATTCACTACCAGCAGTAATTGAGTCTTTTCAATATTCAAAACTTTTTTTTGTCTTAATTAAAGCAGTATCACTAGAGTAGCTTTAAAAGAGTTACATTTCCCTTTGACATTGATGGTTAGGATTGCTCTTTGAATATACATGAAATCCTTATGAAGCAAAGTCCTTTGATCTTTCATTATTCTATTAAAATGGTATATATACTTTTTTTTCCCCCAGCAAAAATAAGGAGGCTGTATGATATAGCTAATGTTCTGAGTAGCCTGGAGCTTATCAAGAAAGTTCATGTTACAGAGGAAAGAGGCCGAAAACCAGCTTTTAAATGGACAGGCCCAGAAATCAGTCCAAATCCCAGTGGTATGTATTTGTTTTCCTAAATTCTTTGCTTCACTGTTTTTGAAGTAATGCACATTTGGAGATAGTCTCTCTTCCCTTTCTGACCCACACTCCTACAAGGAGAAAACATATCTAAGTGGTTGAAAAGACAAAGATGAGTGTCAATATAGAAAGTTTGGCTACTGACTCCATCAGCAACCCAAAGTCCATAACCACCTCCCACACAGTGCTCAGAAGGTAGAATCTGAAAGCATCACAAAACATGGTACTATTGCTGCCCTTATGCTTCTCAGTGACCATAATGGAGTCTATGTTCATTGAGAATGAAATGAATTCATTCCGATATTAGTATCATCTCCATCTCAGCTCTGGGGTTCTAACATTTTGCATTCCACCAAAGATCCCCACGTAGAGGTGCTAGAAAGTGGCGAGAACATGGGCATCGAGACAGAGGGAGACTTAGGTTCCAGTCCCAGCTTTGCCACTTACTAGCTGTGTGGCCTTAGGCAAATTAATTACATTTTCAAGGCTGAGTTTCCTCATCTACAAAATGGAAAGAACCATGGCGCCTTTGTGAGGTTATTATGATTTGGGATGTAATCTCAGAAAGATTTCCTTTGGGGAAGAGAACTATAGTGCAGGCTCTGGAGCCAGACTAATGGAGTTTACATCCTAGGCCCACATTCGACTAGCTGAGAGACCAAGAGTCAGTTGCTTAATGTCTCCAAAATGCCTCCTAATGGGGATGCATTTCCTGAGAAGTACCTACCTGGTGTTGTTGAGAGTGTCTTAGTGTGTTTGAGCTGCTGTAACAACATACCATAGACTGAGTGGCTTATAAACAACAGAAATTTGTTTCTCAGTTTTGAAGGCTGTGAGGTCCAAGATCAAGGTACCTGCAGATTCAGTGTCTGGTGAGCACCGGCTTTCTAGACAGCCTTCTTTTCATTGCAACCTCACAAGGTAGAAGTGGGTTGGGGAGCTCTGTGGGGGTCTCTTTTATAAGAGCACTAATCCTATTCCACAAGTCTCCGCCTTTGTGACTTAAGTACCACCCAAGGACCTCGAATATCATGTTGGGCATTACATTCCAACATATGAATTTGGCAGGGAGACACAAATATGCAGTCCATAGCAGTGAGGGTCAGCATTTTTCACCAGATTAAGTAAGATTCCACTGATTATAAGATGTACAATTTTTTATATATCAATAAAGGAAAAAAAAACACTGACAATTACACTATAGCACACCACTGATTAGAAATACTAAAGTGTGAAATCTTGTCTCAGAATTCATTTAATAGGATAAACAAGGTTTTATATCTATAAAGCCCTTAAAACGGTGTCTGGCACATATTTCGTGCTCTATAACTGTTGCCACTGTGATTCCTAAAATCATTTTAGAACTATAAATTGACCTCATATCCCAAAAGGAAGATGAACCACCCGTGTTTTAACACACGGCCCTTTTCTCTTTCAGGTCTCAGCCCTGTCATTTCTTTCTCCCCCTCAGATTTGGAAGTGAGGCAGTCTTCAAAAGAGAACTGTGCCAAAAACCTCTTTTCCACACGCGGGAAACCAAACTTCACTCGACACCCATCTCTTATCAAACTGGTAAAGGGCATAGAAAGTGATCGGAGAAAGATAAATTCTGCTCCCAGTAGCCCTATCAAGACCAACAAAGGTATGTTTTCAATCATGTCAGGGCTCTGCTTGGAAGAATTCTTTTCTAATTTTTTTTTAGCTTACTTGATCCAGATGGGACTTGTTAGAGAATTGTTTCCATGTCTGTATACCTAACCCCACTTGAAGCCTAACTTATGTATGACTTAAAAGATAAAAGTAGTTTGTGGGGTTTTTCTTTTCATTGCTAAGTGATTTTTTTTTGGGGGGGGGTACATGTTCTCTGTTCTTTAGCGTTCAGTGATATGTCATATTCTTTTGATTTGACCAACTCCCCCCCTTTTTATTTCATCAGCTGAGAATTCTCAGAATTCTTCACTTTTCCCAAATAAAATGGCTCAGCTTGCAGCTATTTGCAAAATGCAGTTGGAAGAGCAATCAAGGTAGGTTGGCAATACTCTTTAGTAACAGGATAAATTACTTTTATGTTGCATCATTAGGATTACTGATTTTATGTAAGAATAGGCTCTAGCCTTCGAGTCTGGTGAGATAATCTTTCCTATAACTCATACACAATCATTACAGAAACATCTGCTAGTTTCATAAAAGCACGGCTTCAATCTGGGACAATCTAACGTAGAATGTTATAGAGAAAATGTGTTTATTTTAGAACATTTTAGAAAATGTGTCATGTTTTAAAATCTTTTCTTTTAGTGAACACAGAAAGGAAGTCCAAGTACAGCTGGCAAGATCCGGGCACTGCAAACCATTGGCCCCTCTGGACACCCCAGTGAATGCTGAGTTGGAGCTGAAGGCACCTTCCCTCATCCAGCCCCTGGGGGTGGTCCCCCTGATCCCCAGCCCATTGCCATCGGCAGTGCCCGTGATCCTACCTCAGGCCCCTTCGGGCCCATCGTATGCCATCTACTTACAGCCTGCCCAAGCCCAAACCATGACACCGCCCCAAGGCTTGAGTCCAACAGTCTCCCCTAGCCCTTCTTCTAAAGCTACAAGCTCAAAAGATTCCACAGATGTCACCACTGAGAAGGCAGCCAATGATGCCACAAAGGCCAGTGTCTCCACCAGGCCTGGAAGCCTGCTGCCAGTGCTGGAGAGACAAGGTACACAGACCCAAGACGGGGAATCTGCTGGAGAAAAAGGCTTAAAGAGGACAAGCGTGCTCGAGGATAGTGGTTGCAAAAAGAAATTTAAAGAGGACCCAAAAGGACTTGAAAATGTCTCCACAGTAAGTACAACCTTTCGCTATGTAAAACTTTAGGAACACCCCAACTGATTAAAGGAGGATTTGGTGGCTTGTGAAATTTACCAGAGCAAAGAGCAGTCTCTCAGAAGACAAGGAACTGTTCCTTTGCATCCCATAATTCAAACAAGGCCCCAGACAGCTAATCCCCTGGCTGGGATGACTGCAGGGACATTTTTAACCTTTAGAGGAAGGGATTATTTACTCTCTTTTTAAAGCACCATGGGTGGTTGTGCTTAAGTCCATTTCTCCGCCACATACTGGAATGCAAACACCTGTCATGAAAGTCTTAAATAATTTATGAGCAAACGTAACCCCAAATGAATGGATGGATGCGTAAGGTCCCTGTGACTCCTGCTTTCTGAGTCATTACCTAATGTTTGTTTGATGTCATATAACTGACATCTGTTGCCTAGAAGATAAATTGTTCCCCCTGTTTTTACTTTCTATCTAAAATTTAAACCGAAATTTCTATTTCGTGTAAATAGAAAAAACTTAGCCTGGCAAATTGTAGGTATGTTTTACACATTGCTTTCTAGGGATTTTGATGTTCTAGAGCATTTTTTTCCTAGGGGGAATTTAGTTCAGGAAGGAATTAACATTTATTGGATGCCTACCCACATACCAGATGTCAGAGGATTAGGCACTTTTACATGCATTATCTCACTTTCCTCCCTTAGGACAATTACATATGACATGATCACTGAATGAATACCCACCCCTAAATGTGGAAGCAAAAGTTAATCTCTCATTTTATCCCTGCTGTTAACTCAAATTATTTTACTTCTCTACATCTTATTTTCCCACATCTGTAAAGAATTTGTTTCACCAGTTTTCCCTGATCATCTAGTGGGTGTAAAGTATTGTGCTCTGGATCAAATCAAACCCAGCACCTGCCTTTGGTGACAGTTGCTTTTGAGTACTTGCCCCAAGCCATACTACAGTTTTTGTGAGGCTAAGTGAGTTTATTACATGATGATACACATAAAGGGGTTTGTGATTCTTTTAAGGCACCATATAAGTTGAAGAGTATTATCTGTAACTGTTGTCATTGAGGAGGCTTTAGAGTTTGTCAAGTCTTCCTTAAGGATGGCCTCATGGTAACCATTCAAAATATCTATTAGCTTAGCTTAGTATCATTTTGCATTTAATATCCATGCTAGGGAGAAAATCACAAAGCTTTAGCCTGATTCAATTTTCTGTGAGATCCATAAACTCTTTGGGCCAATGAGATAATTTAATAATGGTCTCCTGTTGCTCACTTAGTTAATCAGGATTAGGGTTTTCAGTAGATAGATTTTCCATGCCTCTCTGCTTCTTCCTTCATTTCCATGACTTCATTTTGACCATTTCTTCTTAGCATGGTCTGAGCAGGAGAAAGAAAATGTGTTCATTCATTCAGCAAACATTTACCGAGAATCTGGTTTTGGAGAGAAAACAATATACAAATAACACAAACATGTCGGGTAGTGAACAATAAGAACTATAGTGGAAATAAAATAGGATGATGTAATAGGAAGAGGGGTAAGAGGGCTAATATAGGCTAATGAGATGACATGCAAGTTGAAATATATCAAACTCATTTATCATACTAATTTAATAGTTCTCATTTTAAAAAAAAGAAAAAGGAATTGGCATTAGAGGTTAAAGGATTTTGTGATGAATGTAGTTTCCAGAAAATTGAAAAATAATTATTAGAGTACTATAGGTTTTGCCGAAGATTTGAAAGAAACCAGCAAGCAGAATAACTTGTACCATGAGAAAGATTCACAATAGCAAAGAAGAGTTATTTATAAAATGCCTAAATCCACCTAAAAAATTTCTATTCCTACAACTTTCAAGGAACCTACCAGTAAACATATTGAACAGTACCAAGCATCTCAGAAACAAAATTTAAAGTTGGTGGTACACTTTTAGCATTATAGATTCTGAATTCACTGGTTCCTGTTAACATCTAGATCAAAGTGTAGACTTATTTTGACAATGTCAAAAAGAGAGATCTGGAGGAAGATAAAAGGAAGGCCCCCAGTTTACAAGAGCTGCTTTTAGCTTTGCCAGTTCTGCTCGCGGTAAGGCTAAAGCATAGTTTTCAGGCCATTCAGCCACTCATGGCTTTCTATGTTAGGCTTTCTCTGTTTGGCAAAGTACAATGATCTAGCAGGCATGGGGAAGATATACACAACCCAACCTTCTGGCCGTTTCCATTTGGAATATAACTCTCTTGCCTAAAGCTTTTGTTCCATGACAGTTGGGCCTCTAATATGAATTAATCAATTCTCTTTTTTATCTGTAGTTTTTGAAATCTGGGTGCCATGCCATTTAGTTTGTATATTATAAGCATGTTTGCTTGGTCTCATTAGAACCTAAAGCATTGGGGGGAAAAAATCTATATGATTCCTTTGTTCTAAATCAGGAATCAGTAAACTTTTTTCTAGAAAGGACCAGATAGTAAATATTTCTGGCTTTGTGGACCATTTCGTCTCTGTTGTACCTATTCAACTCTGCCATTGTAAAAAAAAAAAAAATAGGAAAGCACCTATACACAATACATAAATGAATGGGCATGGCTGTGTTCTTGTGCAATTTTATTTACAAAAACAGCCAAGAGGTTAGGTTTTGGCCCATGGTTTGGCAACCCCCTTCTCTAAATCAACATTTCTTAAAATGTTTTCCTTGAATACTAACACTATCAAAAATTTAGTTGCCAGCTAGCCTGGGAAATGCTACATGCTGGATACCCCTTTGGAGATTTACAGTGCATGCCATTATTAAAGTCCCTCAGAAAGTCATAAAAACACCATTTTCCTTTGTTGAATTCAGCATTTCCCAAACATATTTGAGCATGATTCAAGCACTGCCTGCTTACATCCTGTGGATCTAGGGTCTCTCAGAATACCCTTTGGGAAATGCCATTCTACATAATTCAAGAGCAATCAGATAATAACACAGCAGGGACATTATGGTATCCAACGGCATTAAACTTGGTTCTCACAATGACCACATCATGCCAAGGAGTCTGATAAGCAGGACATACTGTGTCGGTGTTAAGGGGGTCTGCTGGGTGAATCTTACTCTAAGCAGGATCAGTGCCAGCTTCAGGGCACTTCCGAAGACCACATAGGGCATTTAGGAAACACATGGTTTGTATTACTCAGGACAAGTGTTGGAATGGGAGGAGGGATATTGTCTTCAGGGAGCTGTATAGCTTCCCTGCCTGTAGCCTACCCATTTAGAGGCTTTGGTCTGATGAAACAAACCACAACCAAGGGATAGTCCTGGAAGAGGCACATGGCCGTTTTTCTTCCAGTATTTGTGTGTAAAATAAACCCTTTCTCCTTGTTTTCTAGACCGTGTTCCCATCAGGATACCTAATCCCTCTCACCCAGTGCTCACCCCTGGGGGCAGAGTCCATTTTGCCTAGTAAAGAAAACTCAGGTACACTTTCCCCAAACCACAGGATCTACAGCTCCCCAATCGCAGGTGAGTGTACGTAAAACACTATTCAGATGTGGGTCATTCTCAAGTTCATTTAAACCTTCTAAGCTTCTCAGACAAATGCCTCTGCTTCTAAGATATTTACCCCCCTTTTCTTTTCAGGTGTTATTCCAGTGACATCATCTGAACTCACTGCTGTTAATTTTCCCTCTTTTCATGTAACACCTTTGAAGCTAATGGTCTCACCAACTTCCATGGCAGCCGTACCTGTAGGGAACAGCCCAGCTCTCACTTCAAGCCACCCCTTTCCAATGCAGAACCCAAGCTCAGCCATTGTAAACTTCACGCTGCAGCACTTGGGACTCATCTCCCCCAGTGTGCAGGTGTCTGCCAGCCCTGGGCCCGGAACTGTTCCCTTGTCTCCAAGAATAGAGGTTGTTAGTGTCATACCAGAAAATGCAAGCACTCAGCAAGGGAGGGCCACCAGGTATGACTCTCCAGTCCCAGGCCAGAACCAACCAAATGGACACTCCATTGCTGTGACAGGGGCACAACAGGTAAGAGTATTTCCATTCAATTTACTTCTTCCTTAGATTATTAAGTCCCAAATATCAGTGTCAGGGGAGACTTGCTCTTTTGCTTTTCTTCTTTGGAAAGGGAAAGGATGGGAGAGTAAGGAGATTGAATGCATGCCTGCCTTCCAATCACAGGAAGTGTACCCAAGGAGTCCCTATTACTGAGTTATCATGAGCTTTTTGTCTTGCCTTGACAAAAATAGCTAGAATGTCAGATTCATCCAGGCTTACCTAGTTGATTTCAAAGTATGCTAGGCTCCCACATGTGACACGTCCTTCCGGTCCAATATTCTAAGGCTGCTAAGGCATACTTCTGTGGATTTGACTTCTTTTTTCCATTCTTCCCTTTCCAATCAGCCTGTTCCCGTGACACCCAAAGGATCACAATTAGTGGCCGAAAGTTTCTTCCGTACCCCAGGTGGACCAATGAAGTCAATGGGCTCATCCTGTGTGGATTTCGATGGTGCTAATAAAACCTCCATAGGAACTCTCTTTGTCCCACAGCGAAAACTGGAAGTCTCAACAGAGGATGTTCATTAATTGACGGATTTGGCTTCATTTAATTTTCTAAAGAGTTGTTTAATAGAGAAGATGTACTCAGACTGGTTTGGAGAACACATTCTCTGAAAATATTATAAATACGTTGAGTGTTTACTTAATTTCAAAACACACGTTTTTGTACTTAAATGCACACACATTACATATATGTATATATATATTTGTATGAGGCTAAATTCAGCCATTAGTCCTAAAAAATAAAAGTAAAATGTTAAACTAAGGTATATTAACTTTTAGGGGGAAAGAATTAATTATTTCACCTGTGCCTACACTATTATGCAAAGTGACTGTATTAAAGTTTACGTCCCTTTAAGTGAATGTGTGATATGCCTAACACAGCATTCTCGTAAATTTTGCACAAAGAAAACGCTGTGATGTATAATGTATTTTTAAATAGGAAGGCTATAGGTATATTTTTTGTAATTTTAATGTGTTGTTGCAGTATGTCTTTTTGTAAAGTTCGCAACAATTCTCAATCAAGTCTATGGAAAAATTATTTATAAAATGTATTTTTAATCATAAGTTTTTGAAATTAAAACTTTTCTAAAATGTATTTTAACACTTTCATTTGGCCAGTTAGGGCACTGTTGGGAGAAAAATGAAAATTTATCCAACCTCAGGGGCAAATTCTCCGGAAGGAGAATACATCCAGGGTTCCCTTAGATATGCAAAGTTTACTACTGGAGAGTCAGACCTGGTGGCCCTCCCTTGCTGAGTGCCTACATTCTGCCCTCCTTTTGATCTTCCCTCCAGCTCCACTTTTACAGAAGTGAAAATGGCTTCCGAGCCTCTGTTGCTTGGCCAAGATCACCCGGCAAATCCCACGTGCTTTCCATCATACTCTCGGAGACTGGAAATGAAGGTAGGAGCTGGGGTGCTCCCTACCCTGCCCCTGTGCCACCAGCTTCTTCCCCAGGCCTCCCACTGTCTACAGAGGAGGGGCTGCAGCTACAGCCCCCTTAACACACTTTCCCAACGGCCCAGCTCCAGGGATGAGAAAGCAGCAGTAAGGATTCTAATTTCCTCCCCACACAAGAAACTACACTAAATCCCCATGAGCTCCAAGACAAGGCAGGAGCTATAAAGTGTTAAGTGTCTGTCTCGACCCCCTCTTGTTATGGAATGAATTACACCTTGAGAATTGACATATGCCCTCCTGCTCTGGGTCTCTTAAAGTATATCTATGTCCTATATGTTTACTATATGCCAGGCACTGTGTTATACATGTTAAAGGCATTATCTCTACGAGCTAGGACTACAAGGTCACTGAGGCTCTCGGAAACTAAAACATTAAGTCCAGAGTCACACAGCTAAGATTCAACCAATGTCTATTGGCCCTCTTTATCTATTACCCATCTACCTCCACATGCATGCCTAGCAGCTCTGGTAGAACCAAGCAAAATCTCGGTAATCTGAGCATTTATAAGATCACCTCTTTCAAATATACATGTTTTCTTTGCACAACCAAGTACAACTAAGAGAGGAGAGGTTTTCACGTTAACTTGGAGACCCTGTCTTCCTTCACACTACTAGAGATCTAATATGAGTTATCCCAAAGTACCTCTGCCTTCGCTTTTACCTTACATGGAAGACATGTGAAGTTTCTGATATAAGAAATGGCTCCTGCATTTAGGTACTTATAGTTGAGAAAGACAATATGTACAATAAATGAAGAAAGAATTTGCATGCGATAAAAACAAAAATTTACCAAATGATATAGACAAAAGATATAGTCCAGTGGAGGCTACTAGATTCAATAGCAAACAGACAACTGCAAGAGAAATACCAACCAGACAGTCACAGTAGCTCTGAGATGAATCGCCTTACATCCTCTCCCCATCCCCTGCAGCTGAAATAAAGAAATTGGAGGTCAAGGTTTTCTGCCTGCCCCATCAGTTCTCCACCTGAGGAAGCACCGCGGGGCTGCAGTTTGGGGAAATCATACATACAGGGAGAATGACTTAAGCAGTTCTGGGAGTCGTCCCACTCAGTTTTGCCGCTCTAACAGATTCATGGGTTTGCCCCCATAACCCTCACCACCTGGTGTTCATGCCCTTGTGTGACCTCCTCCCCTTGAGTGTGGGTTGAGCCTATGAATCCCTTCTAACCAATAGGATATATAATAAAGGTGATGGGATGTGTGTGATTATATGTACACAATTACATGCTCGTATAAGATTGTAGTGCCTGTCTTGCTGGAGTCTCCCTTGCTGGCTATGAGAAACCTAAGTGGTCATGATGGGGAACCCCACATAGCAAGAAACTGTAGACAGCCTCTTGGAGCTGAGGGCGGTCTGCAGCCAACAACAAGCAAGCAACCGAAATCCTCAGCCCTACCTAGATTTGCAAGGAACTGAATTCTAACAACCTGAGCGAGCTTGCAAGTAGATCTTCCTTCAGTCAGACCTTAGATGAGACTGCAACCCTGACACCTGATTACAGCCCGATAAGATCTTAAGCATAGAGTCTAAGCTCTCCCTAGACTCCTGACTCATAGGAACTGTGACGTAATAAATTTGTGTTGTTTTAAGATGCTAAGTTTGTGGTAATACTGTTATGCAGAAATAGAGAACTAATATAACCACTGTTCTATAGTGATATAGTTATCACTAGTAGGACAACTAATAACCCTCTAATACTCCTGTCTTCTTCCATTTTGCCTTATTATTGTTCGTTGGTTTTATTGTCATTCAGAGACACAAACATCATAGGGACATGGTGGTCCCAAAGGCTGTCATGGGAGAAACACTGTCCATTTTTAAAGCTAGAAGCAACTTTAAAGTTGTTGAGTAGTAGCACAGTAGCGTACAAAGTTATCTGCCCAGCATGCAATGTCTTTTTTCAAACTGCCTTCTGATTTCCTCTTAAGGAATTACTGGATGGAACCCAGTGGTCTGTAACTAGGGGACCCCACCCAAATCTATAGCAAAGGTGGGCTTGTCATCCAGGAGGCCTCCTTGGAATTTGATCTTCCATTTCATCCTAGCAATGACCACCTTCTCCCCTCTCTGGTCTCACTGCAAGGGTTTCTGGTTCCCAGCCTCTGCAAAGGCCATGGCACCTGCCCGTGTTCAAACCTGATTTTCAGCCATCCACTGATTCAACAGGCCTTTGCTATCCTTCTAATAAGTTCCTTTTGCTTGAAGTCGCCATTCTGAGCCTGGTAACCAAAGGACTCTTACACTGGGGAACCCAGAGCCAGAGCTCCCCAATTCCCAGACCAACTGGTTCTCTGTTCCCTGGGCCTGGTGAAAACCAGCCAGTGAATAGAAAAAGCCTTAAGAAAGGTTTATCTCACCAGAAAATGCAAGCAACTCACCCACAATCAAGTGAATGCAAAGTGTCATTTTAAATATGTGAAAGGGAAAAGGTTGAAAAAGGGACACGAGGAACCCAGGAAACTGGAGCAATAGAATTTGATGGAAAAAAATTTTAACCCAGCTTTAAAATAAATTCCCTCAGCTTTGTCCTTTTGAAGTGATTAGCGTTTCTGTAGATAAAGGATAAAGAAATTTCCAAAACTTAAGCTGATAAGCTGTCTGGGCAATACTATTATTAATGATAGAAAATATTGTGGGTTGACTGCGGATTCTTTACAGTATTTATCACAACCTGGTAGTGTTCAAATCTTGAGGGACTAAAATAAGAGGTAAGCTAGAGGAAAAAGTGTCATTATTGGAGGTTAAAAAAGATGTTATTTAACTTTTAAAGTGGTTTTACATCTCATTTCCTATTCGAGTGCATTCAAGTCGATTACTTGCTTGGTCCGATCAGGAACTAAATGCAGACTTGTCACGAATGTAAATATTTTGTAAAAAAACATAGGTAGGGAGCGTATTATCAGTGCCCTCCAACAGTCAAGTAATTAACTGCATTTTTGAAAGGATACAAGAGAATCTTCCATATTCCATGAGTTAGGCTCAGAGTCTGATTTGCCCAGTATATACTGAATTTTATTTTAAAAATATTTGTTTAGTTTTCAACCCCTTGCTCAGCACCATGTTATGCAAACTAATGCCTATTATCCTACTTTGGATGATAAAAGATTCTCTTCGTGTGACTATTCTAGAAGTTTATCTTGAATGAAAACATTTTTATTTTAGTTGCTATTGATTAAAATTCTTTCTAACATAATAAAATAGCTCCTTAGATTCCTAACTAGAGTACTTTGAATATAATTTAATGTTTTCTTCATGTTTAAGAAACTCATGAGCACTATCGCTTTATTAAATTCAAATTCAACAAATACTTTAGGCCATCTATGATACTGCCTGTAGGAGCTATTAAATGGGTAGATCTATGTCCTTCTAAAATGAATGGCTCCAGAATATTATGCTTTTCAAGTTCCGTTTTTGTGGTTCCCAACTTTCCTCTTCCTTCTACTCTCATGATTAATCTAACCTAGGAAAGCTAAAGGATTTCAGAGGAACTGATGTCATCACTTTCACTTTTATAAACCATTCTGAGTCAATAGATTTCTAACTAGTTAAGGAGTGCTGTTTCTCTCCTGTGGGGTAAAAACTATGGGCTTCATCTCAGGTGTTTCCTTTGCCACTCAGAGTGGTCTTTCTCACTGTCCACACAAATCCAAACCTGTTTCTAGTGGGAATCTCCGACCGTGATGGAAGGCCAGAAATGCTGAATATAAACTATAATACCTGTATTCATCATTGAAATTTAACACTTAGACAATTAAGGCAGTTCTACCTGGAAATATTCTGAGAAACAGGACATGTTTTAGATCTATTAAGAGAAAAGATAAGATTTGAGAGATGAAAAGAATAATCTTTATTGAGCATCTACTAATATACCTACTTCAAAACAATATTATGAGGTGGGTACTATTGGCCCTGTTTTACAGATGAGAATGCTAATTCCAGAAAGCGTAAGGAACATGTCCCAGTAACACGGTGTGTAAACAAGCAAGTACTTGCAGATGCACCTGATGACAAAGCCCGTGCTGATTCCAGAACACCATACTCCTGAGCTCCATCACACTAAAGCTATCACATGTTTTCAGACTGTGATGAAACAGGCTGATTCCAGATTGTTCATGACAAATGAGAACAAGGCTTCAGGAGCATTACTCCTAAGGTGTGACAGCTATTTCTAGATCGTTTATGCTGTCCGGGTGAACTTTGAAACCAGAAACAACTTTATGAAAAAAAAAATCCTTTATGTTATAGTTGTGTTTTGGGTTAGCCAAAAGAGGAATATTCAGACTGACTGGGTGGTGACCACTCTGATTCTACAACTTACCCTTTAAACTTTCACTTTCTCACCTCCTCCTACAATTGTGCAAGGTCTAATTCCTGTTAGAAATCCCTTATTCATAATTAATCATGGTTCTGTTTCCCTAATTAATCTTTGACTATATAATCCCGTGTGGTACTTTTGAGAGGAAATGGGGTGGGGGGAGTTCCAGAGATGGCCAGGGGCTATCTACTTCCCAGTGCCCAGAGAATAGGATGTGCCAGCGAGTTGGCACTTTATTAGCTGTGGGTCACTTTGGTTGCCAATATTTTCATAGCCGCAAATCCAGGAGTTAAAACATTTTTAGATCAGCGTGCCCTTTACAAATGCATTGTGTGGAACTCAGCCACTGCCCACTACAGCTATCTGAACCACCTCAGTTATGATGTCAGAAGACTCTACATCCAAGATCCTACCTGGCTCAGCTGTGTCAGATGGAAAAGGCATGGCCTAGGAACCAAAGTCTGGCTGCTAGTCTCAGCTCTGACCTCTAAAGAAGGTATTTAACCTCTCGGGGTGGGTTTCCTCCTTCTTTCATGATAGAAGTAAGCTCAAGGAAATTATTTCTGAGGTACCTTGAGCAAACTTAGACTCACTGATGATTCCTAGCATATAAGCAGAAAATGCACCCAACCAAAAGAATTTTTTCAAATATATGGGAAAGGGCTAATCCTTGGGAGGAAAGGAAGCTCTTAATGAAACCACTAATCCTCAGACTTGAGCATACAAGGTATTCCGCCTGGCTAACACTACATAAAGCAGATTTAGAATCTATTGCCACTATTATTGCAAGGGGCTATAATTTCTACAAAACTCATCTTACAGGTTGGGAGTCCATTCAGTTCCCTGTTGGTTTTAATATCTTGACTTCACCTACCAGTTATATATATACACACACACACACACACACACACACACACACACATATATGTAACATATATATGTGTTATATATATATGATCTGCTCTATGACATTATTTGAGATGACCTACGTGATCTAGAGCTTCAGTTAAAAATTTGAGGAACATGCATAGATCAGCACCACACTTAACAAGCAGCTTTATGAATAGAATATTCTGGATAATATAGAGCCTGGGTATCTATCTCAGGGTTGGAAAGAACCTTGGAGATTATCTCATCCAGGAGTTCCCAAACTTTCAGCTTAGACCATAACTTTGAGAATAACTAGCTGGAAGAATCATCACCCAGACTCACCCCTGAGTTATATATGCACAAAACAGACACAAAGAAGAATAAAAAAGCCTTTGAGAACTAAACAGATTAATATCTGAATGGTTCATGTGTTGGACCAACAAATACAGTGCAGCAAAAGCTTTAAAAACTGAACTGATGGGAATTAATCTTTTCAGAGACCACTGATCCTATTATTACAGAACTTCCCAATCACTTTGCTGTGAATAGGTTACATGTTGCCAAGATATTAAACATCTCAGCCCTCAGGCAGTCAGAAGTCATTGGACTACTCTTTTCTATAGGGAGCTCTAAAAATTCTTTCATTTACTATTATTGCCATAAAGTAGAAAAGGATTTACTACGTTATTAAATAGCTCAAAGATTTTCTTCTATATTGAAACAATATCAGCCTATCTACAGATTCGATCATCACTGGTCCTAGGTTTTCCCTTTCTTGGAACCAGTTTTCCCCTCCTTATATAAATATATGACAGTTTATCAGATAAATTGAAATTTGCTACATGTTTTCATATTTCCACCATGGCAAATTCTTCTCAGAGTAAATGTTGGGCTTTCCTCACATTACATATTTTTAAGATTATCATCTTTTCCCAAAATATATTCATTGTCAATATTTCTTCCCAGTCTCCAGAATAGAATATGATATTTAATTTTCAATTAGCATAAGATCTATAAGAATAAAGTTGTTTATTTAAATTGGTCCCTTGAATCTGCCTTCACATGTCCTTCACACAGACTACACAATGCAATCTTTTTTGTAGACTGAAAATTTTACAGGGTTTCATGATCCTCAAGTGTTCTGGTCTAACTGTACTGGCTCTATAGCCTCTGAGAATTCTTGGAACACTTTCAAATTCTAGTATTTGAGGTAAACTCTCTAGAAGGAATTCACAGACTTGAAACATCCCCAAACAAGTCAATAATAACTATAACACAACCACCAGCACCATCTTTCAGCATCTATAAAAGGATCCACATCTGTAAAAAGATCAATACTTGTCACTCCATATACTTGGCCCTCTCTAGCACGATGGCATTCTGTTACTAGAGCTATTTATTGCACTGACCACTTTCTCTCAAATACTCATTGGCAAAGTCCTCCCATCTTCCAGTGAACAGAAGACCTTTCTTAGGTTCCAGCTAATCCTCCTAGGAAATTTTCACCCACAAAGCATCTCACCATCTACTTAGTTCACATTCCAGTGGACAGACATTGCCATCACAGTATGTATACACAGTGAGAAATAAATTCTATCTCTTGTGGGTTCATGGAACATTTGTTGAAATCTCTTAGTCTATGATGTCAGATGTAGCAAAAGTAAGTTTAAAGGTTTAAAAAATTGGGCTTACGTCTGCCAACCCAAGACATCCCCTCAATGAATATTTGAAATACACATTGCAAGTTATAACTCAAATCTGACCACAGATGATTTTTCTAACTTCTATTGCTATTAATTCCTAGGTCAAAGAAATAAGAATAAAACAAAGCCTACTTCTACAGGCTCGAAAGAAATTTCTGGATAAGCAAGATTTCTGCTAAAGAAATTTCAAAGTAGAATTTTGCTTGAATGAGTCTATTAAAAATGAGAACAGCTCTGAGAAAGACACTGACAAGAGAATGAAGGCAAACCACAGATTGGAAGAAAACATTTGCATATGATAAAGAAAATATTTACATATGAAAAGGCATATGATAAAGAACTTATCCAGAATATACAAAGAACTCTTAAAACTCAACAATAAAAAAAAGAACAACTTGATTAAAATATGGGCAAAAGATCTGAACAGATACCTCACCAAAGAACATATACAGACAGCAAATAGCATATGAAAAGATGTTCAATGTCATATGTCATTAGGGAACTGCAATTTAAAACAAGGAGATACCACTACATACCTTTTGCTGACAAGGATGTGGAGCAACAGGAACTCTCATGCATTTAATGGTACAGCTACTTAGGAAAACAATTTGGTGGTTTCTTACAAAACTAAACATATTCTTAACATACAATCCAGGAATTGCACTCCTTGGTATCTACCCAAAGGAGTTGAAAAACTTATTTCCACACAAAAACCTGAGCACAGATGTTTATCAAGACTTTTTTCATAGTTGACAAAGCTTGGAAGCAACCAAGATGTCCTTCGTTGCTAACTTAATTAGATGACTAACTAAACTGTGGTACATCCAGACAATGGAAATATAATTTGGCACTAAAAAGAAATGAGCTACCAAGTTACGAAAAGAAATGGAGGATAATCTCAAATCCAAATTACTAAATGAGAGAAGCCAATTGGAAAAGGCTACATACTATATAATTTTAACTATATGACATTCAGAAAAGGACAAAAGTATGAAGACAATAAAAAGATCAGTTATTTCCAGAGGTTAGAGGAGGAGGGGTGAATAGAGCACAGAGAATTTTTAGGACGTTGAAACTATTCTGTATAATACTATGATTATAGATACATGCCATTATACATTTTTCAAAACTTATAAACTGTAAAATACCAAGAGTAAGCTCTTTTGTAAACTATGGAATCTGGATGATAATGATGTGTCAGTGTAGGTTCATTGATTGTAACAAACATACCACTCTGGTGCAGGATACTAACATTGGGGAAGGCTGTGCATGTGTGGGTGGGGGGTAGATGGAAACCCTCTGTACCTTCCATTCAATTTTGCTGTGAACATAAAAAATTGCTCTAAAAATAAAGCCAATTTTGAAAAATTGAGTAGAACAGCATTTCAGAATACGGGGTGGGGGCTTTCAGGTTTTTTTTATACAATAGGAAACTGTCATAGCAACTAGCAAGAGCCAATGACACAGGTAGGTCCATTTGCCACCTTGAGGATTTCCAATTCTCTTTGTATTTATGAAATATTATAGAATGCTTTCCCTAAAGACCTGCGTTTAAAACTCAACATCCAAGTATCTTCTCCTTCCTCTCCAAACTGACCACTTTATTCTCTTCTCCATCTTTATGAATCCAACAGATTAATTAATCTTTCTAAGGTCTTTTTCTTAGCCTGATGTGTGGCCTTTCAACTTTAAAGGGACAGAGCCCTGATGTTTTGGCAGTAAAGAGGTTTTTGTTAGTTGTTTTAATTTTTGTTTTTCCCCCGTATCAGGAACTCACATTTTGTAAATATTTTTTACTCTTTCTAATACTCAATTTTTATGTAGTGGGGCCATAGTAAGACAAAGCTGTTTTTATGACGAGGTAAGATGTCTGCTCTTATTGTAAAGAGATCATCGCACTCGAAGGGAAATAAAGTCTTAATTTTTCTAACTAGAAAAGAAGAATTACCAATTTTTTTAATTAGAAAGAACCTTAAAAGTCATTTTTCCCAGCGTGAACATTTGTAAATAAAGAATCAGAAAGGAGAACTGATTTGTCAAAGGACACACAGCAAAGTTAATAATAGAGCTAAGGCTAGAAACTCATATCTTCCATTCCAACCTGATCCCCTCTCCACTTTAGGCAGAGCATGAACTATGTGCAAAAGCCAATAAAAGGCTTCCAACTATTCTAAAAATGCATCTGATCCTTATTCTAACGGTTTAGGTGGCGTGACTATATGATTAAATAAGTAATTTCTTCTTACTGAATTTGTGCTTTCTCTCTTGCTGCTTATCTCACATCTGGTAGGAATTTAGTCCTTTCAAGGCCTCTCAAAACCACCCAGTTATATGAATAAATTCAATCTCAAACTTTCAAATACCTTCCAGGTGCCAACACCAAGGACACAAAGATAAATAAGGTGCTTTCTGTTCCCCTAACAAGTCCACCATCTCATGAGCCAAAATGACACATGAGCAAACAACCAAAGCTCCTTGTGATGAGAAGTGTAAAGAGAATGTTTTGGGGACCTGGTGCAGAGAGTGGCTCATGAACAGTTGGGGGTGGAGGCCTGCACTGAAGAGGGAGCATTTGAGCTACTCATGGAAGGATGAGGAAGATTCCACCAGAGGGGGAAGGTTAAGGAGGCGGAGGACATTCCAGGCAACGGATGGATCATGAGCAAAGCAGAGAGGCATGAAATTGCTGGCTAATTTTAGAGAACAGTGATTAGACTGGAGAGGCTGAAAGATAGGATAAGAGAAAGTGGGGTAGTGGGAGAAAAAGTTGGAAAGTTAATTTGGGGCAAGATGAAGAAACTTGAATGCCATGTCAAAGATTTTTTAACATGATCTCATAGTAACAGCGTGTGAACAGTGCACTTCAAGCTGAAGGGTGCCATCATCAGATCTGTATTTTGAAAGAAGACTCTGGTAGCAATGTGAGACATGGAGAAAGGTATGGAAAACTGCGTGGGAGGCTTTAGGGAACGTTTAGGCAGACATCTGAACCAGAACAATAAGATGAACAGGGCTAAAGAGGAGGGCTGGATTCAAAAGAATTGTTAAAGTATCTGTTGTTGACACAGGTGAACAGTCATGGACTCTACTGAACCCATGGAACTACCTCCTAAGAAGACAATCTCATTCTTCCACTTCTGAACCTCTGTGAATTGATCTGCATTTGTCAATTTGCTGGCCCCGCGATTCTCACTTCAGGGGCTTGTAGTCCTTCAGGCTTCTCCTAGAGGCTTTGTACTGGCTGAATAACAAATGTAGAAACAGCCTCTACTGAACCCATGGGACACTAATGTAAGTAAGCCCTGCTAATCTCTCAGTGTAAGATGAAGTTGATAGTTTGGCTCAGACCTTCACTGGTTCTCGAACCAACAGTGTCCTCTCTCCCAACTACATAATGCCAACCAGATCCATTAACATTTCCCTCAGAGCATTGGCTCTGGAGCAGAGAACCTGGTTCAAGTCCTGACTTTACCATTTACTAGCTGTGTCACCTAACCATTCAAGCCAGGTTCTTAA